>NW_003852584.1:1377122-1384785 GCF_000181295.1 Otolemur garnettii
AAAAAAAAAAAAAAAAATCAGGCACAACTAACCCATGGTGTGAGAAGGCAGAGTAGGATTACCTTTGGGAAAGAGGGGGGCAAAGTAACTGGGAGAAAACATGAGGGGAGGGCAGGTTCCAGGGTCCTGCTAATGCTATAGTCCTCCATCCTTGTCCTCGTGTAACAGGAGTGGACTGATAAGTAGTGACCATACACTGAGCTGCACATGTATGATTTGTGCATTTATTTCCCTCTATTTATCAAAGTTTAGGTTAAAGAAATATATCATTGCCAGGCCGGGCATGGTGCCTCACGCCTGTAATCCCAGCACTCTGGGATGCAGAGGCAGGTGGACTGCCTGAGCTCAGGAGCTCAAGACCAACCTTAGCAAGAGTGAGAACCCATCTCTAAAAAATAGCTGGGCATTATGGTGGGCACCTGTAGTCCCAGACACTTGGGAGGTTGAGAGAAGAGGATCATTTAAGCCCAAAAGTTTGAGGTAACTCTACCAAGGATGACATGGTAAGACTCTGTCTCAATTAAAAAAATAAAATATATATATATATGTTTATTTATATGAGAGATACATGTACACATACAACATTGCCCTGGTTCAGCACCGCAGGAAAGGTGACAGTAGCACTCCATGAAGTGAGTTGTCACAAACTTAACATGTCCAAAACATTCATTATTTCCTTTATCCTAGGCCATAATTCCAAAGGGGCCAACAAAAAATACCAAGATGTGGGAACAGAAGCATTTTCCTCTTTATTCTAACAGTAAAACAACAGCACAGCGCAACTGTGTTCAGTCCAACAGAACAGTTGGAGACTGTACTGAGCCTACAGGGGACCACCAAGTCACCAGGGCAAGTACAGGCCCAGAATCACAAACTGCAGCTTAAGCTAGAAATCCACATTTCAACATGAAATCTCACAATTTTTAAATGTTGGCAACTTTAAAAAAAAATTCCAAGCACACTGCACAAGAGCACCAGTTTCAAACTCAGTCCTATGTGTGCCCACACTCCAAGGACCGAATGCAGTGATGCCACTGGACACACTCGGCAGCAGCTACTGCACTGTGATTTTCTTTTTTTTTTTTCTTTTTTTGAGACAGAGCCTTAAGCTGTCATCCTGGGTAGAGTGCCGTGGCATCACAGCTCACAGCAACCTCCAACTCCTGGGCTCAAGCGAGTCTCCTGCCTCAGCCTCCTGAGTAGCTGGGACCACAGGCACCCCCCACAACGCCCAGCTATTGTTTTTTTGGTTGCAGCCGTCATTATTGTTTGGCAGGTCCGGGCTGGGGATTCGAACCCACCACCTTGGGTGTACGTGGCTGGCGCCTCAGCCACTTGAGCCACAGGCACCAAGCCTGCATTGTGATTTTCAGCAGCAGCTTTGGTTCAGTCATTACTTTGAAGCTCGCTTTTCTCTCTTCAAAAGGTGTGCTCCTCACATGGCAACAGAGCCAATGCAACAGCCTTGTGAATTAATTCATCATTATCTATCCTCCCCATCACTTCTGATTTAGTTAACTGGGCTGGAGTGGTCCCCAGAGGATCAATAATGAAGGGGCACTGGCCTGCGGCCAGGGGATGGGGAAGCTGGGAAGAGGCAGGCATTGTAAGTCAGTCTGAGCTGGGTTGGAATCCTCAGCTCTACCTTTACCAGCTATAGGAACTTGGGCAACTTATTAACTTATCTGAGTCTCAGTTTCATCATCTGAAAAACTAAACACAGCATTGCTTACCCTGGAAAGTGCTGCCGTGTTATCATCGAATACCAGACCCCTGGCAGCTCCATACCAGGGCCTGGTCTGTACAGAACTTTCTCCCACAACCATCCCCACCAACCTGAGAGCCGGGTCCTGTTGTTATCTTTATTTTAAACATAAGGAAACGGAAGCTCAGAGAGCTTCTGTCACAGGTGCTCATGGTATGACCAGCCACCAAGAGGGGACTTCAACTCTGTCATTTGATTCTGGAGCCAGGGGTCTTAACTGCTACTCTACATAAAGTGCCTCACAGCCGGCAGGGGAGAGGGGGCAGGTTATACTCATTTCTACCCAATCCTCTGAGGATTTCATTTTCTTTATTCTGTCTGAAAGTGTCATTCCAATGCCTTTTAGAACAGCCGTAAGAAGCCACAGACCTGACCCTTCCCAAGTCACAGAAGTCAAAAAGCCACCTGCCCCAATCCCTTGTGAGGGTTTTAATCAAACATTCAACAGCAAGAAGAGAAGAAGGTTTAATCAGCCAAAGACTACCTAGCAGCCAGCAAATTGTTAACTAACACTGCTGACCATGTGGCAGCAAAACCCTGGACAACCACTCAGGTATAAGGCGGCTTGGTCTTTTCCCTGCTTCTAGTTGGCAGGAGTCCACCCAGCACGCGCTCATCAGCAGAAAACAGCCTATGCAAATGTGCTTTTCTGATCATGAAGGCCAACCAAGTCACAAGAAGACAAGAACTCTAATCTGCATGGGAATAGACAGAGCCCCTTTGCAAGGCCAAAACGTCAGAAGGTTCAAGATGGAAGAAGAGGTTCAAAGTTAAAAGAGCGCTGGGAAGAAGATGGTAACCAGTTAAATCATTATTAGGTGTTCTGAACTAAAGCAGCTTCTTCAAATGAGGTTCTCACTCAATGAATCCTTCTGACAATCCCTCAAGATAGGGGAAGATTTTCCCCCTTTGCAGGTGCAAAAAAATCTAACGCTCAGAAGGAACTTTCTCAAGATCATACAAGACTTACTCATACAGTCTGACTTCAAAGCCAGGGTTGCCTTTGGCTTGCCCAGCACCTGCCCTCAGCTGGACAGAAGCTGACCAAGAGCCTCAGGGTTTACTTTACACCAGTTCTTGTAAGGTCACTACCCCCAGAGACAGATAAGATGGAAACCGAAGGAATACAAAAGCCCAGGAAGTCTAGGGGGTCTCTAGGAAAAGCTATGCCCTTGGTAAGCTCATCAATCAGCCCATAACACTCACTAGGCCCCCAAGAGAGCCCCAGGGAAGCCTCTCAGAGACAGGGAGTCTCACAGGCATAAGGAGGCTGACCCTGAGGAGGTCAAGGCAGTGATTTCTACTTAAGTCCTAGATGCTGACTTTTTCTATATTGGCTCCCTCCTTCTCTAGCTTTTTAAAGAGGAAGAAACACACGGACATGGAAGAAAACTCAGTAGTGGCAGGAATCCCTCTCAGAGCTGTCCCTCAGCCCCAACAGGAACCATATGCATTACTGAAAATGAGTAACTAAATGTCTTCACACAATAACTAAGTAAACGAGATGAGGTATATATTAACCAGTGTGATGTAAGCATTCCTAATTCTGTATGAAATCAGCACATTGTACCCCATAAATGCATTAACATATACATGATCTATGTGTTTAAGATTAAATAAAAAATAATGAGTAACTGGTGAGATGAACAAGATCAGAGATCTGCTAGCACTCTGGGAGGCCAAGGCAGGTAGGTTGCTTGAGTCATGAGTTCAAGACCAGCCTGAGCAAAAGTGAAACGCTGTCTCTACTAAAAATAGAAAAACTGAGGCAAGAGGATTGCTTGAGCCCAAGAGTTTGAGGTTGCTGTGAGCTATTATGCCATGGCACTCTATCCAGGACGACAGCTTTAGACTCTGTCTCAAAAAATAAAAAAGAATCAAAGATCTGCTGCAGTCACCACATAATCTATACATATATTAAAATACAAGTATCCCCCCCAAAATTTGCACCAATATTATGTACCTATTAAAAAAAAAAACTGTAATTTTTTTTTTTAAAAGGCCAGGCACAGTGTCTCATGCCTGTGATCCCAGCACTCTGGGAGGTCGAGGAAGGAGGTTTACTGGAGGCCAGGAGTTTTGAGAATACCCTGGGCAACATAGCAAGAGCCCATTCCTACCAAAAATAAAAAAATTAATTGGGCATGGTGGCACACGTTCAGCTACTCATGAGGCCAATCCCCTGAGCCCAAGAGTTTGAGGCTGTAGTGAACGTGATCCAGCCACTGTACTCCAGAAGGAAGAGCAATAACGTGAGGGGAAGGGAAAAAGCTAAGGACTCAGTTGGCAGAGAACTTCCAGATGCTTCCACCAATGCGGCCTGCTTGCTGTGATAGGAGAACTAACAGCAGACACACAGTTTACTCAGCAATAGCAACGACATGATCACAGTACAAGACAGACTCAGGGATTTGGAGCCACAAACAGGGTTGGAAGGAACCTGCCCTTTGAAAGGTAAGGGAAAGGAGGACAACCACAGGACATTTTCATACGACATGACGCACTTCAAGGTTCTGATCCAAAGCAAATCACAGTGAACAGTTTTCTCATGGGTACAGTGGGGACAATAATGGTCCCTGCTACTCATAGGACTGCTGTGAGAACTGAATGAGTTAATCTACATCAAAGACTAAACAAGTGCCAGGCTTGCACTAAGCAGTAGTGTTAACAGTTATCATTATTAGCATCGGCCCTGCCATTCACACAGAAAATGCTTTTACAGCAGCAGAACTCCAAGCTCAGAGACCTCCTGGGTTTCTGTTGCCCTTGTTGAAGACATTTGATTACAAAATGCCATATTATCCTTATGCATAAAATTAAACCAAGTTATTAATTTCCTAGCAATTGCCATATCACATTGGGGAAATAAGCACTTGACTGCAGACTCCAAACCCGGAGAAGACTGACTGTACCACGTGGCTCTGAGAATTCTGCACAAAAGATGACTTCATTTAAATTAGGATCCCAGAAAACACCATTATTTTTTTGACCACAAATAAGACAAGTATTTCTGCACACTCACCCCAGTGCCAAACAGTGACTGCCTTGCCCACTATTTAAAAATAAATAAAAATAAAAAGAGAGAGCAAAAGAGAAGACAAGCTCTTTCAAGCCACAGCCAGGCAGCACAGTACCTGTTTCGGTTTTGCTGGGGAAGCCTGCCGCCTGTTTGATCGCTGCCGCAGTGAGCGCTAACCCTCGACTCCTCTTCAAGCCATGCTGCAGGACAGCTTCAAACTGGGCACACAGACAGGTCACCCTGCAAGAGAAACAATGACTCATCAACCCACCTGGGGAAGGGAGTGGCAACCTGGGCGGCCCCAGCATCTCCAGAGACAGGGGCAAGCCACCAGAGCAATCACAGCGCGAAGGCAGACAGGAGACGTCTGCATTTACGGGGATGGTAACTGACCTGCCCAGCTCCAAGGGCCTCCCACATTTATGTTCATTTCACCTAATCAGGGATGCCTCGTACAGGCCAGTCACACTCATCAGACATGAAGGCACAGTAACAATTCACAAGGAGTAAGAGGAAAGGGAACTGGTACCAGCTACAGGGATAGCGAGAACAATTTAAAAACCAATCACTTTGGTGTGGGGAGCACACCAATTACATCCAATTCACAAGTTTTAATTCTAATTCAGATTATATGTAGTTTAAGGAACAAGATCATATTTTCAGAGGCTGAACTCACCGCCTGCCAAATTGGAAATACTGTGTAATTTCATGGCCTGTTAGATGCACTAAAAAAAAATATGAATTCTGATTCTTGTTCTGCATTTTGTCATAAGAGATTACATTGTGAACGTGGAGCCAGAGTTGACAGAAATTTCAATTAAGTTACAATTACTGTGCATTTAATTGAATTTGTTTCTCAATAACCAAAGAAATGGTAATTTCAGGAACATCTCTACAAAGAGATGAGCTCACAGCAACTACACTCAATACTTAGCAATCCAGGGCTCCTGGGCCCCTGCCCAGTTGGGTCTGTGTACTTTAGAATCCTTTCCATTCGTTCCTGCAACAAATGTTATGAAATCCTGGACATCTCCCATGTGCCAAGGTCTGAGGATACAAAGATGGGAGTAAGGCAGGCAAGGTTCTTCCCACGTCTACATGCTTCTAACAGAGGAATGCACACAAATAAACTAACCAGACCATTTTAGTTAATGAGAACTTTGAAGAAAATAAGACAGGATGAGGTAGTAGGGTGGAGACAGACAGGGACAGGCCTCGATTCTGTGCCCTAAGTAGAGGTAGGCTTGGAGTTACGACCTGGCTATGCAAGGGCAGCAGGCTAGACAGACAGGCCCAATGCAAAGGCCCTGTGGCTACCACCACTCAGCTGAAACTCACCTAAGAGCTGGCATTTGCTGTTTCACCCACCCCTACACCTGTGGTAACAATCCTACAGGTGTTTATCATTCTGTGGGTGGTAAAATATTTTCAAACCCATTACTTCGCTTACTCCTCCCATGAAACACTACGATATGGGTGGGACAGATATTATTATCTCCATTTTACACTAGAAGAAGATGAGGTTTAAAGATACTCAAGTGACCTTCTGAAGACAGTACATAATAAGGAGCAACAGCTGCACGCCAGCCCCACCCAGTCCACGCTGTCCAGTGCGATTTCCACCAAGACAGAAAGATGAGTCTACACCAGACAAACCTAACACAGCATCTGCAAATACACTGCACTCACGTCTTCCCACTGTGCTCTGTGCCTGTGACAGACATCACTAGTCCATCCTAGCATTCTAGTCTTCAATTGCCAATGATCAAAGTTAGCCCTCCACAGATGGAAGTCTACTTGGGATCTAAAACCTAAGATACGTAAGTCCTGTCAGCTGCACTGTTTGGTTTCTATCATCTGTCTTATCTTTCCTGGGCCCCTGCACCTAGCTCGGTACCTGGTCCATAGTGTGAGCTCCACAAACGCCTTTCCAGTGAGTAAGTAAACTGCTCCTGCCTTTCTCAGTTCCAGTGATGATTAAACTTGAATCATAGGTCCTAGAACACTCCCCGTATTGAAACAGCCCTCATTTATGGGCAGATATAATTTTTAAATATTAGATATGTATACGCTAGTCTCTGCACATAGGTATGTGTTTGAGAGCAACCTTGAAACCTGGGACCCCTACCAAAACCAAACACCACAGCAACCAAAACTGTGGCCTGTAACAAATACATAGTATTAGTCCATTTTGCACTGCTATAAAGAAAATGCCCAAGGATGGGTGATTTATAAAGAAAAGAGGTTTGGGGCTCTGCACCTGTAGCTCAGTGAGTAGGGCGCCAGCCACATACACGGAGGCTGGTGGGTTGGAGCCCAGGCATTGTGATGGGCACTTGTAGTCCCAGCTACTTGGGAGGCTGAGGCAAGAGAATCACTTAAGCCCAAGAGTTGGAGGTTGCTGTGAGCTGTGACACCATGGCACTCTACGAAAGGCAACATAGGGAGACTCTGTCTCCAAAAAATAAATAAATAAAAATAAGAAAAGAGGTTTATTTGGATCATGGTTCTGCAGGCTGTACAACAAACATGGCACCCACATCTGCTTCTGGTGAGGATTTGGGGGAATTCTAATCAAGGGGGGAAGTGAGGGGACAGGCATGTCACGTGGTGAGAGTGGGACCGAGAAAGGCAGGAGCAAGTGCCAGGCTCTACTAAACCACCAGCTCGCAAGTGAACTACTGGAGAACTCACTCTGCTGTGGGGAGGGCACCAGCCATACATTAGGGGGGAGCCCTCACAATCCCAACACTTCCCAGCAGGCCCAGATACAACACAAGAGATCAAATCTCAACATGAGACTTGGAAGGGCCAAACATCCAAACCCTATCATAGAAAATAAAGCTGAACCAAGCCCTGACGCAGACCAAAAAAAAAAA
>NW_003852584.1:1385866-1387683 GCF_000181295.1 Otolemur garnettii
CCTGCCACATTAATCTACAAAAAGATTCATAGTAACCCTATACCTTTTATGGCCAATGTAAGGCCAACAGACAGGCTCATTAATAAATGCTTTGATGAACTACACCAAATTAACCTTTAACAAAGAGGACTATTTCAAATTGATTCTTATTCTATGTTACAGCTTTACTGGAACTGTTTTTAAGAAACCCAGATACAATCATGAAAATGAACTGGATTATCCTCATTTGTAAAAACTTCAACATTACTTAGATTAGAGTCAGCTGTATCCAAAAATTAACCAATTAACTACACTCTGCCAAGTCCTTACTGTAATTTTTATTGGAATTGTATTAAATTTACATGTTAATGTAGGAAGAATTGACATATTTAGTTAGTAAGTCTTCCACTTATTAAGATCAGCCAGGGAGACAGAACGGCAGAGGGAGACAGCAGGAGGGAAGGGGGTGAGGTTACAGAGAACAATCTAAGGGTCCTGTGATGATGAAACTGCATCTTGAAGGTGATGGTAGAAACAGACAATGAAACTGTACAGAACTAAATACACACACACAAGTGGAACTGCAGAAATCAGAAATACCATCCCAGAGTTTGATAAGATGTTACTACTAGGGAAAACGAGGAAAGGATAAAAAGGATCTTTCTATATTATTTCTTCCAACTACATATGAATCCACAATTATCTCAAAATTAAGAGGTTTTCTTTTAGGTTTGTTTTTTTAAGACAGAGTCTCACTCTGTCGCCCTGGATAGAGTGCCACTGGCATCAGCCTAGCTTACAGCAACCTCAAACCCTTGGACTCAATCCATCCTCTTGCCTCAGCTTTCCAAGTAGCTGGGTGTCACACTTGCTCAGGCTGGTCTTAAACTCTTGAACTCAGGCAATCCACCCACCTTGGCCTGCCAGAGAGCTAGAATCCTAGGCATAAGAAGACAGCTGAAATTTTCTAGCAATCAAGGAAATGCAAACATAAGTCACAATAAGCCATCACTTTTCACCCATCAGACTGACAAACCTTTAAAATAACACTCAAGACTATTAATTAGCAAGAAAGAAGAGAAAAGGGCAGCTTCACTCACTACAGGTAGAAATGTTTAGAAAGCTAGAAGCTGTTCTCTTTGACTCAGCAACCCAACTCCTGGAAACTTATTCCAAAAAAATAAAATCCACAGTACATAAGGAAAGATGCTCAAGGACGTTTGGTGCTTTCTAGTAAAGAGTAGTAAAAATTGGAAACAAATTTAGTATCCATTACGCAACTGTTCATACAACTGGCAACATGAAACATGATACAGCCTTTTAAAAAGAATTATTAGAAATATAACTAGGAAAGGTTTCGAAAGGGGAGTGCCAAGAGGAAACATAAAAGTACAGAACATTATGTATGATCCTATTCTTATAAAACAACGGCAATAACAATGATATACATGTATATTTTATTTGTAAAATAATTTGTAAATAATTATACAAGCATAGAAAAAAACAGAACAAGTAATTCCTGGTTATTAACACGAGTTACCCAGAGAGAGGGAGAAGATGGGGGAGAGAAAAAAGGAGCCCCTCCCTCCTTCAAAAATAAAACAGCTGACAAAAAACAAAAAAATGCAAGCTTGGCAATAGTGAAAACTCACAAGGCAGTAGTTTTCGGGGTACTCTAAGTGAAGGTTTAGGACACAGGAGACAGGCATGTAAAAAGAATTAAATCCATCTTCCAGAGGAATAAGGAAATGGAAAATTAACCTATTTATACACAGACTGAATCACAATTTCTGACAATTTTCAGAAGTTACTAAGAGAAACAAAATAACTGTCCTCTC
>NW_003852584.1:1388707-1390953 GCF_000181295.1 Otolemur garnettii
AGTCGCTGGGACTACAGGCGCCCACCACAATACCCAGCTATTTTTTTGTTGCAGTTTGGCCGGGACCAGGTTTGAACCCGCCACCCTCGGTATATGGGGCCAGTGCCCTACTCCCATCTCTTAAAAAATGAAAAACAAAAGAAAATTTTTATTTTAAAACCAACATACTTGTTCTGATTTCTGGCCAGGAGTCATGAGACCACTCTTTTCTCTCCTTCTTACTAATAGCTTTAGTGTTGTTTTAAAGTTTTGTCAGTCTGATGGGTGAAAAGTGGTGGCTGTCACTTTAATTTGCATTTCCTTGATTGCAAGTGAATTTTAGCATTTTTTTTAATATAGGTTTGTTGGCTATTTGGCTTTGCTCCTTTAAAGAGCATTATCTCTCATCCCACACATTTGCTCAGCCACTAAATCTCATCAAATCTTCTCAATCCTTCTGTTTCTTCCACGTCCCACCTCATGGAGACGTCCAGCTCCTGCTCTGCTCTCCCAGTCTCTACCTCACCCCACCTACCCCCAGTCTCCTGAGCAGAAGCTATCCAGCTGAAATGAAAATCCCAGTGTGTCACTGTCTCCCCTTTCTTACCCAGACCATACTGTGCTATGGACATACAGGACACAATGTGATTTTAAAGGGAATAAAAATGAACATTTTTTTTCTTTTGAGACACAGCCTCACTCACTCATGTGTCCTGGGTGGAGTGCCTCACCCTGGACAGAATGCCATGGAGTCATCACAGGTCACAGCAACCTCTTGGGCTCAAGCAATCTTCTTGCCTCAGCCTCCCAATAGCTGGGATTACAGGCATCCACCACCACACCCAGCTCATGTTTTTATTTCTGTTTTTAGTAGAGACGGGATGTCAGTCTTGCTCAGGCTGGTCTCAAACTCCTGAGCTCCAGTAATCCACCTACATTGGCCTCCCAGAGTGCTAGGATTACAGGTATGAGCCACTGGTCCTGGTCCATTTTTATTTTAATCATCTTTAAAAAAAAAGATGATCACCCAACCTAGAGTGCAATCCCAGCATCATAGCTCACTACCGTCTCTAACTCCTGGGTTCAAGCAATCCTCCTGCCTCAGCCTCCCAAATAGCTGGGTTTACAGGTCTCTAACTCCTGGGTTCGAGCGATCCTCCTGCCTCAGCCTCCCAAATAGCTGGGTTTACAGGCACACACTACCACCTCCAGTTGATTTTTTTTTTTTTTTTGGCAAAGATAGGGTCTCACTGTATTTCCCAGATTGGTCTTGAACTCCGAGATGATCCTCAAGTGATCCTCCCAATTCAGCCTCATAAAGTGCTGGGATTACAGGAGTAAGGCTCTATGCCCAACCTATATTAATCACCTTATTATGTCAAGAAAAAATATAACCAGCTGGTCAATCTTTGATTTCACCGACAGTATTACTTAGAACAAGGTCTGAGTAGATGAAGCCTTGGAATTCCACATCAAGCCAACCTCTAGCTCAGATGGAATTCAGAAATGGCAAAAATTGTGAAAACAGTACATAAAATGGCCAAAATTTAAGAAAAAATACTCTAATGCATAGGATTCAAATACTTTCCCAGAACAGCAAAGACGCTGCTGACGTCCCAGCCTCATCTCCCGACACATACGACACTCTGGTCCACACATCCCACCACTTGCTGCTCCTTCTACCCAGGAGTCCCGTCCCACTCACCAGACTACTAACAACCCTGCTAACCCTCCTACACTATCTGATTATTATTATAGGTCACCATAACTGTCCACAACCGACAGGTCCATCTCCCAGACTCAATTTTGAGTTCCTTGAAGACAGTAACCATCTCATTCACTTGTATCCCCAATGCCAATACAGTGCTCTATAAATTAATATCTGCTGAATGGGAGAATTAATGAGGCAATCATTCTAGCCTTTAGTTTCTAATAACTTCCCAAAACACCTCAAATATGTCTAACCATAAAAAGAAAATATATTGAGTTTATTAAGTTCTAACTGGATGTACAAGCAAACATTACTACAGCTCATCCTCACTATAACCCTAATCCGAAGTGGGACCTGTAACATCATCTGATTCCTGGAAGGTGTAAGAAAGGCTTAGAAAAGCAAAGTCCAAATTACACGGCTGGTCACTGGTGCTTATGGCTGAAATGGGTGCAAAGATTAAGAGTGTGTGAAACAAAAGCTAGTACTCCATGCCCCTGCTCTCTCCATGCAGGATGGAGATGAGGAGGACAGCAGTGACAATGGTGGTGCTAAC
>NW_003852584.1:1392822-1409896 GCF_000181295.1 Otolemur garnettii
GTTCAGCATGGCCCAGGGGACGGCAGTGACAATGGTGGTGCTAACACACTGTTCAGCATGGCCCAGGGGACGGCAGTGACAATGGTGGTGCTAACGTACTGTTCAGCATGGCCCAGGCAGTGCTCACAGCAACTGCCAATGTAAATAAGGTAGGGATTTATTAAAATTCAGATGTGGATATATGCTCAGATTTTTTAAATGTTCTAGAGTTCCTCATTTACTAAAGGTAATTTTTTCCAAGAGGAAATCAATTCATTTGATCAATATAATAAAATGTAAGAGTATAGGACTATCTACTACACAGCCCCAATCTGGAAATAAAGTGTTCTGGGTAAGGGAGATAGAGAAATCAATTAATAAACCCTAGGATTCTCTGCTAGGGGACAGGAATTATAACATCCAGTCAACACCTCAAACTAGTAAGAGGTTGGTAAGAAACTTGTGATGCAGTGAAGATAAAAACCACACAATGACTATTCAGAGACCTTTCAAAGAGGAAAAATGCTTGGAAACACCATGCAGTTTTGTAAGTGTCCAGGAGAACACATGTGACAGCTTTCAAGTGCATTCATAACACTGAGAACAGCAAAGGACAGCTGGGTTTTAACTTCCGGAAAAGTTCAAAACTGTTTCTAATTCCTGAACAGGAAACAAAAATCGCCAACACAAATCACTCTTTCCTGGCATGTTCTGAAAGGAAAAGAAATGCTCCCCTCTGATTTCTTCTAACACAGTCACCTGAAAAGTTCACAAAACTGTCAATTTCTAAACAGTCCAAGACAAAAACCTTAAGCCAACTCATTGCCACCTATAATGGCAGAGAGCCTCAGCGTGGGGAATGCCCACCAAGTGTCAAGACCGTTACAGGGCCGGGCCCTTGGCTCATGCCTATAATCCCAGCACTCTGGGAGGCTGAGGCAGGTGGATTGCATACACTCAGGAGTTCAAAACCAGCCTGAGTAAGAGCAAGAACCCCATCTCTAAGAAAATAATAATAATAATAGCCAGGCATTGTGGCAGGTGCCTGTAGTCCCAGCTGCTTGGGAGGCTGAAGCAAGAAGATTGCTTGAGCCTAGAAATCTGAAGTTGCTGTGAGCTATGATGACGCCATAGCACTCTACCCAGAGTGACAAGTGAGACTTTGTCTCAAAAATAAAGACACTTTATATATGATTATAATCCCACTAAAACAGCTAACAACTCCTGCAAACTTACCTTCTGCCAGGCAGTGCTCTGCGGGCTGCATGTGACAACCCCATGAAGTGAGCAGGGTTAGCACTATTCCTACTGTACAGATGAGGAAACTGACACACAGGAAGGATCCTTGCCCAAATCACAAGCCTTGGAACCAGCAAAACCAGGATCCAAACTCCAAGCTCCAAATCCCATGCTCATTCTTTTGCCCCTCAGTTTTCATTACTGTTTAAAATCCCAAAGCTTCCAGATGTGTCCTGTAATTCCACATGGGAAGAAAATGCTTCTAAGGAACAATAACAAATTTAGTCTTTGAGGGAACTCCCAGGGCCTGCTGAGTGCTTAGTCTACCATTTCTAGAAGGCAAAATATTCAAATGATATCTTAAAGCTCCTTGCCAGCCTGGTCTGCCTGACAGAATATACAGTAATTCTAATGAACAAGAGTGAGTCTTTGTTGGTAGGAAAAACAGTTAGGAAACACTAACAAAGTGATGAGGAGACACATGCGTCTCTGAGCCCTGCACCCGCCACCACTTCCTCCTGGGAAGGTTTCTAAGGACACAAACTGAAGGGGGAAAAACAAGTCCTGCTTGTAAATGTTGTTTTATGCTTCACGGGAAGACTGCTGCCCGGGTGTCGGTCTCCTCACAAAATCAAATACAACTCTCTCTCTCTCTCACACACACACACATCAGTCTCCTCACAAGATCAAATACATCTCTCTCTCTCTCTCTCACACACACACACACACACACACCCCTGGGATTTCTCATTTGGGCAGAGCAATGCTATGTATCACACAGGTCCCCAAATCCAACAGCAGTTTCAGTCCTGCTAGCACCCTCTTGCCCCAACTTCAGTTATCTACAACACCTTGACAACTTTCCTCATACCTTTTGTTACCTATCTTGAATTTGACTCACTTTTTTCACTTAAACATGACTGTTTTAAAAAGGAAAAACTAGGGCGGCACCTGTGGCTCAGTGAGTAGGGTGCCAGCCCCATATACCAAGGGTGGTGGGTTCAAACCCAGCTCCAGCCAAACAGCAAGGAAAAAAATAGCCGGGCATTGTGGCAGAAACCTGCAGTCCCAGCTACTCAGGAGGCAGAGAATCGCCTAAGCCCAGGAGTTGGAGGTTGCTGTGAGCTGTGATGTCACAGTACTCTACTGACGGTGACAAAGTGAGATTCTGTCTCTAAAATAAATAAATAAATTAAATAAAATAAAAAGGAAAAACTAGTATGGGCCCAGTGGTTCATGCCTATAATCCCAGCACTCTGGGAGTCCAAGGCAGGCAGATCACTTGAGCTCTGGAGTTTAAGACTAGCCTGAGCAAGAGTGAGACCCCATCGCTACTAAAAATAGAAAAACTAGCTGGGCATTGTGGCAGGTACCTGTAGTCCCAGCTACTTGGGAGGATAAGGCAAGAGGATTGCTCAAGCCCAAGAGTTTGAAGTTGCTGTGAGCTATGATGCAATAGCATTCTACCCAGGGTAACAGAGTGAGACTCTGTCTCAAAAAAAAAAAAAAAAGGCTCAGCGCACATAGCACAGTGGTTACAGCATTGGCCACATACACCAAGGCTGATGAGTTCAAACCCGGCCCATGCCAGGTAAACAACAATGACAACTGCACCAAAAAATAACCAGACATTGAGGCAGGTGCCTGTAGTCCCAGCTACTTGGGAGGCTGAGGCAAAGAAATCACTTAAGCCCAAGAGTTGGAGGTTGCTGTGAGCTGTCATGCCACAGCACTCTACGGAGGGCAACATAGTGAGACTCTGTCAAAAAAGAAAAAGCAAAAACTATATTGCTCTTGTTAAGTGGAAAACTAGCATCATGTGACACAGAGTACCCCTAAAAGTAAATGCAAAGTATTAAATCCTCTGAATCCCTACCACGGCCAAAGGAAGGCTCTGAGCCTAAAACCTGCCCACTCTGTGTTTTTAAAAAGGGGAAAGGCATTAGAGACACATTCACTATTTTGAACAAGTTACCATTTTTGTAGGTCAAACATGATCAAATATTTACATCTTAATTTAATTCAGATTAATAACAAAACAAGTCTCACCCCCTGATATCATTGGGACAGGAAAGGAATTGAAAGGGGAATAACCTAGCCAGTAGGCAACCAAAAGGAATTTCATATCATGACATTTAAAACATAACACAATGTAAAGTTACTGTAGTGATACGAATCTCTCATTTTGGGAAAAAGAGGAGACATGGTGTTAGGGACTGAGGACCACACTAGGAACCAGAAGTCTGGGCTCCAATCCCCACTAGAGTAACAACTGTCTACAAAGCATGAGATCCACTTACCCTACGCCTGTGCCCTAGCCAACAAACACTTAAGAGATGACGATAAGGGCTGCATAAATTACCAGCCCCCAAACTTTTATGCCTATATAAGTAGGGAACTTGTCCCCTTCTTGCTCGCCCACACCGCAGACGGTTGCAAGGATTAAATGAGACTGAAGACCCAGGCAAGAGCATTTACAAAGTGCACAGTTATATTGTGGGGAGCGGGCTGCGGCCCCCACAGCCTGGGAAACACTCAGGGAGAGACCCCCAACCACATCTCTTTTAACAACATTCTTTCCACCTGCCAGAAGTCACGCAGCCCATGCACACGTTCCTTGTTATCAGCAAACACACAGATTTTCCGCTTTAAGGTTGATCTCTACCCCATGTGCTAAGACTTACGCAACCTTCTTAAGATACTGTATAAATAAAGCTGTTTCCACAGGTCCAGTGCTGGCCCAGCCATCAGCTGCATCAGCCCTCCCAATGCCACCCTATCTCTGTCTCCTGTCCTGTCTTTCTTTGCCTCTCTGTCTTTCGTGGCTTTATTTTCTCCATTTCCCACTGTTTCCACTCAGGTCAACTCTCCCTCCTTGTGCTTGCTTGCAAGACTATATCATTAGAAAAGATTATTACTACAATATGGCAGCTATAGCAAATAATGGTTGGCATTCTGGCTACCCTGTCCATTCCACCTTTGTAAGAACACCCAGATTTTGTTTTAAGGGTTTACTTCCCCCTCTCTGGCTACAGTTTTGTGAGATGGTGAACCCGAGTAGACATCTTTTCACTACAGAAGCCAAAGGAGTCCCAGTAAGTTCCTCTAGGCCAGTGGTTCTCAACCTTCCTAATGCTGCAATGTATTTTCATTGTTAAAAAGGGGTTGTGACCCACAGGTTGAGAACCCCTGCTTTAGGCAAATCCTTCTGCTAATGGCCAAGAGGTGGCCAAGTGACTTTAGTTTGGCCAGCCAGATGCTTCCTTCCTATAATGTCAATCTTGAGCAGAACAAGAGTCAGAAAGCAGCTGGTGTTTACTCCAGCAGCAGAGCCTTAAATAGACCACCATTCCTGCTAAGAGACCACCGCTAGAGCTCCCTCTTTCATCTTAGAAGCCTTCCAAAGCTACCCCAATTCCTTCATTTCCAAGTATGGCCTGCCATCAATTCTCTGAGCTCACAACCTCCTCAGCTATAGTAGCTTTCTGTTGCTTATTACCCAAAAGCCCTGGTGTATCATGATACCAGTGTATCATCCTTTCAAAGGTCCCCACCAGTGATCACTCCAACCAGCTGGACTCTCTTGTTGCAACCACAAGCTGATAATCACAGTCCTGCCCACAATATCTCTTAAGACAGTAAATTTTAAACCGCATTCAAAGATAGCACTTGGCCTTCCAAGGGGGATTACTAGACAACAATCTGCAACAATCAATTATTTCTTAGTAGATGCTGGTTCATAGACTCCTGGAGAAGACTGATGTGGGAAGAGACACACAAAAGAAGCCCTAAATCCAAATGGGATCAAGAACTGAGCTCAGAGTTCCATGGAAAGAACTCTTCCAACTTCAACTGCCCCTCTGAGAGCAGAAGCAAACAGCTACAAGGCTCACAAATTCACATCTGCCTTCCACACTATTTGCAATCTACTATCTGTATCAACAGGAAGCCACAGGCAGGTGTCACATCTGAGTGGTGACTATCCCCAGCCAGACTTCACTCCTCCGAAAGGGAATGAAACAGCATCCCTACGTGTCTGCATGTCTGGTATTTTCACACACACAGTTGCTCACTTCATCCCGCATAACTGCCAAGGTAGACCTAATCCTTAGGGCCAGGGAGGTTAGGTAGACCAGCTGGAGAGGGGAAGGGCCACAGTTCCAAGCCAGGCCTTGAGAGCCCGTAGATCTCAGTCCAGCCTTCCCAAGGTGGATCGACAGCCCCGACCTTCCCATCCCATAGTCACTGTCTCCCGGACTATCCTCCCCAGTGGCTGGAAAGCCACTGAGAAGTAGAAATCTGAAATGTTTGGGAAGCCCTAGTTTCCAGCACAGAGCCTGACACCAAGTAGGCATTCAATAACTCACTGTTGAACAAATAATGATCCAATAAATACTTCTTGAGCACTTACTATGTGTCAGATGCCATGGAGATAAGTATGGACAAAATAGGCTTAATCCCAGCTTATCATCCAATTGAATAGACAGGTGTAATTAATCCATAATACCAAGGTGTAATTTTGTACCGATCAATAGACTGTAACAGTGTGGAACAGGGGTCAGCAAAGCACAGCTACAGAATAAATCCATCCCTTCACGAAGTCTGTAGAACCAGAAAGGCTGGTCCAGGACTGGATGGTTGGGGGAAGGGAGGTGGGAAGTGTCAGGAATCTAAAGATTTCCCTGAAAACAATAGTGAAAAGACAAGAAGGGCCAGGAGGCTGCAGCAGAGAGCAGGGGAGATCCAGTGAGGCCTCCAGGCCACGTTAAGGGTGTGGAGCTTTCTCCCAAGGGCAAAGGGAAGCTAGAGAGGAGGCTCTGGGGGGCAGAGGGAGAGGGGTCCACATCCTGCAAACCTCTCTCAGTGCCATGGAAGCAGGACATGAAGGTGGTGTCCCCTTTAGCCAAATACATTTCAAACTTGAGACCAAGACTCTAATATCGAGAAAGAATCCCGAGATGGGAAAAAATATTTTTTTAAAAAACCAAACCAATTTAATCACTAAATATGATATAACCCAAGAAACTAGGGTCCATCCTCCAGCTGTAACACTTTGAGATATCTCACCTAGACTGTATCATTTCTCCTCTCTGCGTTCATCTTTTCTTATCAGTAAAGAAAGAATCACACTGCTGCTCCTTCTGAAGTTGCCCTAAAAAATAAGCATCTACAGGAAAAATACCTACAGCAGGACAAACAGCAACTAGCATGACTGACATCAACCTACAGACCTCTTACAGACACAGACAACGTCCTCATGGGAGGAGTTAACTATTTTAATTCTACTATAAAATATATAACATGTTACATGATAAAAGTTACGGTAGTAATCCTGTTAAAGTGTTTGAATATCCCTTTACTAAAAATGGTTGGGACCAGAAGTGTTTCAGGTTTTGTATTTTTGGGGATTTGGGACCACTTGCCTTACATACTTATTGGTTGAGCATTGCTAATACAGAAATCCAAAATCTGAAATGTCCCTTTGTGTATCACGTTAGCACTCAGACAGTGTTGGATGGTTGAGCATTCCAAATTTCAGACTGAGGTTACTCAACCTGTATCTGAATTAAGAACATATTAATCGGCTCGGCGCCTATAGCTCAACTGGCTAAGGTGCCAGCCACATACACCTAAGGTGGCGGGTTCGAATCCCCAGCCCGGACCCGCCAAACAACAATGATGGCTACAACCAAAAAATAGCCGGGCGTTGTGGCGGGTGCCTGTGGTCCCAGCTACTTGGGAGACGGAGGCAGGAGACTCGCTTGAGCCCAGGAGTTGGAGGGTGCTGTGAGCTGTAATGCCACGGCACTCGACCCAGGGGGACAGCTTGAGGCTCTGTCTCAAAAAAAAAAAAAAAAAGAACATATTAATCTAACATTCAGAGTAGGGTTGCCTCTGCCAAGAAATGGACAGCACAATTATGAAGAAGAGTGCTAAAGGAAAGAAGTCATGGATCCATACCCATGTGCACACTATACACCCACAACACACACACAACACAACCCAGCAGGGGAGGTGAGACCTTCTTCATTATCTCCACATCCCAGGCCCTGAAGAAATCAATGATTGGACTGGAAGCCTCCGTGTCCACAAGAAGCAGCAGGGGAGCTTTTTGAAGATGCAAATTCCCAAGCAAGCCCCCACTCACCCACACACACACACACATACACACCGTGACTCAGTAGATGTAGGAGGGGGTTTCAGATCTGCACCATTAATTAATAAGTCCTGGTGATTCTGATGGAAGTGAACCCTGGATCTCCAGATGAGAAACCCCGTGCTTACCAAACAAAGCCAGACCCCATAACAGGCCCTCAGGAAGAACTGAATTGCTCTATCAGTCTAATGACTGAATATTACAAACACACTCTGAGCCTCTAATGAGTAACAAGCACAAAACACTAAGAAGTAAAAAAATGATGAAGCAGCTCTTCTGCCTTTAAAGCTCCAAGCCTCATGGTGGCACAGATATTTAAACACTTTAAACAGTACAGCGCGTAATAGCACACTCACCCAGATAACAAATCCTTACTTAGCACCTTCTAGATGCTTCTAGGCACCAAAGATAGATCAGTAAACAAGATAGCAAAGCATCCTTGCCTGCATAAAGCTGACATTATAGTGATAAGAGACAGATAATAGACAGAATAAAAAGCATACTGTATGGCAGGGGTCCTCAAACTTTTTAAACAGGGGGCCAGTTCACTGTTGGGAGAGCCGGGCTGTGGGCCCCAGGACGAGTCGGCTGCTAAGCAGGACAGGCAGTGGCAGCAAAAACACCTGGCAGGCCAGGTAAATGTCCTAGGCAGGCTGCATGTGGCCCAGACCGTAGTTTGAGGACGCCTGATGTATGGTCTGTTAGGTGGTAATCAGAGCTACGGAGGAAAACTAAGCTATGGAGCAGAGGTCCTCAAACTTTTTAAACAGGGGGCCAGTTCTGTTCCTCAGACTGTTGGAGGGCCAGAATGTGGGCCCCAGGATGAGTCGGCTGCTAAGCAGGACAGGCAGCAGCAGTGAAACCACCCGGCAGGCCGGATAAATGTCCTAGGCGGGCCGTAGTTTGAGGATGCCTGCTACGAAGGAAGGGTAAGGGGTGTCGTTTTAAATCTGCACCAGTTTCAAATAATCCCTGTAGCTCTACTCAGCGTAACTCTACGTGCTTTGCTCATGGCTGTCAGAATTTCACAGAAGAATATGGGTATGAAAGGGCAGAAAAGGAAATGACTGACTCATGTGGATGAGTTGGGGTGAGAGAGATAGGGACAAGGACAGTTTCTGGGGGATGAATGCTAAGTCCGTCCTCGCTGCAGCTCTGCAGGCTGGGAGCACCAGTCAGCTCTGACCTCGTCACAGAGCATGTGCAGCAGGGACTGGGTGCCTGTGTGTCTCTTACCTTTGCCAACACCAGTGTGTCTCCTTCCACTCGATGTTATTAAGCTTATGCAATTATATCACCTTGCCTGGGTCATGAACATCATGGCAATTTTTAGGACTTCTTTTTTTAAAAATCATAAAAGGAATATATGATCACAATAAAAACATGAAAAATGGCTGGGTGAGGTGGCTTATGCCTAAAATCCTGGCACTCTGGGAAGCCAGGCAGGAGGATACCTCAGGCTCAGGTGTTCAAGACCAATCTAAGCAAGAGTGAGACCCCATCTCTACAAAAAACAGGGAAATCAGCTGGGTGTGGTGGTAGATGCCTATAGTCCCAGCAACATGAGAGGCTGAGGCAGCAGGATCAGTTGAGCCCAGAAGTTTGAGGTTGCTGTGAGCTGGGCTGATGCCACAGCACTCTAAGCCTGGAGACAATGTAGGACACTGTCCAAATAAATAAATAAATAAATAAAGTTCCTGTTTAAAAACAAACATGAAAAATACCAGGAAGCATAAAGATTCCCAATATTCTTACCCCCAACACTGCCTCTGTTCACATTTTGGTGAATTTTGATCGCCAGAGTTATTGTTTAACACAGCTAGGACCACCCTGCATCCATATAATTTTATATCCTGCTATTTTTATTTTTACAACATATGCATTTTAACCATATACATATGTTTTTTAATTACTACATATGTATTTTCCTGTTGAAAACAAACCTATATAAATATCATTTTTAAAGCTATACATCTGGGCCAGGTGCAGTGGCTCACACGTGTAATCCTAGACTGTGGGAGACTGAGGTGGGTAGATTACTTGAGCTCAGGAGTTCAAGACCAGCCTAAGCAAAAGCAAGACCCCATCTCTACTACAAATAGAAAAATTAGCCAGGCATTATGGCAAACACCTATAGTCCCAGCTACTCAGGAGGCTGAGGCAGGAGGATCACCTGAACCCAAAAGTTGGAGGTTGCTGTGAGCTATGATGCCAAGGCACTATACCAAGTACAACAAAGTGAGACTCTGTCTCAAAAAATAAAAAATAATAATGGCTATACATCATTCCAACCCACTGATGGACTATACTTTATTAACCATTTCCCAATTATTGGGCATTTAGGTTTCCAAGTTTTCATAATTAAAAATTCATGTGAAAATAACTTTACACAGAAAGGTATTTCAAGTAGTTCCCTAAGAATAGATTCCTAGAAGGAGAATAGATTCCTAGTCATTTTCCTAGTTAAGATGCATTATGGAAAACTGGAAATGTTTTAGACAAGCAGTAACTGCACAGATGCCCCTCAGTGACCCAGATTTAACCACTGCACTTCTTGGCTACACAGCCAAAACACAGCAGCTGGCCATCTCTCACCACCTTTTTAGTCTTGATGGCAAAAGGGTTTGGAAGTGACATATTTACCTGCTGTCAGAATCTGAGGCGATCTCCTTTCTCCCTCCAAAGCGGATCTGGCACTGTACAGAAAAAGAAACTGCTGAGATCAGCTGCTGGGACAGAACACAAACTATCCCAAAACAGCCCACAGGCCCTGCCGGGTCAGGGGGAGGACAGGGCCAGAAACTCCAGAATCAGCACATCCTGGGTATCAGCACGAAGCTGCCACTTAAAGGAAACCCTTATCTCCCACCTATACAGAGTGAGCCCTGTGGGAAAACAACAATGACAGGAAACACATGCACACAGCCATCCACGGGATCTAGGAAGCTGCTGTTCTCTGTCAGCAGCCGACCATCTATAACACAGAGTTCTTAACAGCCAGTAATTAAAACTTCCACAAGTCTGTGATGATGATTCCCACTGACAGAGCCTGAAATTTGTTATGACTGGGTATAAAATTACAACAGCATAAGTCAAGTTTCCAACAAGTCATGTGGCTGTGAATGATAATTTACTCAGGGTGGGTAAAAACCAAACCAAACTACTCCCTTTTTTCAAAATTGTGGTAAAATGTAGAATAGCATAAAGTTTTCCATGTTAACCATTTGTAGATATAAATTTAATTCACAATGGTGTGTAATGATCACCACTATCCACTATTCTCCCTTAAAAATATTTCAGAATCTCTACTATGGGTAAGAGGCTTGGAAGATTCCTAAACACATTATCGAAAATACTCTGTGGGTATGTGTGTATAAAAATGACACACTTGTCGAAACACATTAAACTGTACATTTAATGTAAAGGTATACTTAATAAAGGTATATCTTATTATATGTAAATTATACAGCAATAAAAGTTACCTTTTTTTTTTTGAGACAGAACCTCAAGCTATCCCCCGGGTAGAGTGCCGTGGCATCACAGCTCACAGCAACCTCCAAGTCCTGGGCTCAAGTGAGTCTCCTGCCTCCACCTCCCAAGTAGCTGGGACCACAGGCACCCACCACAACACCTGGCTATTTTTTTTTTTGGTTGTAGCCATCATTGTTGTTTGGCCGGCCCAGATTCGAACCTACCACCTTAGGTGTATGTGGCTGGCACCTTAGCCACTTGAGCCACAGGCGCCGAGCCAAGGTTACTTTTGAAAGACAAAAGTGTTTTGTATACAACACTTTAACCCCCTCCCCCAAAAAATAATAATACAGGGTGGCCATAAAGTTCACATGCAATTTTAAATCGCATACTATTTTAAGTTGTACATGAACTTCATGACCACCCTGTATAATATAGCAGATGCTCTGGGCATAAGCTCCAATTTATTTCTCTTAAATTGCTATATTTAAAGTGGTTGAACTTGCCTCCTCATCTTCTTGTTATATTTTCCATTTCTGGGAGCAAAGAAAAAATAAACTAAAAACATGGGCTCCAGATTTACTATGGGCCAGGCTCTTCCCAGACCCTTTACCTACTTTAACAATCCGATTCCCTCAGCAGCCCTATGGAGATAGGTGACCTGATTGCAGAGAAAAAGGATGCTCGGGGAGGATACATAAGTTGCTCCAGCACGCACAGCTGAACAGATGAAGCTGGTATTAAACTCAGTGATGTCTGAGCCCAAAACCTATGTCCTTTTGAGACTTGGGCAGATGTTAAATTCTCTGGGCTCACTTCAACACTTAACACACACCCATATTAAAGTACTTACCTCCCATTATTATAATTATATACATACAACTATCCACTGCCCCTTCCAAAAAGTGAGTTGCTAGAATACCTAGCTCTGCCACTTACTCTGATGCCTTGAGCAAGTTACTGGATCTCTCCAAGCATCAGTTTCTTCAGCTGCAAAATAAAACTAACTGCAAGAACGATCTCACCGAGTGGTTGGAAGGGTTAATGGAAAGCACACAGCAGAGCCTGGCACACAGGGAACGTGGGATGAACAGCAGCTGACAGCAGTGTGCATCTTGGCACACACAGGCAAGCAAACGGAGTCCAGTCTTGGGTCCACACTTGCTTTTAAGCTCAGTCACAGCCAGGCATCAGAAACATCACCTGATCACAGCAGAGGCCACCCTGAGGGGCCACATGGCTGCTGATAGCAGCAGAGGATCCTGGGCATGGCCTTGTTCTGCTTCTTGCGCTCACAGGTCCTAACTCCAAACCACCAGCTCTACCCCCCTCAGAATTGCCCTAAAATGTAACTGCTTAGAAATGAGACTTCAAAACCCACATCAATGCCCTTCTTGAAGGGGCACCACTGAAGGATGGGGTCCTCCAGAGGGTTTACAAAACTCAAGTACAGGAACTCCTCCATCTCAACTCTAACCATATCCCCGGCTCTGTCATTTCCTGGGAAAAATGATCATGTAGCTTCACTATTCCCAGATGCAAAGTGGAGTAAGTCTGTGTACATAAAAGGGAAGACAAGACTTCCACATTAATTACTGGACACTATTACTCAACCCAAAAGGCAGACATGTGCTTTCTCTTACCTGTTTCACTGCATCCAGCAGTCGTTCCAGCAGAAATTGTCTTTTGTCATTGTTCTGTGATCCTGAAATGCAACAAGGCTTAATTAGTTCTACTGATGTTAGCCTTCTATTAAGACTTCTGACATCATGGTACATTCAGGCACATTGAGTTGCTGTCCTCAGCTAGGATCAGTGCTAGTGATCTTTTAACAAAATCAAGGAGATGACTAGGTACTAATAATCTATATCATTACAATGAAGTTTGCCCATTTGCCTGTTACTGTGTCATAGGAAAACAGGTAAAACAATCTTCCCCAATTTGAAGAATGGGTCCAGAATGGTAAAACTAAGGGTTTCTCAACCTTGGCACTACCCACTAATGCCATTAGCACACACATAACTGAGTTGTGACAACAAATATGTCTCCAGATACCGCCAAGTGGCCCTTGGGGAGCACAACTGCCCCGGCTAACAAACAGCTGTCTAAAGTAAAATGCATGTGTTCGCCAGAGCGGCAGGCACCACTGGTAGCCGATCTTGCCATCACCTCCAACATCCCATTCCCACCCCACCTTCAGCAGCACAAGCTGAAAAACCTAACTACTCCTTTTCTCAGCAGCTGAGGCTCACCTTAAGGAGTACGGCCGATAAGAAAGCAGAGGTGCATCGGGAGATTTCTGGGGCGTTTGTATCTTTTTGATACAAAGAAGAGCTATAAAGGGCACCATTCCTTCCTCCATCCTTAATCGCAAACACAGTGAGTAGAGCCAGAGTAGCGCCTTGCCACTGTGATGCCAGCTGCCTGAGGGAAAGGCACAGAGCATCGCAAGACAGCAGCCTGAGATCACTGAGTTGCTATGCCAAGACCAGAAACAACCTAATTCTCCCAAAACAATTAGCCCTCTTTGTTATTTGTCCAACCACTGTATGTTGGACTATTACTTGCAACCAAAAGCATCCCCAACTGAATCCCAGTGAAGGTCTGGGGCAAGGACACTTCAAAGTGCCAGGCAGACAGTTGTCGGAGCTACAGCTGATGCTCCACAAGAGGCCCAATGACTCCAATCCACAGATGAGCTCTGTTATCTCTGAGTATGATGCACCAGACACAAAGCACAGTCATTTCAAAGGATACTCAAATTCAAAGTTACAAGGGCAGATGCTCACACCACAGGCACTGAACTGCCATCAAGCTGCTTTTCTCTTGAGCAACTCTGTGAGGGCAGCACCAGGGCACATCTCAGAGACCATGATTCCTCCTCATCAAGCCAGGGCCAGTCAGCCGATAACAAGGGCACCACGTGCTGGGTGCTTCCAGCGTGCCAGCAGTTAAGCACACTGGATGTGTCATCTCCTCCGATCTTCATAACCACCCAGAAGCCTACATACCACAGATGGGGAGGATGAAGCTCAGAAGAGTTAAGTACTTGGGTGCGTATCCACTCAAGATTCACTCCACTTCCACTGTGTGCCATTCTAAGTACTACGGACACGGGAGGTAAATGGATAAAAAAGCATCATCTCTAACCCGGCATTGTGGTGCGCACCTGTGGTCCCAGCTACTTGGCAGGCTGAGGCAAGAGGATCACTTAAGCCCAAGAGTTGGAAGGTTGCTGTGAGCTGTGACACCATGGCACTCTACCAAGGGCGACATAGTGAGACTCTGTCTCAAATCAAAAAAAAAAAAGCCATCATCTCATGAAGCTAGAATTCTATGAGAAAGAAACACATGGTGTGTTAGTAAACTGATCAGTGAGACAGTGCTAGAGAGTACTAGGAAGAAAAGCCAGAGTGACAAGATAGGGACCAGACCCACGGAAGGCCACACAGTGACATCTGAGCTGAGCCCCTTATAAAAATGAGGAGCAGCTACAGAGGACACAGCAGACCAACGTTCCAGGAAAAGCAAACAACCAGGGGAGGGGCTGTGGCAGGACAAGTGTGGCTCTAGTCTTCCAGGACTAGAAGGAAGTCCGCAGCGAACAAGAAGTAAGAAGGAGGGGGCAGCACCTGTGGCTCAGTGAGTAGGGCACCAGCCCCATATACCGAGGGTGGAGGGTTCAAACCTAGCCCCGGCCAAACTGCAACAAAAAAATAGCTGGGCACTGTGGCGGGCGCCTATAGTCCCAGCTACTTGGGAGGCTGAGGTAAGAGAATCGCCTAAGCCCAAGAGCTGGAGGTTGCCGTGAGCTGTGACGCCACGGCACTCTACCAAGGGCAACAAAGTGAGACTCTGTCTCTATTTAAAAAAAAAAAAAAAGAAGAAGAAGAAGAAGAAGCAAAAAGGGGGAAGGAAAGAGCAGACAGGCAGGCAGAGGCCAGTGGACCACTAACAAGGGTTTAGATTTTGTTCAAATTTTAATACTAATTGGTAGAACTGTGATCCTAACTCAAGACCATTGCTCTCTAAAGCTCATGTTAAAACCATGACACAAAGGATCCTGGAAATAAAACCAGTCAACAGATACTCTAAGACTCAAACACAAAGCAACCAACTTCTCAACAGCTGCCATTATTATTTTTTCTGGAAGAGGTCTCAGTGAAGGATAGCCTACCCACCATCCCTACCAGACATAAGGCTGTCTCAAGGATGTCATTCAGGATAGTCACAAATCCCACCTGCCCACCGCCCTCCACCTGTGTCCTTCAGTAAACCCTACTCTTTATCCAGAGGTACGGTTTCTGCTCTTCCCTAATCTAACTCTAAAATAGGAAAGTCAGGCTTGTTTTCTGCCTTTTTTCAAGCATTAGACCCAAAAAGTCCACTTGCCCTTGGACAGAGCCAACTGGAAACTTAACAAGGCTGAAAGTGCCTTTGCTATTTTTCTCATCATCGAAGTAATTCAGGTGAAAAAGTAAAATAAAATATGCTTTCTTTCCAGAAAAAAAAGCATAGAAAGAAAATAAAAAGCCCCATCATCTCACCACTGATCTTTTTTTAATGCAGTGATTCTCAAACTTTAATGTGCACAGAGATCTCCTGGGGATCTTGTTAAAAGGCAGGTTCTGATTCAAAATGTTAAGGGCAAGCCCTGAGACTCTATCTCTCACACGCTCCCTCCCTCCGAGGTGACCTGACACTGCTGGCTCCTGAGGGAGCAGCACCCGCTCTTCCTGGAATGTACCATGACCAAAGGGAATTTCATGGTATTTTGCTCCACTGCTTCTTCTAGATGAGAAGTCAGCAGCCCCCTCTGCCTTACTCTGCAAAGCCTCTTTTCATGATGAGGGCAAAGAATGTTCTCTATATAAAAACAACCTGAGGTTGGTGCTCATAACACAGTGATTGTGGTGCTGGCCACATGCACTGACATTGGCGCGTTTGAACCCAGTCCAGGCCTTGAACCCAGTCCAGGCCAGCTAAACAACAATGACAACTGCAACAAAAAGATTAGCCAGGCATTGTGGTGGCGCCTGTAGTCCCAGCTACTTGGAAGGCTGAGGCAAGAGAATCACTTAAGCCTAAGAGTTTGAGGTTGCTGTGAGCTGTGACGCCACGGCACTTTGCCTTTGCCGAGGGTGACACAGTGAGACTCTGTCTCAAAAAAAAAAAAAACAAAACCTGAGGTTTTGCTGGTCTCAACCAACAAGCTGAAGCTCCCTGACTGTGATCTCTCTCTGCAGCCCAGAAACACTTAAGACAATCTTGGCCTCAGAAGGGTCACCTTTGGCCATCTTACCCCTGAACAGGGTTTGAGAGATGAGTCTCACAGGCCACAGGGAGCACAGGTATCCTCACGACCACTTACCACCTGCCCAAGGTGCCCAGAGAGACCTCTAGCTGTGAGGAATAGTGAAAGGAGCACTGAGGGGAAATCACAGGCTCGACTTTTCAACCTGCTGGGCTGCTTGCCAGCCACGTGAGAGGGACAGTCACTTCCCCCGTCTGGGCACTGGTTTCTGTGTGAGATCACACCCTCCTAGCTCTGTATCTGCAAATGTGGGAACTCTGGGGAGAGGCAGGCAGAGCAATCAGTGCTATGGTGTCTTTCTTACCTTCTCCCAGTGACAAAGTGGAGAATACAGCATCCCCACCAGCTTCAAATGCTGCACGCACCCAGTCAGGCACAGGAAGTTGATGCCCCCCAACTGAGTCCCTAGCTGGGACTTGCTTGGGCTAAGTCATTAAACGGCTAACTTACTTAATCCTTGACAAGGAAGGAAGGTGGCTCCATTCATTAGAGAGACCTCAGGCCCAGAGAGGAAAAGACCTTTACCCAAGGATAGATCCACAGGAAACAGTGGCAGGTGGATTCAATTCCAAGTCCACTGCTCCTGGCTCTGCCTTCTGCTAAATTCTGCTCACGCTTGACTTCTGCAACAAACCCGCAGCCCACTACAAATTCAGGAGTAACCCAACTCCAGCCTTCCTGCTTCCTCCCTTCTCCAGGGGCAACTCCCATCCAACACAGTCAGCAAGGTGAGCCAGAACAGACCTCCTTATAATTTCTTGTTAGATCACTATCACAATGAAAACAGAAAATGTAAAAGCACCTCACCAAGACCTCCAGGGGTTCACAAACCTGCCTGAGAGATTCAATTATCCCCTTACTCTCTAACTCAGAAACCACACATGCATGTGAAGACTGCCTGAGAGATTCAATTA
>NW_003852584.1:1410275-1417489 GCF_000181295.1 Otolemur garnettii
AATTATCCCCTTACTCTCTAACTCAGAAACCACACATGCATGTGAAGAATGAATGCCTGGCCACGTCACCAGCCAGGGACAGCAAAGCCCAGTCCCCTGAAGCCTTTGTCTGTATAGAATCCTCAGGATCTAATATTTAATATTTAGAATTCTTAGGTTCCTGGGTGGCACCTGTGGCTCAGTAGGCAGGGTGCCTGCCCCATATACCGAGGGTGGCAGGTTTGAACCTGGCCCCAGCCGAAGTTGCAACAAAAAATAGCCAGGTGTTGTGGTGGGCTCCTGTAGTCCCAGCTACTCAGGAGGCTGAGGCAAGAGAATCACCTAAGCCCAGGAGCTGGAGGTTGCTGTGCGCGGTGACGCCACAGCACTCTACCAAGGGCGATAAAGTGAGACTCTGTCTCTTAAAAAAAAAATCCTTAGGGTCCCACTTCAGTGTGTACCACAAACCTCCAGCCTTTCCCTTGGCGTCTCCACTCAAGCTCTAAGGGCTTCCTGGGGAAAGACAGCAGGAGGTACGACTGGAGCAGCCATTTGGAATCAATCCTGCTCCCCCAGCCACTCATCACTGGAGATACTTAACCCCTCTGCTTCACTCCTCACCAGAGAAGCTACCTCTTAGGACAGTGGTTCTCAACCTTCCTAATGCCACAATGTATTTTCATTGTTAAAAAGGGGTTGCAACCCAAAAACTGAAAGAAAAAATAAGGGGGTTGCAACCCACAAGTTGAGAACCACTGTCTCAGGACCATTAACTGAGTGAATGGATTTCGGGCACTAGAACTCTGTCTGGCATGAGGGACAAAAGAAAAAAAAAAGGCTGAGTTCTCTGAGTTCCCACTGTGCACAATGAGTTCTGCCCAAGGTCACACCTAGAAGCAAGTACAGCACTGGAGACTGCGCCCCTGGTCCCCTGACTTTGGAAGGCAAGTGCTCCTTCCATCATGCCCCACTGAAAATGCAGGAATGTGAGCTGTGCTTTCAAAAATGAAGACCAGAATACGCAGATCCACAGAGATAACACAGGTAGGGGGTTACTCGTCCCACCTCTAGCTCCTGGTAACCACCTATCTGCATTATCTTATGGACTTGAACTGCTTCGTGGATACAGCGTTCCTTTCCAGGATGAAAATGTTTTGGAAGTAGATAGAAATAGCGGGTGCACAACACCGCAAATGCACTAAAAGCCACTGAACTGCCCACTAAATAATGGTTAACTGCATGTGATGTAAATTTCATCTCAAGCTAAAATATATATATTTAGGCTAATATATATGATTTGGAATGTATATATATATTCCAAACCAAGGGAACAATGACAGTAGCAGTCCCCCAAGGGTGGAACAAGACAATTCCACAGAGTACCCAGTCCCTACATTGAATCACACACTAGGAAGGCTACTCCCTGCTCACTTCTCTTTCTGATTATAGGAGGGGCATGTCTATTTGGTGTGAGGAGGTCCCTAACTTCTGTATCAGCCAGGCTCCTAACAGACACACCCCAGTAGGGGAGTCCAGGGAAGTGTCCTTGTAAGCCTTACTTCCCAAGAGCGAGTGTAGATAAATAATTCACCAGGGTAATTTCTGCCACCACAGGCGACATTCAGCAATGTCAGGAGAAATTTCTGGGTACAACTGGGAGGGTGCCCCTGCATCCAGTGGAAGAGAAGCCAGGGGCTACTACACACCCACAGTGCACAGGACGCCCCTGACAAACAAGAAGTACTGAGCCCACAGTGCTACAGTCGAGAAATTCTGCCCTACAGTATGACTCCCATTTCACAGATGATGAAACTGAGGCACCAAAACACTAAATAACTTGAACCTCCACTTGTGCTCTGAATCCTATCTCCTCACCTGCTCAAGAACAGGCTCCAGACTAGGCTCAGGGACTCACGCCTGTAATCCTAGCACTCTCGGAGGCCAAGGTGGGTGGATCTCTTTAGCTCAGGAGTTCAAGACTAGCCTGAGCAAGAGATTTCTTCTATTTCTAGTAGAAATTTCTTCTATTTCTAGTAGAAAAACTAGCCAGGCACCTGTAGTCCCAGCTACTTGGAAGACTGAGGCAACAGGATCACTTGAGCCCAAGAGTTTGAGACTGCTGTGAGCTATGATGCCACAGTACTCTACCCAGGGTGACAGAAGGGGTCTTTGTCTCAAAAATAAAAAAAAATTAAAAACATGCTCCGGCGATTGTCCCTTCTTCCCCACATCATCAGTTTTTCCTTTTCATGACACAATTCCTAGAGCATACAAGAATGTCATGTCTCGCCCAAATTTAATAAAACCCAGGCCTTATTTCCATGTGCCCCTCCAGCTGCTGCCCCACTTCCCCGCTGCCCTGTCCAGCATGGCTCTTTCCTCATGAGACCTGCCACACCCTCTGTGACAGTCACCCCTCCCCCAACTACTGTTCCCCAGCTCTGGCCCCTTTGGTAGACCTCCACCCTGCACTGAATTATCTACACAGTGGCCAGAACATCTGGACGCATAGATGAATACACAATAAAGGACTTACTGATATCACAGGACAGACACAATGACATTATGTGACTCATCAGTGTGCCCTGAAAACACTGCAGTGAACATGCACTTCTAAGCCATGCATTTGCATCTGCAGTGGGTCCTCTCACATGATTTGTGTTTCTGATTTCTGTTGAATAAACCTCTACTTTTAGCATGCCTCAGGAAACCTTCTGTAAAGAGCCACATAGTCAATATTTTAGGCTTTGTAGGCCAGAGGGTTGCTGTCACAACTGTTCTACCACCACCGTGTGAAAGCAGCCCCAGACAATGTGTTAATGAACGGCCTTTGTGCTGGATTTAATGGACCACTGCCCTAGCAGAAGTAATGATGGAAGGCAGCAGGGTTAAAAATTAAAACAATAGTGTCTGTGTGTGCAGACCTTACCGCCACCATGCCTCATGTTAGAGTTCCCCAGCAGACTGGAGACCATGCCCACATCTTAATCATGTTCCCATCTTCTCCCACCTCTAACCAGGACCACACACACTGAGCCTCACAGGGGACAAGCTGTCACTGCAGAATTCATACTCAGTTACATTGCAGGCATCTGGGATGCCTGGCACTACTGGCCCAGTGATGAGTTCAGTGTTGATGTTGACATTAACTTCCCCAAACCCCACTACCATTCCACACAGACGCAGAAAGAAAGCAGAAGGAAAGGAGGAGGAGGGCCGAGACTGTCCAATACATGTCAGAGACATGGGTAAGACCAAGAGGGTCCCCCACAATGCCCACCGGGTCAGGTGGAGGTGGAAATGAGCAGGATGGGCAGGCCAGGTGGAGACGGCCAGAGCCGGGCTGCTGCCTCTGTGGGTGGGCAGCTGCTACTCAGCTCTGGCTGACAGTTCCTCACAGCAACACCAGCAATGCTCCACCCCTGGCTTTTTCATGAGAAGCTGAAAATCCAGATTTTTATGTCAATTAGTTGGCACCTAATTATACTCTTGTTAGAGCAGTGTTCCAGCTGACTCTGTGTGAACCAAATACAACACACCTGGGGCCAGATCTGCCACCAATTTACCATAATGAGATACACATTTAACCTTCACGTCTACCTGGAAGGTGGGTGCTGGCAGCCCCACTGAAAAAGATAAAGGAACTGAGGCTTGAAGACATTGATCATTTTCCCAAGGGACAGCTTGGAGATGACAGACCCAACATATTACCCTAAAGTTCGAGCCTTCCAACCTCCACAAGACCAGATAAACCCCTTGGATGACTCAATTTCAACACAGAAAAAGGGCTCCCTTGCCCAAGTACCGCCAAAGGAAAACCAACCTCCTGATGATGGGCTCAAATGTTACCCTCTCTGAGAAACTTCCCTGCTAGGAGTCCTCTGAGGCCCACCTGCTCTCCACACTGTGCTCCTGTGGCCCTCCAGACCAACACACCCTGCTATAATCCCTACCATGGAAAGGATTACAGGGAATGTAAACTGGCTCCCTGCCCCCACCCTGGATTGTGAGCCCTCTCAGGGATGGGAAAGAGCCTCACTGAATCCCCACACAGAAGGAATGCTGAAGCTACACTCTAGTGGGGTTCCCCAAGTGGCTACTTTAAATGGAGAGGACCAGAACAGCACAGGACACAACAGCTGTTCTGTGCATGCAATGAACAGAGCGAGGCAGTGGTGTAGTCTGCTCGACGTCAGGGCACTGGCTCCCAGTACTGTGAGATGAAGTGGCACAGCTGGGCCAAGACAGAAAGACAGACGTGCTGCTGTCACACGATGTAAAGAGATGGGCTCTGCCTCAAGACGGACGGGCTCGAGCCATCCATGCGAGCTTATCATGTCTAAGATCAAAGGCAAAATAAGTGGGCAAATAACTGACTCTAGAGCAGGCAGTGGCAAGCATTTTCTGTAAAGAGTAATACAGTAAATATTTTAGGCTTTGCAGGCCATGTGGTCTCTGTCACAGTTACTCAATCTACTACTGTAGCATGAAAGTGGCCAGAGACGATAGTAAGTAAAGGGATGAGATTGTGTTCCAATAAAACCTTGACGATAGTAAGTAAAGGGATGAGATTGTGTTCCAATAAAACCTTATTTATAAAACAAGTATACAGCCCAATTCACCAATTCCTGCTTAGGAAAAAAACACTAAGAAGCAGTGTGCAAATACTTAAAAAGAAAACATCTTCCCTTATGGTTGAAGGAATGCAAATTAAATGCTTACTAATAACTATTACATGGCACCATTATTTGCGTAAATACTAAATTAACCAAGAAACTTTTTTTTTGGTCATTCTTTTTTTATTTTTTTGAGACAGAGTATCACTATGTCACCCTCAGTAGAGTGCCGCGGTTTCACAGAACCTCAAACTGAAATTAACCAAGAAACATTTAAAACAAAATTCCCCAATGCTGGATAACAAATTGTTAAGGAATTATTAAAATTATTTGGTTCAATAAAAATTAAGAATTGCTCCATAAAGACATCTTTAATGCAAATGCCATTCTAAAAAGAAGATAGTAAAGGTCAATTTGAGGATACACCAAATAATCAACCAATGCCTGTCTACTGAGTGGGGAACCCAAATTTCCAGCCAATCTCCACTGCCGGTAGAGCTGTCATCCTTACTGGTGCCATTTCAAACAAACACAACTGCTTTGGGAAAAAAACAATCAAGAATGACAAGGGTGTTACTGTAAAATTTTGGGAAATCACCCTAAAAACATGATCTAAAGGAAGGCAAACCACCAATCAAGAATGGCAACTAGACATTAGTGCTGTTTTTGGGAAATTGTCTAAAAACCTAAAGGAAGGAAAAAATACCCTGCACAAAAATGCTTTACTTATAACAAGAACAGAAAGAGAAAAAGAAGATAAGCTAAGTCTCTACAGGGACAGTCAATAAAGATTCTGCCTCATGCAAAATGATGGACTGATGACACTACAGACCATAAAAGCAATCAGTATGACGTCGGGGCAGCAATGTGGTGAGTTTATCCCGGATGTTACAGGGAAGGCAAGGGTATGGCAACAGGAAAGTCACTTCAGTCCATGTCAGTGCTTCTCTCAATCTTTTTTTCATTATTTCCCCCCCCTTAGGATACTTTTCAGACATTTTTTTCCTAATCACTCCCTCCATGAAATTTTAATACTATAGATATAATTTACGTCTGTTTACGTTCTACTAGCATATCTGTTCTTTACACTAAAGACTACTTTTGTTTGTTTCCCTCTGCTGCCCAGGCTAGAGTGCCCTGGCAGTAGCCGGCCTCACAGAAACCTCAGACTCCTGAGTGCAAGAGAAAGAGTAAATTTTTAAATCCTTCAAAAACCAATTTCCACCCTTTGTGGGTGTTATCACCCCCACTGAGAATGGATGGCCAATATAAGATGGTGGCGGATGGAAGGTACTTTATCTGGAATTATGTACAAATTGCCAAAATTTAGAGAAGTCCACGAAATCTTGGATTTTAGTTCCGAACTTGAAAGGCTCTAGGAATTTGATTTCCTTTTGGTTTCCCAGAAACAGTTCTGCATCAGGGAAGCAGGAGAGTCCGTGTTGGTGGGTTTGAGTCCATTGCCACTTGCCAGCGTAGGAGGTGGTCAACGTCTGCTGACATTACTCCATCAATCCCCCTTACTTCTTACATTCTTACATCCCACTATAATAAATCAGCCCAATGCCTTCGTGAGAGGAAAAAGAAATATGTTGATAGCATCACTTTCCTGCTTTGAATGAAAACCATGAGTGTTCTTTTTCCATTTACTTGTTTTAGCTGATCCTTTATTATAAGTACAAGCCACTGGTAGAAAGGTCTCAGTTAATGCCAACAAGAAAACCAAGATAGTCAACATTCCAGAAAAATAAGAAAACACTGTCAAAATATACATAAACATCAGGCAAGAAACAGCAGTAAATTACCCACTGAGCCCAAAACTCTGACACATCAGGCACAAGGAGTTTGTCTGTTCCACAAATGATTTTCTCTGTAGCCTGGCTTTCTCTACCCTTGAAACGGGGATTTTAATGTCCTTCTAACTTCAGAATAATTCCTGAAAAAATAATTACAGAGGGAAAGGAGCATTAGGGACCTTCAAGTATATAATCTTACAAAAGACAATGCTTGAAAATAATGACTTTCTGGTTCTACAAGTTCCACTTTCCCAGTGAGAGTAAAAGCATTATCTGGAAATCAGAATTCCTTAGCTTTAAGAAGCTGGCAAGCAAATATTCTTATCTTGCTTTAAAGATAAATAAATAAATTGTGACCACTACCACCCTAGGACAACTACCCCACACATGTCTGGCAAGTATCTTTTCTTCCTGATAATCTGTTCAATTTTACATGTACATCTGATAAGTAAAATGTTGTCTTTTAATTTGCATGAGGTATATATTTTAGTATAATTCTACATCTTGCTTTTTTTAGAGAATATTAACATTGAGAGAGCCGCAGTGACATGTATAAATCCATATTATTTCTTTTAACATCTTTGAGGTTTCCCATCATGTGACCATACAGACCACATAATGTTTGTCCATATCCTATTAATGGTCTTCTCAGTTGTCTCTGGCCTCATGATACCCATTTATATTGTGTGTGCATTACCTAGGGCCATTCCACCTTCCAGTTGTTTGCACTTAATGTATTGAGCCTTAAACCCATCTGACCTCTGCCTCTACGTAAACATTTTCAACTCAAAAATACAGCCCATCTCAACACAGAATTCCTGGC
>NW_003852584.1:1417548-1425146 GCF_000181295.1 Otolemur garnettii
CACACACACACACACACACACACACAAAGACTCTATTTGCCAATTTATAAGATATATAAGAGACTGAGAAACATATTAAGCTACACCAATGGATACAATTAGCAAAATCCTACAAAGAATCCTTAAGATAAATGACTGGTTCCTTAAAAAAAAAAAAAAAAAAATGCAAGGGAAAATAAAAAAGATGAAGGGGAACCTATAGTTTAAAAACGGACTTTGTGTTTCAAAGAATACCATCAAGAAAATGAAAAGACAACACACAAAATGGGGGCAACTTTTGTAAACAATCTATCCGATAAGAGACTTGCATCCAGAAATTATACAGCATTCCTACAAGCTCAAAAAAAAGGCAAACCCAATTAAAAAGTAGGCAAAGGATCTGAACAGGCATTTCTCCAAAGAAGATACAAGGTTGGCCAATAAGCACATGAAAAGGTGCTCAACATCACCAGTCATAACCACAAAGAGACAGCACGTCACACCCACTAGCATGTCTATTATCAAAAAGACTGTTGCTGAGGATGTGGAGAAAGTAGAACCCTCACATATTGCTTATGGGAATTTAAAATGGTGCTGTCATTTCAGAAAACAGCCCCTCAAAAAGTTAAACACAGGTCCCACATGACCCAGCAATTCCATTCAGATATATACCCAAGAGAAATTAAAACAAATGCACACACCAAAGCTTGTGCATGAACGTTCACAGCAGCATTATTCATAATAGCTAAAAAGTGGAAACAACCCAAATGTCCACCATACTACACAACGTCCAGTATCCACACAATGGAACATTATTTGGCTACAAAAAGGAATGACGTACAGATACACACTACAATATGGCTGAGGGTACATCACACTCAGTGAAAAAGGCTAGATATAACAGGTGTCATACTGAACGATTTCATTTATATGTAATGTTCACGATAGGCAAATCTATTTCAGATAGAAAGGAGATTAGTGGTTGACTGGCTGAGAGAAGGAGGAATCAGGAGTGACCGCTAATGGATACAAGGTTTCTTTCCTGGGTGATGAAAACATTCTGAAATTGATTATGGTGATTTTGCACAACTCTGTGAATATACTAAAAAATAAAGAAACTTAGAGGACTGGCTGGTGTGGTGGCTCACAGAAGTCTGTAATCCTGGCACTTTGGAAAGCCAAGGCAGGAGGATCCCTTGAGCTCAAGAGTTAGAGACCAACCTGAGCAAGAATGAGACCCTGTCTCTACCCAAAATAGAAAAATCAGCCAGGCATCATGTCAGGCATGTGTAGTCCCAGCTACTCAGGAGGCTGAAGCAGCAGAATCACCTGAACTCAGGAATTTGAGGTTCTTGTGAACTAGGCTGATGCCATGGCATTCTAGCCTGGTCAACAAAGACTCTGTCTCAAAAAAAAAAAAAAAAATAGTTAGAAGGCTAGGGCTTAAAATGTACACTATAAAATAAATTATAAGACAATCATAATAATTTGAACATTGATTAAATATTTGATGATATTTAAAAATCAATACTAATTTCTTATAGGTATGATGATGTTATTATGGTTTTTTGGGTTTTTATTTTTTTGAGACAGTCTTACTCTGTCACCCCAGCTAGAGTACACAGCTCACTGCTACCTCAAACTCCCGGGCTCAAGTGATCCTCTCACAGCAGCCTCCCAGGTAGCTGGGACTACAGGGGCATGATACTACGCCCAGCTAATTTTTGCATTTTTTTTTTGAGATAGAGCCTCAAGATGTACCCCTGATTAAAGTGCTGTGGCATCACAGCTCACAGCAACCTCCAACTCCTGGGCTCAAGCAAGTCTCCTGCCTCAGCCTCCCAAGTAGCTGGGACCACAGGCACCTGCCACAACGCCTGGCTATTTTTTTGGTTGCAGCAGTCATTGTTGTTTGGCAGGCCCAGGCTGGATACGAACCCGCCACCTTAGGGGTATGCGGCTGGCGCCTTAACCATGTGAGCCACAGGTGCCAAACCAATTTTTGCATTTTTTGTATAGACAGGGTCTTACCCTTGCTCAAGCTGTCTCTAACTCCTGGCCTCAAGCAATCCTCCTACCTCAGCCTCCCAAAGTGCTAGGATTACGGGCGTGAGCCACCATACCCAGCCCAAATTGTGTTTTTTATAAAAGAGTCCCTCTGTATTTCAGAGATACATATGAAAATATTTATAGGTGAATAATACTTTGTCTGGGATGTGCTTCAAAATAAAATGGGCAGAGGAGTGGGGAGTAGGTAGGAATACAGATAAAATGGTCATGAGCTGATACCAGTTTAAGCCATGTAATGGTACATGGGAGTTCATTATACTATTCTCTCCATTTTCATGATATTTGAAATTTTCTACTTAAAAAAAAGAAGAAAGTGAGGAAATATTTCCAAGCCACATTATTTATCATATACCAATTATTACCATAATTGAGGAAGCCCACTTTTAACTGCATTCTCAAGAAATGATTAAATGTACCCTTGGACTTCCCCTTCTATCCCAAGAGATCACTTTTTCTGCCTCAATTACAATCTTTCCTAATGAAGGCTTTCATCCTTAATGCTTTTTCCTAAAAAGCCATTTGTTGGTTTCCTTTTATAATTTGTTTGGCTCTAAACCTAATGATTTTTAAATTAAATTTTGAAAACTTCCTGAGTCTATACTAAGTTGCCCCTTGAAAGATACACTGACTAACTTCCTTTGACTTATCAATTTCATTTCCTCCTGTGATGAAGGTAGAAGAGAGAATGATCCAGCACTGTGAGCTTATAGCAGAGATCCTTGGTCATAGGTCAGGTTTAAAGGAAAAGATTTTCAGATAACGCCTGGTTCCAGATCTTGTCTCAGAACTGGGCCAAGAAATAACCTCATCTCCACCCTACGGCGTCCTTATGGAAACAACATCAACAGTTCTGAGATCCCAACAACGCCTTATGTGAGAGGCACAATACCAATCACTTTATTATGTAGTCACTACAACAAGCCTAGGAGACAGGTTCTATCACATATCCCTATTTTGCTGGGACTTACACTCTGCAGAAAGGTCAAGTGACTTACTTTAAATCACACTGTTTTATGTGGCAGAACCAGGATTTGAACCCAAGATGTCTGGCTCCAAGACCTGCACTTACACCAAGCTACATCACCTCATGATGGAAGCCAGATCATGACATCTTTACTGTGCTATCACTGATGTTCAAGGATCAGAAAAACCATTTGCTCTGCCAACAAAAGGTGGACTATCTCCCAGGAAACCCCCACCACCACCCCATCTTTAGGACAATCAGTTTTACAAATCTTGCTCTTAAACAGAAAAACAAAAGACAAAACTTTAAAAAAAAAAAAATCCACACAGGGCCATGGCCCCATATACCAGAGGTGGTGGGTTCAAACCCAGCCCCAGCTAAAAACTGCAAACAAATAAATAAATAAAAATTAAAAATCCACACAAATAACTTAAAAGGTAAAAGTGAATACCGGTATCCCCTCTGCCTTGTGCCTTCTCAATCTCCAGAAATACCTGGGTGGAAAGCTGTGACAAGGGGACTGGATGCAGGGATTCCTCAGAAACAGTTCCACAGTGAGGGAAAAACAGGTGCTATGAGGGCAAGCGGGTCCTCCCTAAGTAAATCCAGATTCAGAGTGGCAAAAAGAGACGGGTAAGCGGAGAGGCTTCTCTGAGTCACTCCCATCTCCACCCAGGAATGACTTAGCACCAAAACACCAATAGGACTCTTCCGAGGAAAGGAGGGTGAACATCCAGTCAGAAAGGACTAAACTTCAGAAACACTGAGGACGAGCAGTCCCATCTCCCTCACTATCAGCCTCCCCTCCGAAAACACCCTCTCGCTGGTGGGAAGAATTTTGGACTGGAAAGGGTGAAGCAACGGTTCCCAGAGGGGCCAGGCACTGGACAGAAGGGAAGGGCTGCAGGACAGCACAGAGTAACCTTAAATGATGAGCTAGGACAAGAAATAAGAAATGCAAGGACCGGAGAGGGTAACTGAGAACAACTGGTGGCCGGAATAGAGAAGCACTCGGGAATAGGGGTGGGGGAATAAGAAGATGGAGAAGACAAAGGGGTTGCAGAACTGAGAGTCCTCTGGAGACAGGGAGCTAGTAGGACATGGGCGCACAGGGCCAGCAAACTAAGAGTCCAGAAACATTCTACTAGTGTGGAAACTGGAGTGACTGGAGACAAGGGCCTGGGTAAGGAGAACGACTGGGCAGCCCGGAGACCGGGAACTGGAGCTGGCACTGGGCGGATCTAGGAGCTGAGAGGGACTGAGGCACGGGACGTCTCCGAACTGGGGCTCTGGCAACTGGGCAAAGGGATAGGACTAGAGGGGCCCGGGGGGACAGAGGTCTAGAAGCTGGTTGTAACTGATGGACAGGAGTCAAGAGACTAGGAGTGCCTGGCCTCGTGGGCGTCAGAGAACTGCAGGTGACCAGGGGCCAGGCATCGGGGTCCTGGCGCCCAGGGGTCAGGAAGCGGAGAAACGGAGCGGGGAGCTGAGAGCCAGAGGGGCACGGGGACTCAGGGACCAGCGTGTGCAGCTGGAGCGGCGGGATCCGGGGCGGCCAGGACGGGTGACAGCGGCGAAGCCGCCACTCACCGCTCATGGTGCAGCTCCCCGGACCGGTGCCCGCGCCGTGCAGCCACCACAGCCGCTTCTGCAGCCGCCGAGCTCCAGACAGGCCAGGAGACAGCGCGCCCCGCCCCGGCAGCCCCGCCCCGGAAGTAGAACCCGCCGCCCCGAGGCCCCGCCCCCCGACCCGGAAAGTAAACGCGGCGTGGGGCTGGAGCGAGCCGGCGACCCTGCGCTGGGGACCTGGGCTGTAAAGAGTCTGCGGGGCGACGTGCGGCGGCCAGGGGTCCCGGCAGACCCGAGACTCCGCGGGGAGACGCGGGTGTCCCCGAGTCTCCGTGACGCCTTCCCGCCCTCCCGGGACTCACACCTGTCGGGCCCCCCGACTGAAGCGATGAGACAGCATCGTTCCTGGGGGGTACGACCTGGAGGAGAAATTTAAAAAGACGAACGAGCCCAAGCGTGGGCAGATGGGCAGTCTCGAAGGGTCTTTTTAAGGAAGCGGCTTTTGAACCCAGATCTAGATGATGAATGGGAGCCGGTTCTGAAAGGTCCCCGGGAAAGGTGTTCCTGAAGGAACGCTCAGTGCAACGGCCCTATCTGGAGGGGTTCCCTGGCTCGAGAGGGGGAGAGAGCAAGAGTGGAGACCCGAAGGAGATGGGGGGGTGGGGCAGGGGAAGGAGTAACCGCAGGTAAGTAGGGGAGTGGGAGACCATCGAAGAATTCAAGCAGGAGAGTAACACGATCTGAATTAGGTTTTAAGACATCACTCTTCCTGGGATGAGAATGAATTGTGATGGGGCAGGGTGGAGAAAGAGCGGCCAGTTAGGAGCCGGTTGCAGTTGTCCAGGCTGCGGAGGTGGCTTGTGAAGGTGGAGAAGGTGAAGGACTGAACATAAACACTTGGACAACATTCTTATGAAGTTCAGGTTATTGCCCCTGGAGGAAAGAGGATCAGAAAGGTTGAAGGAATATTTTCCAACTTTTTTGCACACACTCAGAGGTTTAAAAAATAACGTTTTACATCACCTATGCATAAATTGAAGGAGCTGGTTAACAAAACAAATCTGTAGGTAATGTGTGTTGTTCTGTACTACAGTTTTGAGACAGACTGTGTTATGGTCTATTGTTTCACTCCCAGAAAACACAGTCCACGTCCTCTTTTCTGATTCACCCGTGCAAGTTTCAGGTTGCTTGGCTTATTGTGTTGCTGGGAGGCCTTCATTTGTATCTGTGATGGGGATTTTACGTTTCTTGATTTTCCTGTATCACAATTTTCATAATGACCCCTGTATTCTCTAATATTTTTTCTTTCTTTTTTGTAATGCTGACTGAGACTTAATCCACTAGTAAGGCTGATCCACAATTGAAAACAGTGAATTGACGACCAAGCCTCACTAGGAAATAGAACCAGAATCCCAGCCCTATTTTGTAGGACCCCAAACCTCTGTGTTCTTCCTACTGCATTGCCTCTCAACACATAATCTAAAACTTACCTTTAAGGAAGCAACACAGCAGAGGCCCAGAGCTCTGCAATGTTATTTATAATAGTGAACAAGTGGAAAGCACCAACACCCAGCTACAGAAGAAGAACTGAGTAAATCATGCCCCAGCACACAAGGAATGTCTTGTAGTAGTTGGAAATGCTGATTTTAAAACCTAGAAAAGGCAGCGCCTATGGCTCAAAGGAGTAGGGCACCAGCCCCATATCCTGGAGGTGGCGGGTTCAAACCCAGCCCCAGCCAAAAACTGCAAAAAATAAATAAAAAAAAAAAACCTAGAAATATGGGGCAAAGCCAATAACATTAACTGAAAAAAAGCTCCATGCAAGATAGTCTGTACACCATGATTACATTGTCTCAAAATATAGTTATGTGGCTAGGGTCCTGTAGCTCAGCAGCTAGGGTGCCAGCCACATACACCAGGGCTGGAGGGTTCCAACCCGGCCCAGGCCTGCCAAACAACACAACAAAAAATAGCCAGGCCTTGTGGCAGGCACCTATAGTCCCAGCTACTTGGGAGACTAAGGCAAGAGAATCACTTAAGCCCAAGAGTGATCGCCCTCACTCTACCAAGGGCAACAAACTCTGTCTCAACAACAACAACAACAAAAGCTTCTTTTTCCTCTTCCAGTGATGCTGTCTGGAGGCATTCAGAATGGTGCAGCATTTGACATACTGTCCTAGGCTTTCCTACAATACCACCTCTAACAAAACCAGGCTGACCTGACCCCCGGTAATACCTTTATACCAAGAAGGTTGGGAAAGCACCAAAATCTGCATGTGGCATGTGCCCAGGCAGACTGAGGGGTTCGTGCTGTGAGACCTAAAGTTCTTGAGGTTGTCTAAAAAAAGAAAAAAAAAAAAATGTCAGCAGGGCCTGTAGTGATTCCATGTGTGTTGGTGACAGGATCAAGCATGCTTTCCTTATTGAGAAGCAGAAAATCGTTGTGAACGTGTTAAAGGCACAAGCACAGAGTCAGAAAGCTAAATAAAAAAATGAAGCTTTTTTGGCTTGGCACCATGGCTCAAGTGGCTAAGGCACCAGCCATATACGCCTGAGCTGGTGGGTTCAAATCTAGCCCAGGCCTGCTGCCGGACAAGAATTCGGCAGTATTGTGGCTGCAATTGAAAAATAGCCCGGCGTTGTGGAAGGTGCCTGTGGTCCCAGCTACTTGGGAAGCAGAGGCAGGAGACTCGCTTGAGCCCAGGAGTTGGAGGTTGCTTTGAGCTGTGATGCTACAGCACTCTACCCAGGGGGACAGCTTGAGGCTCTGTCTCAAAAAAAGAAAATGAAGCTTTTTTGAATAATAAAAATTAAAAGACTTAAAAAATAAAGAGAGAGGCGGTGCCTGTGGCTCAGTGAGTAGGCCGGCCCCATATACAGAGGGTGGCAGGTTCAGACCTGGCCCCGGCCAAACTGCAACAAAAAATAGCTGGGTGTTGTGGCTGGTGCCTGTAGTCCCAGCTACTTGGGAGGCTGAGGCAAGAGAATCGCTTAAGCCCAGGAGTTGGAGGTTGCT
>NW_003852584.1:1425858-1428317 GCF_000181295.1 Otolemur garnettii
TCCTGCATGTTAGGAATGTCTTTTTGTTACTTATTTGGAACCCCCTTTTGATCACACCTGAGTTTATGTTAATGAAGTGAGTTTAACCTGAAGATTAAAGGAACTTAGAGCCCCACTCTGGGAAGGGGACGGAGGAACTGGAGATTACCTCTATAAAATAAACTCACACTGCAGCATTCATCCAGCTAGTGGCCAAATCTACAACATTGAATTCAACCCTCCCAAAACTGTGGGTATTGATGATGTGACCCGGGAACCTCTCATTCATCATGAGGATGATCAATCAGAGACGGTCATCAAGAGATTGAAGGCTTATGAAGCCCAAACAAAGCCAGTTCTGGAATGTTACCAGAAAAAAAGGGGTGTTGGAGACATTCTCTGGAACAGAAACTGACAAGATTTGGCCCCATGTATATGCTTTCCTACAAACTAAAGTTCTGCAAACAAACCAGAAAGCCTCAGTTACTCCATGAGGAAAAATACATGTAACTAGTAAGATGGACAGAATCTCTTTGTTCTTGCATTTAGAAATTCCTTTTCTTATGACTCCAGCTTGTTTGAATTCTTTGAAAATTAGATTACTTTGATTTCTACTGATTTTATTCTGGATACTACTAATGTGCAAATGAAATAGATACTAAGATAAATTTTTTAAAATCATCTGGTGTTTTTTATCCAAGTACCTTCTATGAGTGTGCAATTCAAAAATATCAGAGATTTCTAAACTTTTATAACAATCTGTTAGAACAAAATTAAAAGAGCAATTGGTAGTAATATAACCTTTTGTTCAGTAAGAAAAAATAGTTGATAAAATTTCTGTATTTTTCTGGAAAAGTTAAAAAAATTATCTGTCATTTGGGGAAAATAGTTCTTCAAAGGTTTTTGCATAGATTGATGCAAAAATAGACATTTCTAGCATGATGGAACATGGTTTCATGAGCTACCATACCAACAAAATTCCAGAAAGAAAGCAACTGGATTTACAGATCTGTCTCAAGATACAAATTCACAGCTGCCTTTACACTAAGAAATGTATAAGCTGGCCAAGCTGTATTTCGTTGTTAAACACATCTTCAGGTAACACAGAATTTCAATTTGCTATAAAAATGTACAAATTAGCCTACAGGAAAATATTTAAGATGACCTGTTTTCTTTTAAAAATACATATGTTTTGAGGCTTATGATTTATATCAGAAATTTGACATTACAAATCCTTTGGTAAGCACCAAAGTTGACTGAATTTTTAAGTGAAAATGTAATGAAAGCCTTGTTTTTAGATATTACTTAGGTTAAGAAATGTGTTTCAGGATCTACCTGTCAGTTTCTCTTCCTGATACAACATGTTCGCCTTGATAAAAATAAGTTATAATACCAAAAAAGAAGGAAGGAAGGAAAGGAAAGAAGGAAGAGAAAACCCACGGCAGTATGTGAACTAAGCTTATTTTTCTTTAGGAAATAGAAAGAGGTCAAGCGTGCTTGGAGAAAATATTCCTTTGGCATAAGTAGCGATCATAATTAGTAAACAAGTGTAGCAGTAGAAAAAAATTCACATGCTAGGTTAACAAGGACCAGGAGAGTAACGGAGTTTCCTGAAGGAATGTTTTATTCCCAGAGAAATTGGTATCTGCTAGCTTTTACTGTCACCCTGTTTAATGGGGAAAGAACTCTGATGGCAAGTGTTTCATGAGCAGCCATTTACCAGTCTGAATCATTTTTGATTCCTTAGTGGGGCAACAAGGATGCATGCTCACGTATTGTGACCTGGAGGAGAAGTGGGGCAGTGTGAGAGTTGGAAGAAACACCTGTCTTCCACGGCACATTTACTCTTACTGGGTGCTAACTCCAATGAAACAAGCCCTCGTACATGCTGTTATGAACTGCCTTTGAAATTTTGGCCCATTTTATTCCAGGCACACACAAATGCCAGCAAGTAATTCTTATGTATCCTGAGGGGGAAAAGCTTATTTTCCTTTTCTTTCAATTTTCCAAAATTCACTGTTTGTCTTTCAAAACAGACCAAGGGTTTTTACAAAGGATTACAGTAAACATTTCGTTGTTCTATAATACCTTATTTGAATATTAATATATGTTTCTAAAATTACCGTGAATAGTTAACTTAGGAATTATCACTAGATTACCAGGCATATGTTAGTCTTTATTAGAATAAAATGGCTATTACTTTCTCTTTGGTGCCTCACTGGGCCTACTCATCCCACCTTCCTTTCTGCTGAGGGACTATGTTCCAATAAATTATCTTAAAACATTAAAAAAAAAACTCACACTGCAACTTCTAAAGCAGCAATTCTCAACCTGTGGGTTGCGACCCCTTTGGGGGTCGAACGACACTTTCACAGGTCATCTGAGACCATCCTGCATATCTCATATTTACATTGTGATTCATAATAGTAGCAAAATTACAGTTATGAAGTAGCAACAAAAATAATTTTTTTTTTTTTTTT
>NW_003852584.1:1429158-1430497 GCF_000181295.1 Otolemur garnettii
GGGGGAGTGGGAGAAGCTGATCTATGTCATTTCAGCAAAAGAACCAGGAGCTTTCAATTGGCATCTGAAAGGGCAAGTTTGTGATACTGAGCCTTTATAACCCATGGAATCTGACACTGTCTCCAGTGAATTAAATTATAGGACACTCAGTTGGTGTCTGATTGAGAATTACTTGGTATATAGGGGAAAACCTACACATCTGGTCACGGAAGTGTTTTATATTGAATGTGAGTAGAGAGGGAAAAAACAACTCTTTTCCTGTAGATTGGGCTTTATAATATTTTCTACCACCAGCCATCCCCCTTAAGTACAGTTGACCCAGGTGAATGACATGTGAACTGCGAGGATCCATTTATACTTGGATTTTTTTCAACCAAACACGGATCAGAAGTACATCTTCAGGCCAGGTGCAATTGCTCACACCTGTAATCCCAAGCACTCTGGGAGGCTGAGGCAGGAAGTTCACTTAAACTTAGGAGTTGAAGACCAGCCTGAGCAAGGACAAGACGACTTCTATTTTGGGGGTGGGGGGGAACAGAGTCTCACTTTGTCACCCTTAGTAGAATGCCATGGAATCATAGTTCACAGCAACCTCAAACTCTTGGGCTCAAGCAGTCTTGCCTCAACCTCCCAAGTAGCTGGAACTACAGGCACCCACCACAATGCCTGGCTATTTTTTAAAGACAGAGTCTTGCTCTTGCTCAGGCTGGTCTCAAACTCCTGAGCTCAAGCAATCCACCCACCTTGGCCTCCCAGAGTACTGGGATTTACAGGCGTTAGCCACTGTGCCAGCGTCCATCTCTTTTTAAATAAAAAGGAAAATACATATTCGCAGGACACAAAATCCGTATATATGCAGGGCCAACTTCTAGACTTGAGCGTGTGTGAATTTGGTATCCTCTGGGGTCCTAAAAGCAACTTTCCTCCCATATACCAAGAGGCAGCTACACTGTAATTCCTTCTCCTGAGATTTTAGCATAGAGTACCAAGAATTGAAAAACTAAAGTTTTTCTTGGGCTTTTGAAAAACCTGAACTCAGCTCGGTGCCTGTAGCTCAGTGGCTAGGGTGCCAGCTACATACACCAGAGCTGGCGGGTTTGAACCCAGCCTGGGCCTGCCAAACAACAATGACAACTGCAACAAAGAAAATAGCCAGGCCTAGTGGCAGGCACCTGTAGTCCCAGCTACTCGGAAGGCTGAGCCAAGAAATCGCTTAAGCCCAAGAGTTGGAAATTGCTGTGAGCTGTAACACCATGGCACTCAACCAAGGGCAACATAGACTCTGTCTCAAAAAAAAAAAAGAGAAAGAGAGAGAGAGATTAATAATAGTAATTGACAA
>NW_003852584.1:1430658-1438672 GCF_000181295.1 Otolemur garnettii
TGCTGTGAGCTGTGATGTCACGGCACTCTACCCAGGGGGACAGCTTGAGGCTCTGTCTCAAAAAAATAATGAAAAATCTGAACTCACTGAAGAGTTTGTCCTAGGCAGTAAGGGGAGAAAGAGGGCCTATGAGAGACTAGGGACTACATTCTGAGCCATAGAACAGGAAGGTAGTATGGTGCCTGCTGTCTGGGGCCAGATCTCAAGGGGACTAAATGACCATCGTAACAGTGATAGCAACTAACTCAAAGTATTTATGAAGCAGGCAGGTATTTTTAGAAATTGTGTATATATGAAGTCTTAACTCATATAATCCTTAAAACAATCTTGTAAGTAGATACCATTATTAACCTCGGGAAAACTGAGGCCTGGAGTAGTTAAGTAACTTTCTCATAGTCATCTAGGGTCTGTAGTTTCATAGTAACAGGAAGCAGGATTCAAACCCAGGCAGTCTGGCTCCAAGAGCCGATCGATACCTTAACCACGACGCTATATGGGTTCCAAATGGAACTTTGAGGGGCTCCAAATGAGCAAAAATTCCCACCACAGTTCCCCATATTCCAAACATGCACAAAACCTATGTGAGATTCTATGCCATGGTGCCAGTAGTCATCTTAAGATGACCAGTCAACAGAAGGCATCCTTGTTCTACTGCCTTTCCATAAGACCTCAGGACCTTTGCACAACCCTAGGAGGGAAATCTTCCCTCAGTAATGACAAAAATAGTAGCCCTTGAGGAAGGGACTCAAACAAAATTAAATTGATGTATAAAGAAAAAGAGTAAACTATCTAGGTTTAATTCCTGGTTCTGCCACTGCTACGGTTTGAATGCATTTCCTCCAAATTTCAGGTGTTGCCAATGGGTTAGTATCAAGAGTTGTGGCCTTGGTAGAGTGCCATGGCCACTCCAAAGAGGTGATTAGGCCATAAGGGTTCCTCCCCTATGAATGGGAAAAGAACCCTATGAAAGAAAGAGGGTTCACGCAACATTCAGCTTGGTTGTTCTTCCACTTTTCCTCCACAGAAGCACCAAGGCCCTCACCAGATACCAGCACTTTGGTCTTGGACTTCCTAGCCTCCAGAACTGTGAAGAAAGTATCTGTTCTTCACTCTCGAGCAACCATTGCTTTAAAATATAAATAGTCAAGAAATAGTGCCTATCCCACAGTTTTTGTAGAAGAGTGAGAGCCTGCCTTTAGCAGGCACCTGGCTCCAAAATTGTCTTCTGTTATGAAGACATGAAAGTTTATTTTTTCTTTAAATACAGCCAATTAGAAAACACAGATGGCCTTGCCAATTACCAGGTGAATTTAGGGTGAACTGTATAATAAATGGTGTTGACAAGTCTTCTACTTCAGAACTAATTATGTTGACTTTTCTTTATGTCTTTGCAATCTCTTAGCATATCCCTGAGATGTATATCAGATGTACATTGTGGTTTAACTGTGTAATAAAAGTTTTATTTCTATTCTAAAAGAAAAATAAGTTTCTGTTCTTTATAAACGACTCAGTGTTGAGTATTCTGTTCTATCAGCATAAATGGACTAGACAGCCATTTACTGGCTGTGTTACCTTGCTTTGACTCAGTGTCCGTCTTATCTGTAAAATAAAGATAATAACGTCCACCCACCTTATAGGTTTTTGCTTGATATGAGTTAGTACGGATAAAACATTTAGAACAGTCCCTGACACATTAGTGAGGCTATGTGTTAACTGCGGTCATTATTGTCCGCCGGTATTTGGGCTGTAAACAGTATCTAGTACACCTTTAGCACAGTGTGCAATTATACATCTACTTGGATGATGTTTCCAGTGAGCTAGAAGCTCACAAGGCCAAGAACCACCTATGTACTACACACTGGCTTAGTCTGCCAATTCTAGGCTTCTGCTACTTACAGAAATACATAGAGGATAACCTCACTTTCCTTTAACAATAAAGAGAAAAATCTAATCTTTCCCGAAATGTGTGTGTGTGTGTAGGAGAGAGTACATCTCTACCCATAGAAATGGGTCACCATGGAATCTAGAGATTGCCATACTTTCTTAGCAGTGAGTCAAGAATTTAATCACAAAACTGAGGAAGTTCCCACAGATAAGCTCCCAACAATAAGGTAGAAAAATATGTCTAACGCAGCTTTCAGAATTAGACAACAAAAAGCAGCAACTGAAAAATAAGTCATCCTAAAGAGATCTGATGCCTGCTCTTTTGCTTCTGACAAAAGGTTTTCAAAGTAGCTCTACATTAGTCAAAATGGTTAATTATCTGGTAGAAATTGATTTCTCTATCTCTATAACACCCAAAGCAGCTGACAGGCTATTACAATAGTCATTTGTTTTCGTGGTGACAAGAATGGTGGCGCCTTCCTCCATGGCTGGGAGTGGAAAGAAATGGTCAGAATCGACTTTTGGTTTGCTCTTGACACAGTCCTCACAGGTACATTCCTCCACAGTGTACCCCAGGCCTCTTGGAAGAAGAATTTCATCACCAGTTTTGTGATGGTCTGGGTCAGCATTAGCCACGTCCAGGAGAGCAGGCCCTAATGATACAGACAGAGAAACATAATCTGAACTTCACGATAGTCTTAGCAGCGCACATTAAGACTCAAAGGAATGCCACACAGATTTTTTTTTTTTTTTTGAGACAGTGTCTCACTATGTTGCCCAGGCTGGACTCCAACCCCAGGCCTCAAGCAGTCCTCCTACCTCAGCTACCTCAGCTAGGACTGCAGGTACCTGCCTCTGTACCCAGCTTGAGATAGATCTTTTCATAAAAGGTGTGTCCTGGCTGGGGGTGGTGGCTCACACCTGTGATCCTAACACTCTGGGAGGCGGAGGCAGGAGAACTGCTTGAGGTCAGGAGCTCAAGACCAGCCTGAGCAAGAGCAAGACCCCATCTCTTCTAAAAATACAGAAATTAGCTGGGCGTGGTGCCATGTGCTTGTCGTCCCAGCTACTGGGGAGGCTGAAACAAGAGGATCACTTGAGCCCAGGAGTTACAGGTTGCAGTAAGCTATGATGACGCCACTGTACTGTACTCGAGGGACCAGATGCAAGACTCTGTCTCAAAAAAATAAAAACAAAAACAATGTCCTATACTAAAAGTCATAAACTAACAGACCAGAGTCCACTTGGGCTTGAAGACATGGTTTGTTTGAGGGCGTACAGTGTTTTAGAGTATTTGCTTTGTATTGGTCTAAATTTAAAAATCAAGAGATTTCACAAACAAATGTAGACAACCGGGCTATTTTTTATGTTTTTATGTCTTTTTTTTTTTTATTCTATTGAACTGGACTTTTTTGTTTATTTTGTTTTGAGACAGGGAGTCCCCACTTTGTCACCCTGGGTAGAGTGCTGTGGCATCACAGCTCACAGCAACCTCAAACTCTTGGGTTCAAGTGATCCCCTGCCTCAGCCTCCCAAGTATCTGGGACTATGGGTGCCCACCACAACATCCAGCTATTGTCAGAGATGGGGTCTCACTCTGGCTCAGGCTGGCCTCCAACTCATGAGTTCAAGCGATCCACCCACCTCAGCCTCCCAAAGTGCTAGGATTACAGGCATAAGCCACCCCACCTGACCTAAACTGGCCTGTTATTGTTTTTGTTTTGTTTTTTGTAGAGACAGAATCTCATTTTATCTCCCTTGGTAGAGTACCATGGCGTTACAGCTCACAGCAACCTCCAACTCTTGCCTCAGCCTCCCAAGTAGCTGAGACTACAGGCGCCCATTACAACGCCCAGCTATTTTTTCTTGTTGCAGTTTGGCCAGGGCCAGGTTTGAACCTGGCATCCTCGGTATAGGAGGCCGGCGCCCTACCCACTATACCACAGAACTGGCTCCATGTTGCCACATTTTGTTATTTAAAAACATGGAGCCATCATTCCTAAATGGAAACAATGATAAAGTTAATAACAGCTGTCACTTTCAGGCAGGACATGGGTTCCCCTGTTGCCAAAGTCTCCACCTGGCCCACTGTACACGTTTGTTCCCTCCCCCTTAGCCCTTGCAGGTGTGAGGTCTTGACCCTCTCATACATGCGTCGAAATGACAGAAATTAATGTATGTTACCGCATACCAAAGTCAGCCTGCAGGTAACACTTTAGAATTACAACAGGTGAAAAAAAATTTTAATGATCTCTTGTGATCACATAAGGAAGGAGTTTCCATTGTCTCTGTCCTATGCCTGTGCAGGTAGGTTTTATAGCTTTCTTACATTCCCCAGTGTAACTCCATCTTCCAAAAGTCACACTTACAGTCACTCTCAAAATAAACCAGACACAGGAAGAAAAATACTGCATAATTTCACTTATATGTGGAATCTAAAAAGGCTGAATAGGCTCAGCACTCATAGCTGAGTGGTTAGGGTGCCAGCCACATGCACTAGGGCCGGTAAGTTCAAACCTGGCCTGGGCCTGCTAAACATCAATGACAACTACAACAACAGAAAAACAGCCAGGCGTTGTGGTGGGCACCTGCAGTCCCAGCTACTTGGGAGGCTGAGGCAAGAGAATTGCTTGAGCCCAGGAGTTGAAGTTTGCTGTGACACCATGGCATTCTACCAAGGGTAACATAGTGAGATTCTGTCCGTGCCCCCCCTCCCCTGCTCAAAAAAAATTAATTAAAAAAAAGTTGAATACATAGAAGCAGAGAGTAGAAAGATGGTTCTCAGGGGTAGGGTGGTGAGGGGAAAGGGGAAATGTTGGTCAAAAGATACAATGTTGCAGTTATACAGGATAAATAAATCCAGAGATGTGATGTATGTATAGTAGGATGACTTAGCTAACAATACTGTATTGTCTACCATCAATTTGTTAAGATTTCAGGTGTTCTCACCACAAAACAAAAAGGAGGGGGTAATTATGTGAAGATAGATATGTTAATTTGCTTGGCTATAGTAATCATTAACTATATGGTATATATATCTCAAAACATGTTGTATGCCTTAAATAAATACAATTATTATTTTATGTAAAAAAAATTCACTCTCCACTTGTCTATCAGACCTCAGGAGGAAGAAAAAGAAAAGAAAAGTGAATAAATTGTGTGGAACAGTCATCTACCTTTCCTCTTGCATTGGAAGGCAAATGAGGTGGCTGCTCAGATTATACGTGGAAAAATCAGTGCATAACGAAAGAGGACGACTGCTGCCACGCGTTGGGAATCAGATCACAGGCAAAGGTGCTGCAGAAAATATTTTTATCTTAAGAGATCCTTAAGTGGAGCATTCACTTCTCTGGGACTGGGTCTCTACTGCTTAATAAAGATAATTATATTTGAGTTGGCTCCTGTAGCTCAGTGGGTAGGACGCCAGCCACATACACCAAGGCTGGTGGGTTTGAACCCAGCTGGGCCTGCTAAACAACAATGACAACTGCAACAAAAAAATAGCCAGGCATTGTGGCAGATGCCTATAGTCCCAGCTACTTGGGAGGCTGAGGCAAGAGAATCGCTTAAGCCCCAGAGTTTGAGGTTGCTGTGAGCTGTGACACTACGGCACTCTACCCAGGGTGACATAGTGAGACTCTGTCAAAAAAAAAAAAGAGAGAGAGAGACACAGATGTTTCCACAGAACCTCAATACAATAATTACCAAGGGAAGAATGTAGGGGAAAGCTGGCATCGTGGGAAACCTGCAGAGGTGTGGACACCAGGATGAAGATGCCTTGCTCCTACCAAGAAGTTCACTTACTGTAACTATCTCTAACTTGCTCGGAGGGTCTGTAACTAAATGAAGTAGTCAATGTTAAAAAATAATAATAATAATAACTGAAACTTACAACAGCCACCTCTTGGAAACAGATGTCAAAGATTCACTGTCAAACCAACCTGTGCTTTTAAATTCATCCTTTGAGGGTTCGGAGCTCATCTTCCTTAGTAAGAACATTAGCACAAAAACTGCCAAAGAAACTGTCAAGCTCAGGCCCAAACAAGTCCAGAGAATCACATTCGCTCCTTTCACTGAATTGGTCACACCTTCATTAAAACAATGTTAGAGAGATAATGAGCTGATAGCATAATACTCACATCAAGTAGAGATTTTTGCCCTGCAATCCCCATAATTCATCAGCATTGACTTGTAAATTCTAAGAACCACTTAATTACAAGAACTGACAAAAACCTGTGTTGTTAGCAGTGCTGAATAAAACTGGGTTCATCTAGAATAATTACTTTATTCCTGCAGACATTTTAATCACTGCCTTTTGTTTCTTTTCCCTTTTTTTTTTTCAGAAAAACCTCACCATCTTTCTTGTAACATCGATTTTCTGAATAAGCAGTCAATACACAGAGAAGAGTTCACACCAGTGAAAAATTATTCAAGTGGTATTACTTACTTGCATTACAATAACGCTGACAAATTGGAGGAGCATTAGAACATCGAAGGTGACAAGGTTTGCAAGCTTGCAGCAAGCTGTCAAAATATTCATTTTGGAAACACTGCTGAGCCATCTGGAACATGATCACAGAAGGCTACAGAAAGAACAGTGTGGAAGGACAAGTAAAATCTCGTCGAGGGTTCCCCAGCAAATGTAGTGTCCGCAGCTAGAATGTCCACGAGAAAAAAGAACTTTGCTAAGTTGATTCTTATGGGGGCCGTCTGTTTGTGCTGCGGCTAAGGATTTGAATATCACCTCTACTTCAAACTTAGAAGTTTGAGGTTTGGGTGGGGAAAGAGAAGTGGTATAAATATCCGGGAGAACTATACCTGAAACAGAGACTGCTTATTTATAGAGGTAATTTCTCAGCCAGGTGATAGTTGCAAGATGCAGACCAGCCCACACCAGCAAGCCAAGTAACCATTCTGAGATCATTTGTTTAGGAGCTGTGACAGGTCCCAGGGAGACAGACAAAAGTCTCTGTCCCTCAAGAACTTAAAATATAACAGGGAAAATAGAAATACACTCAAATAACCACAAAGCACAGTAGTAAGTGACAGAATTTGAGGGAGGGAAAAGAGTATCAAACATGGCCACCATGTTTTGAACCTAAGGAGAATTACGACGTCGCAGATGGAAGCAGGGAGTCGGGTGTTAGGATATATACACATACCTCCATAGCTGACCACCTCCTTAAGTTGACCTAATTTTCATAAGCCTGTCATGCACCACATGTACATATCAGTGCAGAAGGCCTCGTTCCTTGCGGTGACCAGTTTGTTATAGTCCTTTGAGTGGTCGACTTACTATTTTTGGTCTACAGTTCCTGGCTTAAAACTCCCATAGATCATGTTACAGTCTTTTGTTGTAAAGTGCTGGATGTGCAGGCCTCGAGAAGCAGAATCTGTCTGGCCTTCACCTACCCTAAGACAGGGCTCTAATCTTCCCCCTCCTTTCTAATAGTGGGGCATAAGACCTCAAACTTCTTCCAAAGACAGCCCTAAACCCTAATCACATTTCTACATGGTTGTCCCCCAAAACCCAAGAGGACAGGCTCAGAGAGCTTCCAGATAGAGCTGAACATAAGGAAGTTTCTGGAGGGGGGTCATCCGTTTCCCCATGCCTCGCCCCAGCCATCTCTTCATCTATAGCCTTTGTTATATCCTTTATAAGAAACCTACAAATGTAACTATGTGTTTTCCTGAGTTCTGTGAGCTGCTCCAGCAGATTAACTTAACCCAAAGAGGAGGTCAGGGGAACCCCAACCTGAAGCCAGCCAGTCAGAAGTTTTGAAGGCCTAGACTTGCCACCGGTGTCTGAAATGGGGGGCAGTTTGGGGACTGAGCCCTCACCCCCTGGGGTCTAAGACCACCTCCAGGTAGACAGCATCAGACTGAATTAGAGGACGCCCAAACGGTGTTCACTGTCTGGTGTATGGAGGAAAATCTCCACACATGTAGTCATGGAAATGTCCTATTTGTCCATGGTCTTGGAGGAAAAGCAGAGAGAAAAATGTAGTTTGATTGTTTTTACCAAAGCACTGACTTAAGAGCTAAATTGCCGGCTCGGCGCCTGTGGCTCAAGTGGCTAAGGCGCCATCCACATACACCTAAGGTGACGGGTTCGAATTCAGCCCGGGCC
>NW_003852584.1:1440141-1444288 GCF_000181295.1 Otolemur garnettii
AAAAAAAAAATAAAAATAAAAAAGGGAGATTCAGCCACAACACCTGGTACTTTACTGAAACACAACTTGGCCTCAATATTCATTGGATAATGGGTTTGTTTGCCCTGAGAATAGCATCTTTGACTTCAATATCTTTAAAGACTTCAATAATTTCCTCCAAAGCAATGGCAGATGGAATGGAATCCCCCATCTTCCAGCCTTTCCCTCCCTCCACTCTGGCCCTGTCCTATGCAAAGCATTGCCGAACACCTCCCTGTGGGTGCTGAGCTTCCCACCTGTCTTCCCTCCTCCAGCGAGTCCTCCAGCTTCACCCCTAGACCTCCCAACATGCCCCCAGAGCCTCAAGGCTTCCCCTGCCCCACCGATCCCTTCATGTTCCCTTCTTGGTCTGAGGCTGTGTTAGCCTCCCCCCCCCCCAACATTCTCAACTCTTATTAAAAGGGGTGATAGGGACAATGGTCAAGCCTCTGAAATTGCTTCTGGCTGAACAGGGTCATCGTCCTCCTCAGTGGGATCAGTCAGGTGTTAGTAGGATTGTGTTTGGGGTACATTAGGAGAGGGTTTGGGAGTGGTAGAAATTGGGTGGCAACTGAGGTTGACATCTTTTTTTTTTTTTGCAGATTTTGGCCAGGGCCAGTTTTGAACCCACCACCTCTGGTATATGGGGCCAGCGCCCTACTCCTTTGAGCCATATGTCATGCACCACATGTACATATCAGTGCAATAGGCCTCGTTCCTTTACCATCTTGAATAACTGAGGACAGGAATTGGATGACACAGGGACAAGGAAGGGTTAATACCAGGAGGATTGAAGTGGGGAGGCCCAAGAGGAGTAGACCCAGCCTCTTTGGGGGGGCTGTTGAGCCAGAATCCCTCATTCTGAGATCGCAGGTGGGTATCTTGCTCCTGCAGCCAAGTGATGTCCTCTTGGACCAGACCAGACTTGTTGGTGTGAAAAAAAGTGCAAAGGCCCCCTTCCCCAGCTGAGAGTAGATTTAACCCTCTAAGATGGTTGTGGGGGGCGGGGGGTAACTAGAAAGTAATAAAAGTATGAACAAGATAGTTTATTTTCTAGAGAACTGAGAAACTGTGGAATATAAAGGGGGGGTGTATTTTATTTATTATTTTAATTAAGCTCACACCTATAATCCCAGCACTCTGGGAGGTGAAAGCAGGTGGATTGCCTGAGCTCGTGGATTCAAGACCAGCTTGAGCAAAAGTCAGACCCCATCTCTCAAAATAGCTGGGCATTATGGCAAGCACTGTAGTCGCAGCTACTCAGGAGGCTGAGGCAAAAGAATCCCTTGAACCCAAGAGGTTGAGGTTGCTGTGAGCTGTGACATGACAGCACTCTATCAAGGGCAACAAAGTGAGATTCTGTCTCAAAAACTAAAGAGTGGTGCCTGTGGCTCAGTGAGTGGGGCACCAGCCCCATATACCGAGTGTGGTGGGTTCAAACCTGCCCCATACCAAACTGCAACAGAAAATGGCTGGGCGTTGTGGTGGGCACCTGTGGTCCCAGCTACTCGGGAGGCTAAGGCAAGAGAATTACCTAGGCCCAGGAGCTGGAGGTTGCTGTGAGCTGTCACGCCACAGCACTCTACTGAGGGTGACAAAGTAAGACTCTGTTTCTAAAAAAAAAAAAAAAAGGGTGGCACCTGTGGCTCAGTGAGTAGGGCGCTGGCCCTATATACTGAGGGTGGCGGGTTCAAACCCAGCCCCAGCCAAACTACAACAAAAAAATAGCCAGGCATTAAGGCAGGCGCCTACAGTCCTAGCTACTCGGGAGGCTAAGGCAAGAGAATCGCCTAAGCGCAAGGAGTTGGAGGTTGCTGCGAGCTGTGACTTTACAGCACTCTACCAAGGGTTAATAAGTGAAATTCTGTCTCAAAAAAAAAAAAAAAGAAAAGAAGGAAAATAAATTAATTAATTAAAATTGATTAATTAAAATTTAGGAAAAGTAGAAGACATGACTTCATCATTTATTAGAATTAATTTACTGGGTGGCACCTGTGGTTCATTGAGTAGGGTGCTGGCCCCCTACACCCAGGGTGGCAGGTTCAAACTCCGCCCTGGCCAAACTGCAACAAAAAAAATGGCCAGGCATTGTGGCAGGTGCCTGTAGCTCAGAGGCTAGGGTACCAGCCACATACACCAGAGCTGAAGAGTTCAAATCCAGTTAGGGCCTGCCAAACGACAATGACAACTACGACCAAAAAATAGCCAGGCATCGTGGTGGGCGCCTGTAGTCCCAGCTACTTGGGAGGTTGAGGCAAGAGAATCACTTAAGCCCAAGAGTTTGAGGTTGATGTGAGCTGTGACGCCATGGCATTCTACCCAGGGCAACATAGTGAGACTTTGTCTTTACAAAAAAATAAAATAAAAAAGAATTGATTTGCTTACCTGTGTTAGAGAATAAGTTACGTAAGACCCTCCTCGTGTGATGATGTTGAGCCCATTTTCCAGTCAGCCATGTTGGTTGGTTGAAAGCTGTTCCCATGGGTCCAGGGGTGCAGAGGTGCAGAGGATGTTGATTCAGGGGACCACCGGTTCCAGAGGCAAATGCGGTCTCCTGTTCTAAGGAGATTATACTCTTCCTTCTAGTGCCTTTCTCCTTTGCTCAGAGGACACAGTTGTGGGGTTCTAGTGAAAGATGTCTCTTGGGGCATTTTATTTTAGGGACCCAGAGTCATAGTGGGGGGCAGGGCTCCATTGTGTAGAATGGCCTGGTCTTCTTGCTTGGGCCTTTTGAATAACTATCTCTGGAGAAGTTTTAAAGTGGCAGCCACTATTAAAAAATGTTTCTGCTGGGCAGCGCCTGTGGCTTAGTGGGTAGGACACCAGCCCACACACCAAGGGTGGCAGGTCCAATCCAGTCCCAGCCAAACTGCAACAAAAAAATAGCCGGATATTGTTGGGGTGCCTGTAGTCCCAGCAACTCAGGAGGCTGAGGCAAGAGAATGGCCTAAACCCAGGAGTTGGAGACATTGCTGTGAGCTGTGACGCCACAGTGCTCTAATGAGGGCAACAAATTAAGCTCTGTCTTAAAAAACAAAAACAAGTTTCTGCTTTGGCGGCTGTTGTCAGTCCCATTTTCTTACTCTCTGCTTTCTCCATCCCAAGTCTGTGGGCAGAGGAAGTGGCACCATGGCGAGAAGCCCAGAGGTGGAGGAAAGCCTGGCCACAAGGGTGTAGGGATGAGGCAGCTGCCCGGCCTGTGAGCATCCTCGCCCTCTCGGCTGTGTCCCCCCACCCTGCCCCAGCCATGGCTGGGGAGCACACACAGCATCCCGTGCCCCTGCCAATGGGTCTCCAGCCCCACCTGCACTGGGGGAGGGCATGTGTCTGTCTGTGGTGCACACCTGTACACCCAACTACTCAGGAGGCCGAGGCAGGAGGATTGCTTGAGCCTGGAAGTTCAAGGGTGCAGTGAGCTAAAGTTGTAGTTCAGAATGAGAATTTGACTCTAAAAATAAATAAATAAATAAGTAAAATAAAACAAAATTCATAACAATATTAACCATAACTGATTATTCCACTGATGCCTAAAACGTTGACAAGAGACACTGGCCTGGGTAAGTTGGACCATTCTGTTTACTTCTCAGCATGGGGGAGACAGGTTAATTCTGATTCTCCTGTGTGACAGGTAAGCACAGACCATCTAAGAGGAAACAGGTAAATAACCAAAGGAGGTTGGAAGCTGTCATTCTAGACATGAATCTTTCTATAAGAAACAACATAAGGACTCAGTGAAAAGGGAATTCGCTGACATTATAACAGAAAAGTCCAATGGTCGAATCAGATTTAGGGGATCCGGTTAAGTCTAACAGTGTCCTGGTTTCTCTTTCCCTGGCTCAGCAGTGACATCTCTGGGTCTTGGCTTTGTTCTCAGTTCCCATTCATGATCCCAAGGGAGCTATAGCACCTCAGACTCCACACATCCTTATTTGTTCTAAATTCATGGTTTGAAATGTGTCACCTCCCAAACCTATGTACCCAACTCCAGTCTTGCCTCTGAAATCCAGACCCACATCCACTGCCCACTCAAGATCTCCACTTCCAGATCTAACCAGCGTCTGACACTTTACATATAAAGTCCATTTGGGGCTCGGCGCCTACAGCTCAACCGGCTAAGGCGCCAGCCACG
>NW_003852584.1:1445470-1450927 GCF_000181295.1 Otolemur garnettii
AAAAAAAAAAAAGAAAGCTCTTAAAGTTTATTTGGGGAAGCAGCCTCCACCTTCTTGCCTCAAGCAATCCTCCTGCCTCAGCCTCCCAAATCACTGGGATTATAAACCTGACCCACCTCCTCCAACTCCAAATTCCTTCTTCAGGAAATCTCTGTCTTTGCTTTCAAGACCTTCAACTGACTACATGAGACCCATCCACATTATCAAGGTAATCTCCCTTGTTCTACTGATTTAAATGTTAACTATGCCTACGAAATACTTTCATAGCAATATCCCCTGTGACTCTACAGCGATTGTCAATAACACAGTTCTCTTCTCGTTCTGGGCACAAGGCAGGATTATGCTTTCCACATGCCCCTCAGAAGTTCTCTGCGGGTGTGTCACTTATTTTGATCAAGAAGGTGGGATCTGGAGGGACATGTGTCACTTGAAGGCAGAAGCTTTCCGATCCACGTTCTCCTTTCCTCTGTCAGAGACTGGTGCTGCTCTGTGGGCCTGTTCCAACGAGATGAGCATGTGGAGCACAGCGCCAGCTGACCCAGGAGGGACAGAATGTTTGTATGCCCTGCAAAGACACATGTTAAAGCTCTAACCTCTTCTGTGTTGGTATTTGAAGATGGGGCCATTGAGAAGTGACTGGGTTTAGATGAAGCCATGAGGGTGGAGCTCTCAGGATGGGATGAGTGCTCTTATAAGAAGAGGCAGAAAGAGAGGCCGCTCCCTCAATGAGCACACAGCAAGCAAAGGCCAGGTGAGGACAAAGCAAGAAGGGGGCTGCTTCCAAGCCAGGTAGTGAGCTTTCACCAGACCCTGAGCCTGCCTCCACCTCAATCTGGGACTTGCCAGTCTCCAAAACCGTGAGAAATAAATTTCTGCTGTGTAAGCCCCCCAGTGCATGATATTTTGTTATAGTACCCTGAGTAGACTAAGACAGACATGCTGGATGGGTGAGAAATAAGCCCTGAAGGTTTGGATGTCATTTGTTACTGCAACAGAACCTCATCCATCCTGACTGATACAGAGTCCAAAGCCATTGTGCACAGCATTAACCCTTCTGCAATATTGTTTTTTTATATTTTAACTGAAAACTTCACTGTGATAACTATATATGACTGAGCAAAACCTTCTAGTTAGTGTACTACAATCCAAAATGAAAGAAGCCTTAAAAGAATACAAAGCAGACAAGGAAACTGCATTCAGCTTCATTTTTTCTTCAGTATGAAACAGAGCCAGAGGGAAGTGGGCCTTGTGGTTAGGAGAATTGGAGAAGACTAAACGGCTCAGGGGCAGGATCTGATGATATGGGGAGCTCAGGTGTCCTGCTGAGCGAGTTCTGCAAAGGCACGTCCAATGCAAAGACCGCCTTCTTCCCTCCCTCCCTCCCTCTCTTACTTAGATCTCTGCACATTCCAGCAGAAGCCTTGTTTGCTTGTGGACATGAAAAGGCTAATCTGACCTGGGGCCCATTCTCAGGGCTAGTTTTCCATGAAGATCCCCTTTGAAGATCAGTTCCTCCAAACTGCTCTCTCTCGGCACTATCAGCAGTGCCACAGTCTGTCAGCTCTTTAGAATTTTCCAGAGTGGCTTTACTCTGATTTCCACGGTGTCTTCTGTTACACAATTATCAGGCTTCATGTCAGGAAAGTCTGATTTCTTTTTCTGTTCTTTTTTTTAAGACTTAACTTTTTTTCTTTATAGCAGTTTTAGATTCACAGCAATATTGAGAAGAAGGTACAGAGATTTCCTGTGAGGCCGCTCCACCCACACAGACACTGCCCCCCTCATTATCAATATCCCCATTAGAGGGGCTCACTTGATACATCTGATAACCCTGCACTGACACTCCCTGTCACTCCAGTCATTCTTTACATTTAGTTTCCCACCACGTGTCATATCGTCTGTAAGTTGAGACAAATGTATGGTGATATGTATCCATTTTGACAAAATCATACCGAGTGTTTTCACTACCCTAAAAGCCTCCTATGCTCTGCCTGTATCTGTCCTCACCCAACTCTTGGCTGATCTCTTTACTGTGTCCATAGTTTTGCCTTTTCTAGAATTAGAATCATATAGTACATACCATTTTCAGATTGGTTTCTTTTTCTTTCTTTCTTTCTTTTTTTTTTTTTTTTGAGACAGAGCCTCAAGCTGTCCTCCTGGGTAGAGTGCCATGGCTTCACTACTCACAGCAACCTCCAACTCCTGGGCTCAAGCGAGTCTCCTGCCTCCGCCTCCCAAGTAGCTGGGACCACAGGCGCCCGCCACAACGCCCGGCTATTTTTTTTTGGTTGCAGCCATTATGGTTGTTTGGCAGGTTCAGGCTGGATTCAAACCCGCTACCTTAGGTGTATGTGGCTGGCGCCTTAGCCACTTGAGCCATAGGCACCGAGCCTTTTCTTTCTTTTTGTTGTTTGTTTTGAGACAGAGTCTCATTGTGTCACCCCAGATAGAGGACCGTGGCATCACCATAGCTCACAGCAGCCTCAAACTTTTTAGCTCAAGCGATCCTCCTACCTCAGCCTCCCAAGTAGCTGGGACTACAGGGATGTGCCACACACCTGGCTAATTTTTCTGTTTTTAGCATAGACGGGGTCTCACACTTACTCAGGCTGGTCTCTGCACCGGTTTTTTCTTCACTGTAAACATCAACCACCACAAGACACAGAGCGCAGTGATAATGGCATCTGTAGTGTCACATGATTTGAGAAGCAGAGAAAGAAATCCTTCTATTCAATGAAATTGACCATGTGCCTACTATATACTAGGCACTATGCCAAGCACCTGCAGTGAATTCATCTTAGACATGGCTACTGCCCCCTAAATTAACATAAAAGATAAAATACATGCAATTGTGAAAATGCTACTTAGGGGCTAGGTGCCCCTAGCATAGTGGTTATAGCACCAGTAACATACAGCCAGGGTAGAGGGTTCAAACCCAGCCTGGGCCAGCTAAACAATTCCAACAACAAAAAATAGCCAGGCATTATGGCAGGCGCTTCTAGTCCCAACTACTTGGGAGGCTGAGGCAAGACAACTGTTTAAGCCCGAGAGTTCAAGGTTGCTGTGAGCTGTAATGCCACAGCACTCTACTGAGGGTGATATAGTAAAACTAAAAAGGGCAGCGACTGTAGCTCAGTGAGTAGGGCACTGGCCCCATATACCAACGGTGGCAGTTCAAACTTGCCCCCAGCCAAACTGCAACAAAAAAATAGCTGGGCATTGTGGTGGGCACCTGTAGTCCCAGCTATTCGGGAGGCTGAGGCAAGAGAATCGCCTAAGCCCAGGAGTTGGAGGTTGCTGTGAGCTGTGACGCCACGGCACTCTACCAAGGGCAATAAAGTGAGACTCTATCTCTAAAAACAAAACAAAACAAAACAAAAACAAAAACAAAATGCTACTTAGGAAAAAAGCATGGTACTAAGATGAAATTGAAAAGAAGTGACGGCTAAGAGGAAAGAAACTCCAGTGCCAGTTGGGGTCCTCTGAGAAGTTGCCAAGGCGGGGTTAGACTGTCCACTGGGGGAAACACCTATGAAGAACAAAGGGAAGAAGCTAGAGAAGGGGAAAACCTCCCCATGGTCAGGCAGGTCTGACGCCAGTGAGGGAGAGGGGGAAAGGCTGGACACCAGGCACAGTGGCTCATTCCTGTAATCCCAGCACTCTGGGAGGCCAAGGCAGGAGGATCAGTTGAAACCAGCCTGAGCAAGAGTGAGACCTTATCTCAACTAAAAATAGAAAAACTAGCCGGGAGTCACAGTGGGCACCTGCAGCCCTAGCTACTCCAGAGGCGAGGCAAGAAGATCGCTTGAGCCCAAGAGTTTGAGGTTGCTGTGAGCTGTGATGCCACAGCACTCTACCTAGGGTTATCGAGTGAGACTCTATCTAAATAAAGAAGGAAAAAAAAAAAATCTGAACTGCAGCACAATCCCAAGAAAGGTCTCGGCAGTCTGAGAGGGAGTTCTCTACCTATCCCAGTGAAGTGGCTGATCATGGGTGTCTTGTGTCTTGTGGGGAGGGCCTGGAGGCCCCCGATTCACACATAGTCCTCCTGCCCAGCTGTAAAAGCGGCCCTGATTCTTCCTGCTGAATGAGGCCAGCTGGTCCTGCCAGCACAGGATGCCCTCCTTTCCTGCACTCTGGGCCCAGGTGTCCAGAGTGTCCCGGAACAAACTGTAGTTCAACAGGGCCTGCTATAGTTTGAGCATGTCCCCTCCAAAACTCATGATGAAATTTAATTATCAATTTGGCCGTGTTGAGAGGCGGGGCCTAGTGGGAAGTGTTGGGTCATGGAGAACTGGCTCTCGCTCCGGCAGGAATAGATTAGTTCCTGCGCAAGCAGATGCCCATGAAGTGAGCCAGTCTCTCCTGCACGTGTGTCGTGTACCACCAGCTACTGTTTCCCTGCTACAGGTGATGATTCTGATCTTCCCAAGTCCTCCAAAGACACCCTCCCCAGCCCCCACCAGGACCTCCACAGGGATGGTCTGCTGAGGAAAGGGCACCACAACTACAGCAGGGACTTTACCTAACAGATGCAAACATTGTAACCTAATCATTTATGTGTACCCTCATATTAATCTGAAATTTAAAACTAAAAAAAGAACAAAAGACACTTTTCTGTCCTGCCCAAAGCAGCAAAGATGCAGGGTTTTTTTTTTTTTTTGCAGTTTTTGGCCCAGCCAGGTTTGGACTTACCACCTCCAGTATATGGGGTTGGCGCCCTACTCTTTTGAGCCACAGGCTCACAGATGCAGGGATTTTTTTTTAATTTATTTTTCTTACATATACATGTGTATATTAGGTTTCCACTTTTGCCTTCACAGAATTAAAAGGCTAAATTTAATGACAATAATAATATTTAACATAAGGACTGAGAACAAAAACCTCATAAAGAACGAAAGAAGATAAATACATTCAGAAGAGAAATCAGACGATTGCTGCAATGAAATATTAAGCAATAATAATAGTAATAATGCAAAGAAAGTAACATTCACATTGTCAGAGAGAAGTATGTCTATTATAGAATACTTTGATCAGTTAACTTCTTATTTTGTTTTTTCCAAAGTCTCAAAAAAAAGACATCTAATATTTATAAACAAAAGATAATTTCAAAAAAACAGATCATATCAAATCTTATAGACAATAGAAAAAGAAATACTTCCAAATCATTCTACTTAATCTAGATGGAACTGATATTAAAATTGGGGAAAATATATTATTGTAAAAGAGAAATTACAAACATATTTCACTTATAAATGAGGATGCAATATGATAAACAACATTTTAACGTGTTGAATTAAAAATTAATGTTTAAGTAATGTACTTTAGTCAAATTTAAATATAATTTATATGAGAATTAGTCACTATTTTCTTTTCTTTTTTTTAATACATAATCATTTACTACTTGTTTGTTACAGAATACACAAGACAAAATACAAATAGCAAACAAATTTTTTT
>NW_003852584.1:1451385-1455987 GCF_000181295.1 Otolemur garnettii
ATAAAGGGGAAATTACAGACATATTTCACTGATGAATAAGGATGCAATATGATAAACAACATATTGACATGTTGGATTAAAAATTGATATTTAAGTAATATACATTAATCAAAATTAAATCCAGTTCGTATGAGAATTAAACATTATTATTTATATATATATATTTTGCCCACACCCTCTCTCTCCTTCTCAGTCTGATCTCCCCTTCCCCCGTGCCCCACCATGTCATTAATTGTCATTAATTGTCTCCATATCAAAGTTGAATACATAGGATTCTTACTTCTCCATTCCTGTGATGCCTCACTAAGAATAATGTGTTCCACCTCCATCCTGGTTATTACAAATGCTGTAAAACCTTCATTTTTTGATGGCTGAATAATACTCCATAGTGTACATATATCCATTCCTGTGTTGAAGGACATTTAGGCTATTTCCACTTTTTAGCGATTGTAAATTGGGCTGCAATAAAGAGCCTAGTACAAGTGTCTTTATAGTAAAAGTTTTTTTTTCTTCTGGATAGAGGATTTTTTTATTTTTGAGACAGAATCTCACTTTGTCACCCTCAGTAGAGTGCCTTGGCATCATAGCTCACAGCAATTCAGACTCTGGGCTCAAGTGAGTCTCTTGCCTCAGCCTCCTGAGATTACAGGTACCTGCCACAACGCCTGGCTATTTTTTTAGAGACAGGGGTCTCCCTCTTGCTCAGGCTGTTTTTGAACCCATAGATTCAGGCAATCCACCCACCTCAGCCTCCTAGAGTGCTAGGATTACAGGCATGAAGCACTGCACCCAGCTTAGATGCAGGGATGTTTTTATTTGCTTTTTTGTTTGTTGAGACCAGTCTCACTCTGTTGCCCTGGGCTAGAGTGCCATGGCCTTAGCCTAGCTCACAACAACTTCAGACTCCTGGGGTCAAGTGATCCTCCTCCACGTAGCTGCTGGTGAGAAAGGATACCTGGAAAAAGTAAGATCTAAGAACAAAGGTCTTCTCAAGGAGACCCCAAGGATGTATCTGCCAGGTCCTCCCGGTGGTGACTCAGCTCTTAGGAATCTGTAAAAACTTAACTTCCTGGGACCTGGAGGCTGACTCTTGCTTCCCCTTCTGTGAAAGCAGGAGATTCTGTAAGAGCCAAAGCCGCTTTCCCAGCTTGATGCAAACTGACCAATGAGAAAGGGACCCATGGGCCAGAACTTTTTGACTGGGGATAAAAAGGAGGAGTCGGAGCCAGTTAGGGAGTGCGGCCATTTTGAATTCTGGGGACTTGCTCCGCCAAAGTCCTTCCTCTTACAAACACAGGGTTTGGGTGCCTTTCTCTCCATTGGGCCTCGTTTTCCTGCAACACTGGGAGTACAGGTGTTGCCACAAGGCCCAGCTAATTTTTTCTGTTTTTTAGAGATGGGGTCTTGCTTTTGCTAGGGCTGGTCTCCTACTCCTGAGGAGTAGAGATCTCTCTCTGCAGGCCTCTCAGAGTGCTAGGATTACAGCCTCAGGGATGCAGGTTTTAGTTCCCCAAAAGGAGTAGGGAAGTTTTAAAGAGACTGAAAACATTTTCACAGTTTTTTCAGGCCATTCCCTCTGTTCCGTATTTCCCACTGTCAATCTTACCCTTCCATATCCGGGAGGAGGGTGGCACAGTCACCACTTCCTGCTGAATTGGGGCAATGTTCTGGACGGAAGGTTTTACTTAAATGTATGCCATTGCAAAGCTTTGGCAGTATATTTACAACAACAAATTACCAGGTGAAAAAAAATCCTAAGCAACTACCACAGTGAGGACTGACAAGGTGAAATGGACTGTCACCTGCACACAGTGTCTGGCACAGGGCGGGTTTAGAAAGGAGCATGGAGCGGGCTTGGCGGTGCCTGTACAGTCTGGGAGGCTGGGGCAGATGGAGCACCTGAGCTCAGGAGGTCTAGACTGCCTGAGTAAGAGTGAGACCCTGTCTCTACTAAAAATAGAAAAATTAGCCGGGCATTGTGGTGGGTGCTACTTAGGGGACTGAGGCAGGAGGATTGCTTGGGCCCAAAAGTTTGAGGTTACTGTGAGCTGTGATGCCCCAGCTCTGTACCCAGGGTGACAGCTTGAGATTCTGTCTCAAAAAAAAAAAAAAAAAAAAAATAGGAAGGGAGGGAAGAAACATGGGCCTCTGAATGTAGAGCTGATAGTTGCACACTGTGGGTGATCTGAGAGACCGGCTACTGTAAAGGCCAAAATCATGTCAGAAATACTTGCCCTGAGTGAGGTTTAGGATAACATGCCCCGCAGCTAGACGGGAGGACAACAGAAGAGCTGATATCTGGGGGAGCCTCACTAAGGACATCAGACAGAGTGGGACAGAAATAAGGGAGAAGCCATTTTGTAGCAGGAAACCGCCCAGACAGAAGACTCCTGGCACCAGGTGATTAGAGGAAGCGGGTTTATTACGGCCAGGGGGTAACTCGGAACACCATTGTGTCTCCAAAACCGAGCCCCCCAACTCAATCACTTGCCTCTCTTTTATCCACTTTTCAGGGCGGGAGTGCACGTGTGGGTCATAAAACAGAGAGAGACATGACATCATCCTCAAAGTCCCGGGCTCAAGGGGGAAGGTGAGATTCACCAGCGTCCTTGAGACTGGTCGGACCACCCGCCCTCAAAGGCGACAGAAGTCCAGGGAAGTTACTAGGTTACAATCTAGGCCCCGTATGTCAAGGAAGAAACATACAGAAAACAGAAACGCCTGCGGCTGGGCTGAGGCCTACACAGGGCAGCTAGGACAGAGTCTTTTAGTTCTGCTTTTACTTTCTTGCCTCAATTTGAAGATGAAGGCAGGGATTAGGGTGATGCAGCTACAAGCCAAGGGACACCAAGGATTGGCAGTAACCACCAGGAGCAAGAAGAGATGTGGAAAGATCCTTCCCTAAAACCTTCTGAGAGACCATGGCTCTGCTGCCTTGATCTCACACCTCTGCTTCCAGAGCTATGGGAGAATGAATTTCCACTGTTTTAAGACACCAGTTTAGAGCCTGGCACGGTGGCTGACCCCTCTGGGAGGTTGGGTGGGGTGGGGTGAATTGTTTGAGTTCAAGACCAGCCTAAGCAAGTGTGAGACCCCCAACCCTAAAAACTAGCCTGGCATCATCAGGGGCACCTGTAATCCTAGCTACTCGGGAGGCTGAGGCAAAAGGATTGCTGGAGCTCAAGAGTTGGAGGTTGCTGTGAGCTATGACGCCAAGGCACTCTACCTAGGGTGGCAGAGTGGGACTCTTTCTGGAAAAAAAAAAAAAAGCCACCAGTTTAGTTCCTTGTTACTACAGTGTCAGTAGGAAATGCCCAGGAAGTGGTACTTAGCCTGAGACCTGTCGGGTCAAGAGAAGGCAGCCACGTGACCCACCTGGGAGCAGCATTCTGGGCTAAGACAACAGCAAAGGGGCAGCGCCTGTGGCTCAGTGGGTAGGGCGCCGGCTCCTTATACCCAGGGTGACAGGTTCAAACCCGGCCCCTGCCAAACTGCAACAAAAAAATAGCCGGGTGTTGTGGCGGGCGCCTGTAGTCCCAGCTCCTCGGGAGGCCCAGGAATTGGAGGTTGCCGTGAGCTGTGTGACTCCATGGCACTCTACCGAGGGTGATTAAGTGAGACTCATCTCTACCAAAAAAAAAAAAAAAACCCAGCAAAGGCAATGCCCTGAGACAGCACAGGCTCAGTTGTGGGGGAGCACGTTGGAATTGAGAGTGGAGAGGCGGGGGTGAGGGGCAGCTCAGGTGGGGTGCTGCAGGTTGGAAGTCAGGGTTTTCCCCCAAGTGCTCTGGGAAGCCATGTGTATTCTAAGTAATGGCGTGTTTGTGACCCAATTTACAACATAGAAATGATTTCACTCAGCTCCATGGCGACATGGGACATGCACTTGGTGCTGCGCTGCAGGGCTTTGCTCTAATGACACTGTATTAGCCTAAATTCCCTGGAAAATAGAGCCTCGGGCAAGGATGAAAATGCTAATGCTTTATTTGGAAGGTGCAAACAAGGCAGAAACAGAAAAAAGAGGAGTGAGAAACGGAGAATGTGAAGTAATGAAGTAACATAAATACCCCCCCCCCCCGTTACCCCCCAGTGTAAATACATCAGGCTAAGTACCATCCCGGGCATTTCCTACTGGACGCTGTAGTAACAAGGTACTACACTGGTGGCTGAATTCCTTTTTGTTTTTAAATTAATTTTTATTAAATCATAACTGTATACATTTATGGGGTACAATGTGACAATTTGATATACAATGTGGAATGCTTAAATCAAACTGATAAACAAGATCATCCCCTCAGCTCACTTATTTTTTGCTGTAATGCTCAATGCTGAATTTCTAACCCCCGTACCTTAGAATGTGACTGTAGTAGGGGAATGGATTTTTTTTTTTTTTTTGAGACAGTTTCATTATGTCGCCCTCGGCGAGTGTCGAGGTGTCACAGTTCACAGCAACCTCAGACAATTGGGTTTAAGTGATTCTCTTGTCTCAGCATCCCAAGTAGCTGGGACTACAGGCACCGGCTATTTCTCTATCGCACTTGGCATTGTTGCTTAGCTGGCCTTGGCTGGGTTTGAACTGCCAGCCTCTGTGTATGTGGCTGG
>NW_003852584.1:1457058-1461341 GCF_000181295.1 Otolemur garnettii
CCGAACCCGCCACCCTAGGTGTACGTGGCTGGCGCCTTAGCCGGTTGAGCCATAGGCGCCGAGCCAGTTAAAGATCTTAAGGTAAAATTATCCTGTATTGGGTGGCGCTTGTGGCTCAATGAGTAGGGCGCCGGCCCATGTACCGAGGGTGGAGAGTTCAAACCTGGCCTTGGTCAAACTGTAACAAAAAAATAGCCAGGTGTTGTGGCATGCACCTATAGTCCCAGCTACTTAGGAGGCTGAGGCAAGAGAATCGCCTAAGCCCAGGAGTTGGAGGTTGCTGTGAGCTGTGACGCTACAGCACTCTACCATGAGACAGTGAGACTCTGTCTCTAAAAAAAAAAAAAGAAAAAGAAAAGAAAAAAAATTATCCTGTATTTAGGGTAGTATGACATACTAAGAAATATACATTTGGCCTCTGTTCTGGGTTCCCGGCACAGAACTCCTACAACTTTTGTAATTTCCCGAGTAGATGTAATTGAGCCCCCAAACCCTTTATAATTTCTTGGGTGATAGGAGCATCTTGTACTAATGAGGTGATTCTCTTGGGCTCCTGCAGAGCTTCAGGATGGGGCTGTTCACCAGAAAGACCAAGTCATTGTTAGAAACTAGGGGCGTCAGTCCACTCCCCAGCCTCGGGAAGGAAGAGGGATTGGAGACAGAATTTTTTTTTTTTGAGACAGAGTCTCACTTTGTTGTCCTAGGTGGGGTGCTGTGGCATCACAGTTCACAGCAACCTCAAACTCTTGGGCTTAAGCTATTCTCTTGCCTCAGCCTCCCAAGGAGCTGGGACTACAGGCATCCACCGCAACACCGGCTATTTTTTAGAGACAGCGTCCTTGCTCTGGCTCAGGCTGGTCTCAAACTCCTGAACTCAAGCAATCCACCTGCCTCAGTGGCACCTGTGGCACAAAGGAGTAGGGCGCCGGCCCCATATGCCAGAAGTGGTGGGTTCATAACCCAGCCCTGGCCAGTAAATAAATAAATAAAATAAAATAAAAAACAATCCACCTGCCTCGGCCTCTTAGGTGCTGGGATTACAAGCGTGAGCCACCATGCCCAGCTGGAGACAGAATTAATAACTGATCATATCTGTGTGACGAAGCCTCTGTGAAAATCAATAAGTAGAGCATCCAAAACAGTGAACACGTATCGGTGTGCTGTGACGGTGGCGTCCGGATAGTGAACACACTCTGTGCTGTGAAGGTGGTATTTCCCAGCTCCTCTACTTGGAACCCCTCAGAACTTACCCCATGTGCCCCCTCATCTGGCTGTTGTGTTTCCTTTCCTTTCTTTCTTTCTTTTTTTTTTTTTACACAGAGACTCATTCTGTTTTCTAGGCTAGTGTACAATGGTGTCATCATAGTTCCCTGTGCTCAAGTGATCCTCCTGCCTTGGCCTCCTCAGTAGCTGAAACTATAGGTGTGCACCACCACACCTGGCTAACTTTTCTGTTTTTAGTAGAGATGGGGCCTCACTCTTGCTCAGACTGGTCTCAATCTCCTGAGCTCAAGAGATCCTCCTGCTGCGACCTCCCAGAGTGCTGGGATTACAGGCGTGAGCCCCCAGCCTCATCTATTTACTCTATAATATTCTTTATAATAAACCCCAAGAACATCCATTAAATCCTTCAGTCATCAAATTTCTACTGAGTATCAGCTCTTTGCCAGACACTGTTCAAAGCTCTAGAGACCAAGAAGTGAACAAAATGCTTGTCTCAGGGGGCTCGGCATTGCAGGGAGAAAGGCATTACAAGTTGCTCTTTCCCGGTGTGTCCTATGGGGATCTTGCAGGAGGGGTTTTCATCTGTGATCTACCCAGCAGTGGAGAGAACCATTAACATTGGAGAATGCTCTTTCTATTGGAAACACTAATGTTTTCATACCGGAACTTGTAGCTACTTTCAACCATCTCAGATTTGTAGATATATTTTAATATTTAATATAATCCACATTATATTAAGTAAGTGCCCATTAAAATGTGATTAGAGACAAAAAGTTCATTAGGAAGATGATTACATATCAGAAAACTAAGACCAATGATTCAGTTTCTTCTCTAGATCATTCCAAACAAACTTAGAGTTGTTTTTTAAATTCACAAAGTATTTGACACAATATTTTGAAAACTAAAGAGTGAAAAATGTGTCAGAATAAGAACCAGATTTAAGAACATATATCAAAATGTTCTAAAATAACATTTTAGGTTTCTGGCTCTAGGTACAGTGATGTGAGTGCACACCTCCCTGTCTCTCCCATTGGTGGCAGCTATGAACCTGAGCCTGAATGTCTGGTGACAGTGACAGTGAGTGGAGAAGGAAAGAATGGACTAGCAAAGCACAGGGCAGTTTTCGTCCAGTTCTCCCCTTGTGCAGCCTGGACACAGCTGTAACCATACAAGTTCATGGCAGAGTGGGATGACTGACAACCCAGATCTAGGCTAGAAGATCAAAGAGGGGGTGCCCAGAGACCTGGAAAGTACCCAGGTTGCTGTGGAAAGGGAGAAACTTGGGAAAGTGACCTATGGAGTCACTTAGAAACTCCTGGGCTTATCCAAGACTTTGAAGACTTTGAGACAGACCACTGCCTCGCTGAGATCCCAGGCTGACCACTTGGTGGCACACACATGAGACAGACCTTGCCAACACTGCAAAGCCTTTGGAAAGTGAACTGATATGGAACCACAGTCCACAGAAGGGGGATAAAGGTGCTTGTCTCGAACCTAGGTAGCTTGCTTGCATGCTAAAGCAAAAATACTAAAAAATGTTTGAATAACCCACGAGATGGCAGGAAAAAGATAACAGAGACATGAAAAACAAAGAAGAAAAAATAGAAAACAAATTTCAAAAAGGTAGACTTTGGCCAGGTGCGGTGGCTCACACCTGTAATCTTAGCACTCTGGGAGGCTGAGGCCAGAGGGCGGCTTGTGCTCTGGAGTTTGTTGCCCAGGCTAGAGTCCCATGGCATCCTCATAGCTCACTACAACCTCAAATTCCTGGGCTCAAGCAGTTCTCCTGCCTCACCCTCCCAAGTAGCTGGGACTATAGGCACATGTTACCATGCCTAGATGCTTTTTCTATTTTTTGTAGAGATGTGGTCTTCAACTCCTGGCAGCCCTGCCTTGAACTTCCAAAGTGCTTGGATTACAGCAGTGGGCCACAGCACCCAGCCAAAATTGTTGATATTTAACTGCAGAAGGAAGGAAGATCTATGACAGAAAAACAGAGTTGGAGGTGCTGGGGATTGAACCCAGGACCTCATGCATGCTAAGCATGCGCTCTACCACTGAGCTACACCCCCTAGCTGAAAATTCCTTTTCTTTCTTTTTAAAGTATAATGAGTTGTAGACCTTATTTGGATCCTGATTCATACAAAGTATTAAAAAGACATTTATGAGATAATCAGAGAAATTCAGATATGAGCTGGAGTATTAGAAGATACCAAGAGATTATTATTATCCATTTTGTTAGATATGGTTATATAAGAAAAGTGTTCATAATCTGTAGAGCTGCATATTGAAGTATATAGGATGAGTAGGTATGTCTGGGATTTGCTTTAAAATACCTGAGCAAGAATGAAGGGGGCAGGAAGATTGATGGTCACCGTCATGTATGATGTTTCCTGTCTGGGCGACAGAAAAAACCAGAACTGCCGCCTCTGACTGAACATGAAGAGTGGGTTCCTGGGGTCACTCAGGGGACTGTCCCTCGCTCTGGGACGCAGGATGCAACGTTGCCTGCCACGCTGCTTCTTTTGCTTCCACTTCTGAATGTGCACTTTCTCCTCCCGACCTCTGTTCTCATTTAGATGGAAGAGCGACTTCAGTCCATGGGGAACGTTCATCCTGGAGTGACGACATCCAGGAGTCAAACTGTGATTTGCAATCCCAGCCAAACCCCACTGCTGGTCATGTGGCTTTGGTCAAATTTCTTTCACTTTCACTTTGGAAAAACAATAATGATATTACCTATTACCTGAGTTGTTGTGAAAATAACATAATGCCTAAGACGGTGATGATGTATGGGCACTCACTGGCAATCACTGGCACTGTGTAGATTGCCCTGGCACGGCACTGCAGGGCAGCGCTTGGCACTCAGAGGATGGTCATTTTATTTTATTTTTAATAGTAGCTTTATTGAGATATAACCAACACATACCAACAAAGATCAGTCTTTTGCAGGGTATGATTTGGTGGTTTTTAGTATATTCATAGGGTTGTGCATCAATCATCATTATCTATTTCCAGAAATTTTTCATCCCCCCCCAAAATAAACTTTTTTTTTTTTT
>NW_003852584.1:1461568-1470523 GCF_000181295.1 Otolemur garnettii
CCGAGCCCGGAGCCCTACTCTTTTGAGCCACAGGCACCACCCTCCCAAAATAAACTTTTATCCTTTAGTAGTCACTCCACATTCCCCCTTCTCCAGCCTCTGACAACTGCTCATCTACTTTTCGTCTCTATGAATTGGCCTCTCCTGGTTATTTCATGTACATTTCCAAGTCAGTCCTTTCAATGGCTGAATAAGAGTCCATAATACTGACATATCACATTTTTGTTCACGGACATTCGGGTTAGTTCCACTTTTTAGCTATTCCGAGTAATGCTGCGATGAGCATTCATGTACAAGCCTTCTATGGGGACATATGTTTCCAGGTCTCTTGGGTAGGTAACTTATGTTTAACTTTTTGAGGAACTACCATCATTTTATTTGATTATTCTCTGTGGATTTTATCTTAATCCATAATTCCTTGCTTCCACCGCTACCTGGCATTGAAATGTACCTCATTTGGGGGCAGAGATCAGTGTTTCCCAAAATGAAGCTCAAGGGACACTAGTCCCAAAAATTGTTCCATGAGACAAAGATTTCACATTCGAAAGTCTGGGGAAATGACGCATGCCCTGTACTGAAGAGTGGTAATGCGCGTTCGCGGAATAGAGGACACCGTGGACGCCTGCGCTTCCCAAATGCATTTGATTATGGACTCTTTTTTACAGAACAACTGTGAACATCTGTTCACAGAACTAGTGTTCAAAGGAACCCATTTTGGGAAACATTATCATATACACGCCATACACTAAAATGTACGTGTATGATTTGTGACTAATCAAGACATCTCTCCAGCCAATGAGCGATTCATCCCCTTTAAGGAATCTTAGCATCTTGGGGAAGAGATAAGTTTAATGCAAATATTCACTCATTTGAACTCCTGGAAGCAGCAGTGCTCAGAGTCAGTAACTGTGGAGCTTTTCGGATGTGTGAACCAATCAGTGAATTTCTTTTCCTTTAGATCAAGGTGAGTAGCTTGAGCTTCTTCTGGGTCTCTCAGAGGGTCACTCAAGCCAATCCACACATGTTATTGAATGAAAGGGAAGATTCAGAAACCAGTTGCAAGTGTTTGCCTGAGAAAAGTGAAGAGAGAGGTGGAAACAGGAGCTGCTACTCTTCCTGAAAGTCTTGCACTATGATTCGGCCCTTAAACTACGAGCATCTATAACTCAGAATAAAATCAAAATGGAATTTGAAAATTCACAGTAACCCTATGCATTTCTATATATATATGTGCTTGAAAATGCATTGAAAATATCTGGAAGGAGACACATCAAAATAATAACATCAATGCCTAATGCTGATGGCCTTGGATTGTGACAAACTGGAGTTCCAAGTAGAGTGAGGGAAGGGGAAAGAGCGGAGAGTCAGGAACACAATCATTTTATTTATCTTATCTTAATTGTATACAACATGAAGGTATAGTTGTTTAACTGAAGAACATTTTAGAACATTTTACCTTTTTTTCCCTTGAGGCAGAGTCTCACTATGTCGCCCTCAGTAGAGTGCTGTAGTGTCACAGCTCACAGCAACCTCTAACTCTTGGGCTTAAGTGATTCTCTTGCCTCAGCCTCCTGAGTAGCTGGGACTACAGGTGCCTGCCACACTACCTGGCTAATTTTTCTATTTTTAGTAAAGATGGGGTCTTGCTTTGATCAGGCTTGTCTCAAACTCCTGAGCTCAAGGGATCCTCCTGCCTTGGGCTCCCTGAATGCTAGGATTATAGGTATGACCCAACTTGACTAGCCAGAATATTTTTCTTTTTAATAAAACAGAACAGTGGAGAAAGCTCTCCTTTTCTACCAGGCATGGGTCAAGTCACTGTTTGATTCGCATGTCCTGGGTATACTCCTCAGCTGGTGAAATCTGCAGAGAATCTTCCTGCCAGGCAGTATCCTCCCAGAGATTCTAGGAACCCAAGGACCCACAGTTACACTGAGATGGATTCAGAAGTATCACCAAATGGGGAAGTCATAAAACACAGACACAAGAAGAGAGGAAAGAAGGATGGGCAGTGCGTGCTGCTGCATGAGACGGCTGCTCTAGTCTGTGCGGCTGGGTAATTTACGATGCATAGAAATTTATTTCTTAAGGTTCTGGAGGCCAGGAAGTCCAAGATCAAGGGGCCTGCATCTGAGAGTCTTCCTGCTGCATCATTGCATAGTGCAGTGGTTCTCAGCTTTCCCACAGGTTGAGAACCACTGGCATAGCAGAAGGTGGAAGAACAAGAAAACGTGAAAGCAGGAGAGAGAGAGGGAAGGAGGCAGAGCTCATCCATTTATAAAAAACCCATTCTGGGAGGCTGGGAGGAGAGGCGGAAGGGGGAGGTGGGCTCCTACCTAATGGGCACAATGTAAGGGGGTGGGACACAACTACAACCGGGACCTTCCTAATGTAAACATTATAACCTAATTGTTTGTACCTTCATATTAATCTGAAATTAAAAAAGAATCCTGAAATAATGACATTAATCCATTCAAAGTAACCTAACCAACACTTTTAAGATCTCACAGTTTGACAGAGTTGCTCTGAGAATTAATCTTCTAATACATGGATGGGTGTGGTGCCTTGCTCCTGTAATCCCAGCAGTCTGGAAGGCCAAGGGGAGAGGATCCCTTGAGCTCAGGAGTTCCAGATCAGCCTGAGCAAAAGCAAGACCTCATCTCTACTAAAATAGAAAAAAAATTAGCCAGGCATGGTGGCAGGAGCCTGTAGTTCCAGCTACTCAGGAGGCTGAGGCAGGAGGGTCGCTTGAGCCCAGGAGTTTCACGTTGCTGCGAGCTAGGCTGAGGCCACAACACTCTAGCCTGCACAACAGAGTGAAATTCTTTCTCAAAAAAAAAAAGTTTCCAACACGTGAACTTTGGAGGGTATAGGAAAACCATAGAACTACCCGAGGTTTCAGTTCTGCACTCCCAGAAATTATAAACTACAACAACAACAAAACCCCAAATAACCCCACCCCGTGAAAAAAACCACTCCTTGGGGTCTTTCTCTCACAAGCCATTTGGATGGAAAACAGTCTCCAGCACTATTGCCAGGGCAGGTAATGACTGAGCAGCAGATCCTATATGGACGTCGCCTAGGGACTGCCAGCATACCTCTTCCCAGGCATCTGCAGGCTACATCCCAGAGCACCGGCAGCATCCTAGTTCACTGCAGTTCTGAAGACTCCCTGCTTATCACAGGCTCCCAGCCTCCTTCACCCTGGGGATACCAGGCACTAGCGGAGGGGGTGCGAACCCTGCTGGCCCTGCCTCCTCATGTAGACATGTCAACAGAAAGGAAGCCATAGTCTGTAAAATAATTTAAAGATGTTTATTCTGAGCCAAATTTGAGGATCACGACCTGAAGCCACATCCAAGAAGCCTTGAGCAAGTGGACTCTAGGTGCTGGGGTTACAGCTGGTTTGACACATTTCAGGTAAACCAATGAGTGGAAGGCATACATTGGTTTGACCGGAAAAGGTGAGACATCTCAAAGCAGGGCAGTGGAGGGGGTGCTTACAGGTTATAAGGGGGTTTATTTAGCTGACAAGAGGCTGAAAGAGTTAGGCTCTAATATACCAGGAGTCAGTGAAAAGGAATGCTGAGTTAAGATTAGGGTCTGTTGACCAGAGACCAAGTACAGGACATAGGTGGTATCCAAGTGGTTTGTTGTGTATACCAAGGACCTGTAGGCCTTAGATCTCTTAATGAATCACAGAGTTCATCTCTAAGGAGGCCAGGGGACATGATGAGGCCTGTCTGATCTCCTTTGTCATGGCTAGCAACTCAGTTTTAGGGATCCCCTTGGCCAAGATGGGTTCCAGTCAGTCAGCCACTTGGGGGAAAGCCTTAAGATTTTATTTTAGTCCACAGGCAGCACCAAGTATAGCCAAGATGGCAGAGTCCTTGGGATTCTGGAGGCAGAGAATTCTACCACAGAGGAGTGGCAGCACCAGACGCTCGCTGCCCATCAGCTTGGTCATAGCTGCACCTGCTGGAAGGACAGACCAGCTAAAATTAACAGAAGAAATATCCATAACAGAAAAATTATTGAACACATAGTTTCTCAGTAAGGGCTAAGATCAATCTCATTAGCACGCTCACTTTCTTCTCCCTCTCTCTCTCTTCCCTTCACCCCACTGACAGGCATCTTGGGCTGGGGGGGGGGGCCCTCTGTTTTCTCAATATCTGAAAGGAACCAACCAGGCAGAAAGTGTAAATCTTTCTCTTTTAAAACTGCTTTTGACCTGACATATGCAAAAGCAAACTACGTAGCCAAAACGTGTGTACACTATAATATTCTGAAATTTAAAATATAATAATTAAAAAACCCTGCTTTTAAGAATCTGTTTTACAACCTTGGAGAGTTCCTGAACTGACAGCAGGGGGTTTGAGCTACAGGCCTGTTTGGGCTCCAGGGGCAGAATCAATGACAAGACACGGCCTGTCCAGCGATGAACTTGTCTGCTGCTTCTCTTATCTGAAAAGAGGGCGGGATGCCCATTAATCTGGCTGCAGCCATAAATCTTCTTCATCCCCTTTACAACTTCTAAATAAAAAACCAAAGTACCTGATTTTGTCTGCCAACACTATCTCCTTCTGTTTCACTGTGTTAGTCCTTTTCCATCTGGAAAAGTAAAATAAATGTTTCTTTCTTTCTCTCCTAGTCTGTGTGGGGAGAAATTAGCTCCCACCCTGACAGCTGCCTGCCCGCTTCTCTCAGTCTGCCTCAGACGAGCCAAACAAGGGACCAAACTCTGATCGTGTGCATGGAGACCTCACCTAGGCAGCACCATTGTCATTCTTTAAAGAACTTAAAAAAATAGTACATTGTTTTATATGGAATCAGAAAAAAAACTCAAATAGCGATACATTACTCAGAAATAAGAACAAATCAGGAGGTACCACATTTCCAGACTTCAGGCTATACTATAAATCTATAGTGATCAAAACAGCACGGTACTGGCACAAAAACAGAGCGGTAGATCTATGGAACAGAATAGAGAACCCAGAGATGAAACCAGCTACTTATCGTCATTTGATCTTCAACAAGCCTATCAAAAATATTCAGTGGAGGAAAGACTCCCTATTTAACAAATGGTGCTGGTGACCTGTAGAAGACTGAAACTGGACCCCTACCTTTCACCGTTAACAAAAATTCATTCTCATTGGATAAAAGATTTAAACTTAAGACATGAAACTATAAAAATACTAAAAGAGAGTGTGGGGAAAACACTTGAAGAAATTGGTCTGAGAGAATATCTTATGAGGCAGATCCCCACCAGGCAACTGAAGCAACACAAAAAATACATTACTGGGATCTGATCAAACTAAAAAGTTTTTGCACAGTCAAGAGCACAGTACGTAAAGCAAACAGACAACCTTCAGAATGGGAGAAGATTTTTGCAGGTTATGCTTCCGACAAAAGTCTGATAACTAGAGTCTACAGAGAACTCAAACTAATCAATAAGAAAAGAATAAATAACCCCATATCTATGTGGGAAAGAGACTTAAACAGAAACTTCTGTGATGAAGACAGGTGCATGGTCTACAAACATATGAAAAAATGCTCATCATCCTTAATCATCAGAGAAATGCAAATAAAAACCACTTTGAGATATCATCTCATTGCAGTAAGATTAGCCCACATCACAAAATCCCAAAACTACAGATGTTGGCATGGATGCAGAGAGAAGGGAACAATTCTACACTGCTGGTGGGAATGCAAGCTAATATGACCTTTTTGAAAAGAAGTTTGGAGAACACTCAAGAAACTAAAAGTAGGCCTACCATTCAATCCTGCAATTCCTCTACTAGGTATATACCCAGATGATCAAAAATTATTTTACAACAAAGACATTTGCACCAGAATGTTTATTGCAGCTCAATTCATAATAACAAAGACATGGAAACAGCCAAAGAGCCCATCAACTCATGAATGGATTAACAAATTGTGGTATGTGTACACCATGGAATACTATGCAGCCACAAAAAAGATGGAGACTTTACCTCTTATATGTTTATATAGATGGAGCTGGAAAATATTCTTATTATTAAAGTATCTCAAGAATGGGAAAAAAAAGGATTGAGTAGTACTCAATACTACTATGAAATCAATATATAATCACCTACACACTCATATGAGTGGTAAAACATGGAGGGATATGGGAGGGAGAAGGGTATTTGGAGGGACCTCACCTAATGTGTATGATGCAATGGTACATTTCAAAACTATTCAGAAATGAGTATAATTGTGATAGATGTGTTACTTAGTTCAATGTAAGCATTTCACATTGTATATTGAAGCAGTACCCTGAACCCCATAAATACATCAGTGTACAAAGTTATAATTTATTTTATTTTTTATTTTATTTCTGAGACAGAGCTTCAAGCTGTCCCCCCGGGTAGAGTGCTATGGCATCACAGCTCACAGCAACCTTCAACTCCTGGACTCAAGCAAGTCTCCTGCCTCCACCTCCCAAGTAGCTGGGACCACAGACACCCACCACAATGCCCGGCCAATTTTTTTTTGGTTGCAGCCGTCGTTATTTGGGTGGGCCTGGGCTGGATTTGAACCCACCACCTTAGGTGTATGTAGCTGGCGCCTTAGCCACTTGAGCCACAAGTGCCGAGCCCAAAGTTATGATTTAATAAAAAAAAAATAATAATAATAATAAAGAAGCAGTGTGAATTAGTGGGAAGAGCCTGTAGAGCCAGGTTCTACCTCTAGTTCCTGCTTATAAGCCATGAGACCGTGAGCCATTCTCTTTCCCTCCCTGAGTCTTAGCGACCTCTGTTGAGAGACAGAGACGGAGAGAAGCTCCCACCGTGGTATCAGCGCTGGTCAAGACAAGATCTCTCAAGGTAAGCGCATCGAGTTGGGTATTATTCACGGAAGTGACATACGTGGAAGGTGGAAAGTTGCAAATATGATGAATGGACTGATAGCAATATCCTGCCTCTGCCTGCCTTTGGAACAAGTGAAAAATAAGTGAAAACGTATGGTTGAAGCAAAACTTTTGGGACTGAGGGGAATCTGAAGTGGACCAGAAGAGGCCTGGGGCTGGCTGAGTCATCCCTGTGGGTGACTGTTTTTTTCCTGTCTGCAAAACAAGAGTTGGAGCCCTCCAAACAGAAGGCTTTCCAAACAACATCATTGGGTAACTTTCCACTGCCACCATCTGGAAGAGCTGAAAGGAGAGATGGTGAATTCCTTCCCTTCCCTTCCCTCTCCCCTTCCTTTCCCTTACCCCTTCCCTTAAAAGCCAACAGCGCCCAGGTGGTCTCCCATCTAGGTGTTAGCCAGTCCCTAACCTGTTTAGCTCCCAAGATCAGGCACATTCTGGGTGGCACGGCTGCAGACTGGCGAATCTCTTAATCCAAAGATCACATCTCTCTGAATCCCTAAATCTTTATAGATGACATGATTTGTTTTAAAATAATTCAAGAGAGACAAAAGTGGATGGAGGTACAGATTAGCCCGGTCAGCCTGACTATGATGGGCGATGAGTATGTGGGGAAAACAGTTCCTTTTTATCTTTATTGTAAATCGACACTTTATTATTGTATAAACATATGGGGTATAAAGTGATGTTATAATCCATGGATACAATGTTGAATAATTCAATCAAACTAGTTAACATATCCATCAACTCTAATACTTAACATTGTCCTGGTAAAAACATTGAAATTTACTCTTAGCAATTTTGAAATGTACATTACTCTAGTGTTAACAATGTATTTACCACATTGTGCAAGAGAACTGGAAAAAAGAATAAAGCGTTCTTCCTGCCTGAGATATTGGAACCTTTGACCATCAATGAGACAAAAATATCATTTCCAAAATAGTGTCCAAAAGTGAATGTATTTAACCATATTTAGCTCATCATAGAGCAAGCAGTGAACAGAGTATAATTCAATCTATTGCCTGTTTAACAAACGGGTAACAGAGAAAGTTGGTTGAAGAAAGACACAGGACACTGTCTTGAAAGAATTAGAATGAAGGGCTCCACACTCATCTGACATTCATTCCATATTGTATCTGTGCAAGATAGGAACTCCAGGGATTTCCCGGATTCTTCCTTTAAGGTCTCCGTCAGCTGTGGCCACAGTGTAACCCTTGTGCTGAGTTGCTCTCTGTACTAAGCAGTCACCTGCGCAGGTTCCTTTGTGTGTGAGTGGTAATCGTTCAAGTCTTAGATCCTTGGCAATCCTGAGGCTACTCAGTACTTCTGCTCCAATTTCTCAATTTCGGCCACTACACAGTTATCCAAGACTGGCATACAGAGAGTCCATCATGACTGACTAAGTCCAGTGTGGCTTCAATGGAAAAGTTGACAAAGTTGGTATCAACCAAGATGTGATAAGTTGGGCCCAATAGTGTATTGTATTAGAATAAGCAGGAAGGGTGTTGGGGAACTTCTCTTTCTTTTCGCATGCTGGGGTCTTTCTTTTCAGGTTTTTTGTTTTTATTTTGTATAGACAGAGTTTTACTTTTTATCGCCCTTGGTACAGTGCCGTGGCATCACACAGCTCACAGCAACCTCCAACTCCTGGGCTCAGGCGATTCTCTTGCCTCAGCCTCCCGAGCAGCTGGGACCTCAGGCGCCCACCACAACGCCTGGCTATTTTTTTGTTGCAGTTTGGCCGGGGCCAGGTTTGAACCCACCACCCTCAGTACATGGGGCCGGCGCCCTACTCACTGAGCCACAGGCACTGCCTTCTTTTTAGGTTTTAATCTATCCTTTCTTCAAGCTTCTGATCTCTGAGATTTGCTTCATGGTCACACTCTTCCTGGTTTTCTTTTGTTTCCTCATGCTCACACCACACTCTTGTTTCTGAAAAAAAAAATCTTTTTAACTAATTAAAGTGTGTTGTTTTTAAGTAATTAAGTCTTTTTCAGCTAGGCACCCATAACTCAATGGTTAAAGCACTGGCCCCGTGCACCAGGGATGGCAGGGTTTTTTTTTTT
>NW_003852584.1:1470754-1472045 GCF_000181295.1 Otolemur garnettii
CTGGATTCGAACCCACCACCTTAGGTGTATGTGGCTGGCGCCTTAGCCACTTGAGCCACAGGTGCCAAGCTGGGGTGGCAGGTTTAAACCCAACCTGGGCCTGCTAAACAAAATAAAAAATAAATAAAATAAAAGTCTTTTTAAAATACAATAGCCAATACCGAGTATGTATCAAAAGCCTATTTAAAGTTAATATTCGTTATCCAACGATTCCACTTTTAGGAATTTAGCATGAAGTGTTGCAATGTATATTAGTGGAAAGAGCTATATAATTTTAATCGCAAAGAAGAATTGGAAATAACCAAAAAAAGAAAAAATACAGAAACAACCTCCAAGTTTACCAATGGGACACGGGCTAAGTAAATTGTAATGTGATAGATTCAACAGAAGTATGAAGAGGGCAGAGCTAAGGGCACAAAAAGTAAAGCAAATAGACAATCTTCTGAATGGGAAAGGGTATTTGCATGTTATGAATCTGACAAAGCATTGATATTTAGAATCTACAGAGAACTCAAATTAATTAACAAAAAAGGAGCAAATAATCCCATCTACCACGGGGCAAGAGACATGAACAGAACCTTTTCTAAGGAAGACAGATGAATGGCCAAAAAACATATGAAAAAATTCTCATCATCCCTACTCATCAGAGAAATGCAAGTCAAAACCACCCTGAGATATCATCTAACCCCAGTAAGAATAGCCCACATTGAAAACTCCCAAAGCTACAGATTCTGGTGCAGATGTGGAAAGAAGAGAACACTTTTACACTTTTAGTGAGACTGCAAACTAATACAGCCTCTTTGGAAAGAAGGATGGAGAATCCTTAAATAACTCAAAATAGCCCTTCCATTTGATGTCTCAATCCCATTACTGGGCATCTACCCAGAAGAAAAAAAAACTGTTAATCACAAGGTCATTTACACTAGATTGTTTATCATAGCTCAATTTACAATTGCCAAGATGTGGAAACAACCTAAATGTCCATTAAACCCAGGAGTGGATAAATGAACTGCAGTATAGACACACCATGGAATACTATTCAGCCATAAAAAAGATGGGGACTTCACACATTTTGTATTAACCCAGATGGAGTTGAAACACATTTGGTAAAGTATCACACGAATAGAGAAGCAAGAATCCAATGTACTCAATACTAATATGAAGCCAGTAGATGATCTAATACACACTCATATAAGAGAAAAACTCAAATCAATTCAAGATGGTGGGAAGGGGAAAGGGGCAAGGAGGAGAGGGAGACATTGATGTGCTTCCACTTAATGGGCACAATATA
>NW_003852584.1:1473796-1475349 GCF_000181295.1 Otolemur garnettii
TTTTTTTTTTTTTGGTTGCAGTTGTCATTGTTGTTTGGTGCATCTAGGCTGGATTCGAACCCGCCACGTTAGGTGTATGTGGCTGGCGCCTTAGCCACTTGAGCCACAGACACCGAGCCTTGGTTATAGTTGTTACTGTAGTTTGGCAGGTGCGGGCTGGATTGAACCCACCAGCTCCAGTGTATGTGGCTGGCGCCTAAGCTGCAAGAGCTACTGGCACCGCCCCTTTCGCAGCTTCTGATCAGCTCCAGGAGGCTCCCAGAGAGGCCGGGCTGAACAAGGGAAGCATGCCAGGCCTTTAAAGAGCCTCTGTCTCAAAGGCAAGCCCCTAATGGGATGAGCTGCATTCTTGGGGTTGCTATGTCTTTTCCCTGCCTGAATAAGCTGTTGACATTTATTTATCAGGGTTCCTCTCTGCTTTCTTTCTGAGAGCACTTACTTAACTGTGGCTGCATTTGAATAGCAGACATAGCAAGAGGAGATGCAGATTTGGCTGAGAGTTGGCTGAGGCTGACGTTTGAAAAGGACCGGAAGTCTGGGCAGAAATCTTCTCTGTCTCTCACCAGCTCTGTGGCCCTGGGCACATCCATTCACCTTGCTGAGCCTTGGTTTTCTCACTTGTAAAATGGAGATGATGGTACTTATTCTGCAAGGCTGCCAACTGGATTAAATGAAGGCACTGACAGGCACATAATAAGATAGAAGAGGCACTGTCAGTGCTGATGTCATTACTATAAAGCCGACGTTTACTGAGCCCTTACCGAAGCCTTTGACAATCACTGCAGTTCTCAACGCTCACAGCAAACATATGAAGTAGCTAATAGTCCCATCCACATTATATAAGCGGGTAAAACCTAGATCCAGAGAGAATGATCAAGGTTATGTTTTAATAAGTGGCCAAGCAGGGATTCAAATCCAGGCCATCTGACTTCAGAGTGCCCTTCACTGTGAAGCATTACTCTGTAGGAGCTCCAGTATGATTGTTTAAGAGACCATTCAAGATTAAATGTACCAAATTTTTAAACAGTGCAAAGGATTTGAAAAGACATTTCTGTAAGAAGATATATAAATAGCCAATAAGCACATGAGAAAATACTCAATATCATTAGCCATCAGGGAAATGCAAATGTAGGCTACAGAGAGTTACTACCACTTCAGACCCACTAGGATGGCAATTGAAAAAAAAAAAAGAGGCTGGGCACCTGCATTCCTAACATTCTGGGATGCCAAGGCAGGAGGATCCCTTGAGCTCAGGGGTTTGAGACCAGCCTGAGCAGGAGACTCCTTCTCTACTGAAAATAGAAACACTAGCCAGGCCTTGTGGCATGTGCCTATAGTTCCAGGTACTTGGGAGGCTGAGGCAAGAGGATCACTTGAGCCCAAGAGTTTGCAGTTGCTGTGAGTTGTGATGACGGCATGGCACTCTACCCAGGGTGACAGAATGAGAGTCTGTCTAAAATAAGGAAAGAAAGAAAGAACAAAATAACGAATGAAAGAGAAAGAAAGGGAGGGAGGGAGGGAGGGCAGAAAGAAGACAGGCAGGAAGGCAGGAC
>NW_003852584.1:1476769-1479555 GCF_000181295.1 Otolemur garnettii
ACTGTGGAAGGCAAAGTGGCAGCTCCTCCAAAGGTTAAACACAACATTTTTATGACCCACCAATTCCACTCCTAAGTATGTGCCCAAGGGAACCGAAAACATCTATTCGCTCAGAAACTCGTATACAAGTGTTCAAGGCAGCATTACCCTCTGACACAGCCAAATAGCAGAAACAACCCAATGGCCATCAGCTAATGAGCGGATACACAAAATGTGTTATATGAAATGGAATATTATGCAACTATCAAAGAGAACCAAGCCCTGATACTTGCTGTGACACGGACGAACCGTGAGAACATTATGCCGAGTGAAAGAAGGCAGTCGGAGAGGACCATGTACTGTTAACGACATCTGCATGAAGTGTCCAGAACAGTCAAATCCGTAACAGTAGAAAGTAGGTTAGTGGTTGCCAGGGGCTGGGGGTCCTGGGATGAGGAGAGAGTGGACAGTGACCACTGACGAGCACAGGGACTTTTCTCGGAGGGGCATGATGAAATGTTCTAAATTTGCTGGTGATGGTTGCACAACTCTGAATATACTAAAAACCAGTGAATTGTTCCCTTTCAAGGGATGAATTACATGGTATGTGAAATGTATCTCAACAAAGCTGTTTTCAAAAACAGCTTTGAAACGTACGTGTAAACTTTAAGACCTTGGTGTTTGTCACATAGCTCACACACACTAAGGTGTCCTTACTGAGACACACATCACACTTCTAAAACCTGGGAAAACAGAAAACCAGTGCTTCCCCCCGCCCCCGCAGCTCCCAGCAGGGGCACCAGGTGGAGGCTAAGGACTTGTCCTCATGTGTCAGACCTGGAGACAGTTGCCTGGCGGCTGGGCAAAGCCTGTTTGGACGTGGCAGTGGTAAGTCTCTCTTGTGGGCACCTCAGTTACTTGCGGACAGCCTGTCTTCATTGCCATTGGCAGTGTTGTTTAACTATCATATGAAAGATCTGCAAGGTTTGTGCTTTTGCTGAACAATTCAACCAGTGTATGACATAGCTGATTTTCCGTACTTGACTGCAGTTAGAGACAGTCCTGTCCTGTACCTGATACAATCTCTCCTTGGCTCTGGAAAGTTGCAGGCAGGGCCATGCCTTCACCTTTACCATCAATTCACCTGCCAGACACTCAGCCAAGGCTAACACCAAGGACCTTCTCCCCAGAGGCCAAATGAAACTCACCAAAGCATCAGGCAGAAAGCCAAGGCCTCTGCAGTTCTAGCTAGAGTCAGAATTGCAGGGCAATCCAAACCTAAGCCACAAAGAACCTTCCCAAAGCTTCTCCCTCCTACATGAGAGGGAGATAAGGATGCTGTCATCCACCTTCAGGGGACAACATCCACATGGGGTAAGGCGTAGCCTACTAGGACATAAAGTGTAGGTCAAAAAATAGAAAAATTAGCTGGGCATGGTGGCACATGCTCCTGGGAAGGCTGAAGCAGCTGGATCACTTGAGCTCAGGAGTTTGAGATTGCAATGAGCTGTGATCATACCACTGTCCTTGGGCCCAGGCAACAAAGTGAAAGCCTATTTCAAATAAAGAAAAATGAATCAGCTAACGTTGGCTGGTCATGGTGGCTCATGCCCTATAATCCCAGCATTTTTGAGAGTCTAAAATGGGAGGATGATTTGAGGCCAGGGGTTGCAGACCAGTCTGGCCAGCACCCATACTTGAGTGTGGTGCTCCAGGGAGGCTGAGGCAGGAGGATCACTGGAGCCCAGGAGCTGGAGGTTGCAGTGAGCAATGACTGTGCCACTTCACTCTGGCCTGGGTGACAGAATGAGACCTTGCTGAAAGAAAAGAAAGAAGGAGAGAGGGAGGGAGGAAGGAAGGTAGAGAGAAAGGAAGAAGGGAAGGACAGAATACAGAAAGAGAGAAAGGAAAGGAAGGAGGAAGGAAAAGAAAGAACTAAAGCAGACTGGGCATTAGCGAGTAGAACAGCAACAGGCTTGCGGCTAAGTGGGAGAGCCGAAGAGATGGGGCTTGATGCAGGCTGTGGAGAGCCGGAGAGAACACACCCTCATCAGCTCCCATCGCTGCCATATGGGAATGTGGGTCCAGTGCTGCCAGAGCTTTCTGTTTATTAAGAGACTGGAAGTCTGGATTTTGTATGTGTGTGTAAATTGGCCTGATTTTCAAATGCTGGTGATTAATTTTAGAATATTGAACATGGTGCAGACAAACAAAATATGTCTGATGGTGCATGTGATATAAGGACAGTCTTAAGAGAGCCCGTTACTAAAGAACAGAGGAGCTGCAGGTACCCACCCCCACCCCTTGCTCTCATGGGACTAAAAGCTCTTGGCTGGCAGGGAGCAAAATTCAACAGGTGGAGTTCAGCCCCACCCCTGCCTCATTTCCTGTGTGACCTGAGTACATCACATCCCCAAGTAGGTCTCCAAGTCCTCATCTATGAAATGAGGGGGGGCCAGATATCCTCTAGAATGGTCTCGCCTCTGATATCCTGTCATTTGACCTCCTTTAAAATCTGCCACAACCCAAGCATAGTCACTCGTGCCTGCAATGCCAGCAGATTGGGGACTGAGGTTAGCAGTTCAGAACCATCCAGGGCACTAGTGAGACCCCGTCTCTATAAAAGGTAAAAAAGAATTAGCTGGGTGTGGTGATAAGCCAACTACTAGGGAAGCTGAGGGAGTTGGGGGGTGGGGGTTCCTTAGAGCCAAAGAGTTGGAAGTTGCAGTGAGCTGTGATGACACCACTGAACTCTAGCCTGGGTGACAGAGTGAGACTCTGTCTCCAAAAAAAAAAAAAAAAAAAAA
>NW_003852584.1:1479688-1482022 GCF_000181295.1 Otolemur garnettii
TTTTTAGAGAGGAGGTCTCACTCTTGCTCAGGCTGATCTCTAACTCCTGTGCTCAAGGGATCCTCCTGCTTTGGCTTCTCAGAATTAGAGGATTACAGGCATGAGCCACCATGCCCAGCCTCCAACATACTTGCTTTTAAATTGTATGTTTAGTTTACTTTTTCGTTGGGGTTCTTTTTCTTTTCTTTTCTTTCTTTCTTTCTTTCTTTCTTTCTTTCTTTCTTTCTTTCTTTCTTTCTTTCTTTCTTTCTTTTTTTTTTTTTGATACAGTCTCACTTTGTCATCCTCAGTAGAGTGCCATGGTGTCATAGCTCTCCTGGAGTCCTCAAACTCCTGGGCTCCAGTGATCCTCTTGCCTCAGCCTCCCAAGCAGATGGGACTACAGGCACAACACCTGGCTATTTTTAGAGACAGGGTCTTGCTGTTGCTTAGGCTGGTCTCAAATTCCTGAGTTCAGGCAATCCACCTGCCTCAGCCTCCCAGAGTGCTGAGATTACAGGCCTGAGCCACCACTCCCAGCCTTTTCTTTTCTCTTTTTCTTTCTTCTCTCCCTCCCTCCCTCCTTCCTTCCTCCTTTCCTCTTTTCCTCCTTTCTTCCTTCCTCCTTTCTTCCTTTTTTTCTCACTCTGTTGCTAGGGCTGGAGTGCAGTGGTGTCATCATAGCTCACTGGAACCTCCAACTCCTGGGCTCAAATGATCTTCCTGCCTCAGCCTCAGTTGCTAGGACAGGTATGTACTGCCATGCCCATCTTCACAGAGACAGGGATTTGCTCTTGCTTAGACCGGTCTTGAACTCCTGACCTCAAGGGATACTCCTGCCGTGGCATCCCAAATGCTAGGATTACAGGTGTGAGCCACTGCACCCAGCTATTTTTTTCAATTGTGGTAAAATATGTGTAACATACAATTTACTCTCAGTGATATCTAGCACAGTGCACAAGGTGCAACCATCATCGTGACCTAGCTTCAGAATATTTTCACCACCCCTAACAATCTATCTTTGTTAGAGCTCCTGTCTGATCAGAAATGTGTTGCCTTCATAAAGGTGGGCAGCAGAAGCAAAGAGAAAAGGAAGGAGAAAGAAGCAAAGGATGCACATCAGATGCACAAGCTCAGGTGTCAGGGAGAATTGATGCCAGTGGCAAGGCTGGCTCGGCTCTCCTGTGACCTCAGAAAGCCCCCGGCTGCCTCAGACCCAGCTGTCAGTTTCCACTCAGGTAAGAAGCCTTTCATCCTAGTAACCACACAGAGAGCTTCCAGCAGGATGGCCCTTCCTGAGTTTTCAAACCTTCTCTCCTGATCCCCAACACAGTTAGGACGCAGTAGAAGAGGATTCAGAAAGGGAAGTGCAACTGTGAGCCTTGAGGACTCAATCTGGGGGCCCTCACCTGCACCCCTTGAGTGGATAGAAAGCCCCACACATTACAATCACAGCAGCTTCCATTAGCAAGAAGGGAAGGAAGTGAGCCCAGCCAGTCCTCACAGCCTTCCTTCCCGTCTCCCAGTGTCGGCACGGCCAGTTTCAGGGTAAACCAAGAGAATACAGACACTGAAGCAAATTTGTCCGTGAGATAGTTGTGTGTCTTTTTCTGAAATGATGTTACTGGTATTTATATGTTTTTTCTTTTATGAAATGATGTTGAAGTAAATGCGGAGGGGTTATTTTGTTTTAATTTGGCAAAATGAAAAGCTGACTTTGTCCTTCACCCAATGTTTTGGAAAACTTGCTGATCTGTGAAATGCTAAATTCTGTTGAGACACCAGCCTGCATGTGACTAAGAGCAGGTGATGCGGAACAGGTCCTGGTGTTACCAGAGAGTGCTGACTTCTCTCAGAGTTTATGGGACATGCCAGTGTTTCAAAACATAAAGCAAACCCTCATCCACCATCAGTGGGCATCAAAAATTATCAATACAGTACCAACCTTGCTTTATCTGTACCCTTGCTATTTCCTCCTGAATTATTTTGAAGCAAAACCCAGATAGCCTATCATTTTGACCACGAATATTTCAGTACATTATCTCTAAAAGATAAGGACTCTTTCTGAGAAAACATAACTGCAACATGACATACCAGTAATTTCTTAGCATCATTAAATATCTCATTAGGGTTCAAATTTCTCTCCTCTCTTTTAATTTGTCCAAATCAGAATCCAAATAAGGTCCATAATTATAATTAGTTGATAAGTCTCCTTTAATATATAGGTTCTCACTCTATCTTGTTTTTGCCTCCTTTCATTTTATTTGATAAAGAAGTGGGTTGTTTGTCCTAAAGAGTTTCCATGGTAGAATCATTGTAAACAATTCAAAGTCCTCTGTATTTCTTTCTTTCTTT
>NW_003852584.1:1482650-1489432 GCF_000181295.1 Otolemur garnettii
TGCTTAGCAGCCGACTTGTCCCGGGGCCCGCAGTCCAGCCCTCCAATGGTCTGAGGGACAGTGAACTGGCCCCCTGTTTAAAAAGTTTGAGGACTCCTGAACTTTACACCAACTTGAGTTGGATTTTCTATTATTTGCATTTTCTGGAGCATTACTGACTGTCCCTTACTGACTCGGAGACAAATGCTGAGCATTAGGAATCAGCTTTGCAGCCTGCTGAAGTGAAGGCCAAGAGCTCAGTCCATTCAGCACAAACACAGCAGGCAACAGTAACTCCCACAGACGCATGGGGAGTAGGAGAGGATGGCACAGAAAAGGAAAGGAACTAAAACTGGGACATTTAAGAAGAGGACTCCAAACTGAGCCACAACACACAATATTATTTTACCCAGAACTAAGAAATTTTTAATAGTTCATTTGTGAGGCCAGGTGCAGTGGCTCACGCCTGCACTCCTAGCACTCTGGGGGGCCAAGGTGGGTGGATTACTTGAGCTCATGAATTCGAGACCAGACCAGCAAAAGCAAGACCCCCATCTCTACTAAAAATAGAAAAACTGAGGCAAAAGGATCACCTGAGCCCAAGAGTTGGAGGTGGTTACGAGCTATGATGCCACAGCACTTACCCAGGGCAACAGCTTGAGACTGTCTCAAAGAAAAAACAATAGTTCCTTTATGAGAAAGAACATGAAATTGAAGGGGAAAAAAAAAGTGATGTCAGAATGAATCCCATTGCATGTAATATGTAACCACTTGCGCGCCTTTTATTAAAGTTGTGGAGTTTTCCTTCTGGAGGATGGGGTCAGTCATTCTCCACTTATCCTTTTCTCATTTTCATAAAGTCCCAATAGCCCAATATAGATGGAGAGGTAAAGTAAGTTATATAACTTTATTTTTTTAATCATCTCATTTTATTTTATTTTATTTCTTTATTTTTTTTGAGACAGGGTATCACTATGTTGCTCTTGGTAGAGTGCTGTGGTGTCACAGCTCACAGCAACCTCAAACTTTTGGACTTAAGCAATCCTCTTGCCTCAGCCTCCCAGGTAGCTGGGACTACAGGTGCCCACCACAACACCCGGCTATTTTTAGAGACGACTGGCTCAGGCCGGTCTTGAACCTGTGAGCTCAGGCAATCCACTCACCTTGGTCTTCCTGGTTCTGGGATTACAGGCATGAGCCACTGTGCCCAGCTAAAGTTATGTGACTTTAACAACAAAGTAAGAATTGCTTCTAGGGAAGAAATTATCCTTGCTGGTAAAAATGATAAGATGAATTCATGGGCTAAAAAGTGAGCCTCCTCTTATTCTCAGATCTTAGAGGCCTATGGGACCAAGGTTTCAAGGGAGGGGGAACCAGAAAAATGAAGAATTAGGGCTCCCAGGGTAATCCTGGAGGGACAGAATGAGGGGCAAGAGGGGAATAGAAGAGTCAATAAGAACCCAGTAAGGTGACGGAAAGCCATGCCACTCTCTCTCCTGTGTGGCCTCACTCCGAGATCTCCCCTAAGAGGTCCACTTGGTCAGCTGTGTAGAATCCAAGTGAAACCTTGAATTCACCTTGGGTGTGACCTGCTATGGGAAAGAGACAGAACACAACAAACCAGCATCCACGAGGCGGGGAGGCCAGGAAGGAGCAGAGGTCAAAGGGAGGACCAAGGATTTCCACAGTCCCTGAGGGGAAGGACAAAAAGGTGTTTCCTAGGCAATTTTTATTTCATCTTGATCTATAGCAACCATACAATGGATGGCATGGGAAATAGGTGAACTCCTGGAAATTGGCACAAAAAAAAGGAAGAGTGCCCAACTGTAGTGGTTCACGTCTGCAATCCCAACACCTTTGGGAGGTTGAGGTGGAAAGGTTGCTTGAGGCAAGGATTTCAGGACTAGCCTGGGCAGCCTAGCGAGACTTTGTAAGAAATAGAAAAAATCAACCAGGCATGGTGGTATGTGCCTGTAGTCTCAGACACTTGGGAAGCTGAGGCAGGAGGATCACTTAAGCCAGGAGTTCAAGACCAACCTGGGCAACATAGCAAAACCCATCTCTAAAAAGTAAGAAAAAATTTAAGTAACTGAGCATGGTAGCATGTACCTATGGTATCAGCTACTTGGAAGGCTGAAGCAGGAAGATCACTTGAGGCTAGGAGTTTGAGATTGGAATAAACTATGAGCCATTGCACTCTAGCCCAGGCCACAGAGTAAGACCCTGTCTCAAAAACTTATAAAAATTTTAAAATAAGAAAGTTAGACTGGACTTGGTGGCTCACACCTGTAAATCTAGAGTTTGGGAGGCTGGGGTGAGAAAGATAACTTAAAGCTAGGAGATAGAGACCAGCCTGGACAACATAGTAGGACCTCATCTCTACAAAAAATACAAACCTTAGCTGGGTATGGTGAATCATGCCTATAGTCCCAGCTACTTGAGAGACTGAGGCAAAAGAATCTTTGAACCCAGGAGTTCAAGGCTATAGTGGATTGTGCTCATGCCATGGCACCCCAACCAGGGTAACAGAATGAGACTGTCACAAAAAAAAGAAAGAAAGAAAGAAAGAAAGAGGCTCAGCGTCTGTGGCTCAAGAGGCTAAGGCACCAGCTACATACACCTAAGGTGGCAGGTTCGAATCCAGCCTGGGCCTGCCAAACACAATGACGGCTGCAACCAAAAAATAGCCAGGCATTGTGGCAGGTGCCTGCGGTCCCAGCTACTTGGGAGGTGGAGGCAGGAGACTCGCTTGAGCGAGTTAGAGGTTGCTGTGAGCTGTGATTTCACAGCACTCTACCCAGGCGGGCAGCTTGAGGCTCTGTCTCAGAAAAAAAAAAGAAAAAGAAAGAAAGAAAGAAAAGAAAAAAAGAATGTCATACCAAATGGGCAAAACAACAAAGCAGTTCCCCTCCGAGAATCCTGCCATTTGCAGTCCACAGACACCTACTGAGTGGCCACCATTAGTGAGCACAGTGCCATACACTCTTCTTACCTGGTACCCTTTAATGCCCTCTATAGCCTTAGACAACATGTTCCATCATGCTCCCCGGTTTTAGATGTATATCCTATCCCCTTTCTGAAAAACAAGAGCCTCGCCTCTGCCACAGGCAAAATGAGTTTGCTGATCGAGGTCAGAGGCCACAGGAGGGCATCATTCCAACCACTGTGCAGCCGTCCAGAGTCAGCAGAAACCAGGCTGGAAGACCACAGACAGGAAGACGGACAGGCTCTGGCTGCCATCAGTGTCCCCTCTCTCAAGAGGATTCTAGTTCCAGGAGGAACCCCGACCTTTTTATTTATAGCTGTCCTTTCCCTGGCTGGACAGGGAGGTCTGTTTGTGTAGTCATCAGGCAGATGACTCGGCCAGAGGCTGAAAAGCTGACCCAGCCCTGGTGATCTGTTAGGAAGAACCGAAACTGGTGACGCCAGCTGCTCTGAGAGCCAGCACAGCCATCTGGAGGCGGGGACAGGCGGCCAGGAAGTGGGTCCCACTCTTAGAGATGCCTATTCCTGGAAGAGCTCCGTGCAGCCCCCTCACTCCCACTGCAAGACTGCCGTTGCTTTCTAGCTGTCAGGCTATCCCAGTGTCCCGTGAAAACTTGGCTTCAAGCCCCAGCTCTGTCTATTACCAGTCGTGTGAATCCCAGTAAGGTATCGAGTCCCTTAGAAAAGGCTCTCGTTTACTCATTTGTAAAATGGAACCAAATAAAGTAGGTACCCTCTCTATTGTTATGAGGAAAAGCTGATATAAAGAAATGGCTTAGCACAGAGCCTTGCACACCCTGTGCCCCTAACATGTGAATTGCGTGCTGGCAGTTGTGGTGGTTGTTGCTGCTACTATGTCCCATCTAAGGGCAAAGCAGAAGTGCAGCCAGAAGTGGCAGCTTTCATGGAATCACGAAGTTGACACATGAAATCAGCCTTCGCAGAGATAGTCTTCAAGGCCAAGTGTACTTGATGGCCGGAAAGCATTCAGCCCAGCTTCTACTCACTTCTGTGGGCGGGGCTCCCCATTCCTGCTGCGTCACCCCAGAACCCCACTCAGCAACAGAAGACGCTCGTGTGTGTGCGTGCGCGCGCGCGCGCACACACAAACACACACACACACACACGGTCACAGTCCAGGAGTTACTCAGGCAGAACAATAGAAGTAACCAGGAGTCCCTTTGGTGATTCCATCTTCCTCCTGCCCAAGACCTATTGCTTACTCATCCTCAGACCACAGGGCAAAGCCTGCCCAGGCCACTGCCAGTTCTCTGAGAAAACAAGAGAAACATCTAGAAACAAATCCCCAGGGCACCTGCCACCAGACACTGTTGGAACGTGTCCAGTCACCATAGTTGAACCTAAATGCCACTCAGGGAGTGGATGTCGGGGACAGAGTTGTCAGTTCTGTGTCTGTGTGCGCGCATATGTGTGTGTGTGTGTGCTCATGTGTGCACGGGTCCTTTCAAGATCATCTCAGGATGGGCACCTTCCTTCCTCAGTCTCCATCAATCATCATCCCACAGAGCACCCAACACAAAGCAGCACTACACACATCACCACCCCCTGTTATGGCCTGGATTATGTTCCCTCCCCAAAAGATATGTTAAAGCTCTAACCCCAAGTACCTGTGAATATGACCTTATTTGGAAATGGGGTTTTAGCAGATGTGATCGGGTTACTATGAGGTCATTAGGGTTGGCCCGATCCAATGACTGATGCCCTCTTAAGAAGAGGAAAATTGGGCTTGGCGCCTGTGGCTCAAGTGGCTAAGGCACCAGCCACATACACCTAAGGTGGCAGGTTCAAATCCAGCCCGGGCCGCCAAACAACAAAGACGGCTACAACAAAAAATAGCCGGGCATTGTGGCAGGCACCTGTGGTCCCAGCTACTTGGGAGGCAGAGGCAGGAGAATCGCTTGAGCCCAGGAGTTGGAGGTTGCTATGAGCTGTGATGCCACAGCACTCTACCCAGGCGGGCAGCTTGAGGCTCTGTCTCAAAAAACAAAAAAAAAAAAAAAAAAAAGAGGAAAATTTGGACATACACAAACACAAGGGAAATGGTCATATGAAGATAAAATCAGAGATTGGAATGAGGGTTCTGCAAACCAAGGAATGCCAAGAGTTGGCTGCTTCCAGCAGAAGCTACCAGAGACAAGGAAGGATTCTTCCCTCTGAGAATGGCTCCAGGAACTAACTACTGATAGTGTCTGGAACCAGAAACCCGACTCAGTCCTATCATGCATGGAAAAGATGTAAATAAACCAGTACGAGCATGACCACCTAGGACCATCCCTTCAGAAAAGGTAATAGAGGTATTTCCAAAGAAGAGAGAAGTCACTCAAAATAGGAACAGGCAAAAGGCTAATGGTATGACCCAAACCCGTCATGCTAAATCCCTGGACAATATCAACAGGTGAACGCAGCAGAGTGCAAGTTCAGTGTCAGCTGTCGGGCTCATTTTCTGTGTGATCCACATAAAGACCCTTACTGATTATGTTCAAAACAAGTTCAATTCCCCCTGGCCTAGAGAAGCTGGAACCCAGAATAGAACAAACAGAACTGAAACAAGTTTTATCTCCATGAATACAGTTTCTGGTTTAGCTCTGCCCCTCAAATGTTCTGCTGCAAATTTCCACAGGAAGACCCTGAATGCACTGACGGTAACGGTGACGGCAGTGGCGACAGTAATGGCAGCCTTGTATGCCAGGTGCATGCGAAACTCTTTTACATTCATTTTCTCATCTAATCCTCACAAAAGCCCTAAAGGGAAGCTATTACCAGGTCTATAAAGCAGGAATCTGATACACAGAGGAATTATTCGCCCAAAGTCCTACAGCTGGGACGCAGGAGAGCCAAAGTCTATCCAGTCTAGGGCTTCAGGCCCCTGTTTTCTGCTGTCTTCCCAGAACTGGTCCCTGCATCCTTGACAGGTGATGCAAAAGAACAATGAAAATGGCATACAGACATAAGAAAATCAAGAACTAATGCACCGTGACAAAGCTGTTTTCATTTAAACATCATTACCTAGATCTAAACAAATCTTCTGGGCTGCTGTACATTGAACACCTCAAGGCTGAAAGATGATGAGCAAGTGGAGATGAAAACCAAATGCAGCTTCAGAAATGACAGTAAATAACAACAGTGCAAATGCTTACCCAGGACGCATCAGAAACCACGGGGCAGCTGCCACCTTATCTCAGGGGTCAGCGCTTGCCCTGCACGGCAGGGGCAGCAAGTTCAGACCTCACCTGGGCTTGATTAACAATAACAACAACCCGCCCCCAAACAAAAATGAAGGAAAAAGCCAGGCACGTGGCTCATACCTGTAATCCTCACACTCTGGGAGGTTGAGGCAAGTGGACAGCTTGAGCTCAGGAGTTCAAGACCAGCCTGAACAAGAGCAAGACACATGTCTCTAAAAACTAGCCGGGTGTTCAGGTGCCTGCAGTCCCAGACACTTGGAGGCTGAGGCAAGAGGATCGCTTGAGTCCAAGAGGTTGAGGTTGCTATGAACTATGATGCCACAGCAGTCTACCAAGGGTAACAAAGTGAGACTGTCTCCAAAAAAAAACCAAAAAAAACAAAAAAAAAACCCTACCAAATTATCATTCTCCAAATTTATGGTTCATTACAAACTGTTTATTGTACATGAACAAAACTTTCAAATGAATAAATTTGTCTGGTTTGCTAACTGGAAATTAGCCAGTCTTTCTGCCAGGCAATTACCAACAGACTCTAATTGCCTGGCTGGAGATAAAGAGCCGTCCTGCCTTCAATCTAATGTTGTTGCTGTTATTAGCTTAGTGCTATTAGCA
>NW_003852584.1:1489826-1491519 GCF_000181295.1 Otolemur garnettii
AGCACACTAGCCCTCCCTCTTACAACTTAAGTGACAATGTAAGAAGTATTCCTGAGGGTGGCACCTGTGGCTCAAAGGAGTAGGGCACTGGCCCCATATGCTGGAGGTGGTGGATTCAAACCCAGCCCTGGCCAAAAGCTGCAAAAAAAAAAGAAGAAGAAGAAATATTCCTGCTGCAGGAGGCATTTGGCAATGTGAATCGAAAGGTTCTGAAAAATAGATGCTCTTTGACTCAGACATTCACATCTGGGAATTTATTTTACAGAATTAAGGACATACTCAAATATTTGGCTACAAGAGTATACATCACCATGCTATTTGTAGCAGTAAAATATGTCCTACCATAAGAAATTGGTTTATGGCTCAGCACCTGTAGCTCAGTGGCAAGGGCAGCAGCCACATACACTGGAGCTGGTGAGTTTGAATCCACCCCGGGCCCACCAAACAACAATGACAACTACAACCAAAAAATAGCCAGGTGTTGTGGTGGGGCCTATAGTTCCAGCTATTTGGGAGGCTGAGGGAAGAGAATCGCTTAATCCTAAGAGTTGGAGGTTACTGTAGGCTGTGACACCATGGCACTCTACCCAGGGTGACATAGTGAGACTCTGTCTCAAAAAACAAACAAACAAACAAACAGAGAATAGCAAATGTGGACAATGATTTGGAGAGCCCTGTCTGCCATCAGTGAGTAGGGAAAACAATGCAGCCGCTGTGGGAAACACCATAGCAATTCCTCAAAAAAAAAATGAAACAGAGAATTACTATATAATTTAGCAATTTCATTTCCAGGTACTTACATAAAAGAACTGAATGTAGGGACTTAAACAGGTATTTATACACTAATGTCCATAGCAACTGCCAAAATTTCATTCGCAATGGCCAAGAGGTGAAAACGATGCAAATGTCCATCTAGCTGAGTGGATAAACAGAATGTGGTACTGTATATACAATAGAATATTATTCAGCCTTGGCTGCGAGAGGGGGCTCACACCTGTAATCCCAGCACTTTGGCAAACAAAGGCAGAAAGATTGCTTGAGACCAGGAGTTCAAGAACAACAGGGCAACCTGGTGAGACCCCCATCTCTACAGGAAAATAAGAAAAATTAGCATGTGGCATAGTGGTGCATGATTGTAGTTTCAACTACTTGGGAGACTGAGGCAGGAAGATCACTTGGGCCAGGAGTTCTAGGGCAGTGAGCTATGATTGCCTCCATTGCACTTCAGCTTGGGCAACAGGTGGCACAATGTGACGCTGGCTCTACAAAAAAATAATAAATTAATAAATAATTCATTACTCAGCCTTAAATGGGGAAGAAATTCTGATATATGCTACAACATGAATAAACTTTGAAGATGTTATGCTAAATAAAGTAAGCCAGACATAAATGGATGCATACTATATAATGAGATCATACTGTATACCACTTCTATGGGCTACTTGGAATAGCCAAATTCATAAAGATAGAAAGTAGAATTGTGTTTAGCCGGAGTAAATAGGGAGAGGAGAGAGATAGAAGGCGTTACTGTTTAAGGTCAAGGCCCGGGACTGGCCAGTTCTATGGGCCCAGCTTAGGTAGGTTCTGGACCACTAAGCTACCTTGCTCAGGAACATTTTGTCTTAGGTGCTTGAGGGCTATCTACTTTAGCTGGAGAGAGAGACAGAGACAGAGTATCTTAGAGAGAGTAAAG
>NW_003852584.1:1491708-1493701 GCF_000181295.1 Otolemur garnettii
TCCAGCCTAATATAAGGCTGAGCTCGTGCTTCTCAACACCACAGGTGTAGAAACTGCCAATTCACCAATGCTCTCATCTTGCGAGCTCTCTCATGCCAGTTAGAACTAAGTCTCTCTCCGTGCCCTGTTCACCAAGGTGTTTCATTACAGGTATTTCCTATAACTCTCACTCCTCCTAGCCATAAGCTATACGGGTTGCTACAGTTTAATGTGGAGTAAATGGGGAGAGGAGAGAGATACAAGGCGTTATTGTTTAATGAACACAAAATTTCAGTTTGGGATGATGAAAAAATTCAGAGATGATGGTGGTGATAGTTTGATAGTTGGACAACAATGTGGGTGTATTCAATGCCACTAAACTATACACTCACAAATGGTTAAAATGGTAAGTTTTATGTTAAATATGTTTTACCACAATTTTTTAAAACCACTAGACTTTTGCTTTCTCATTTTTTTTTATAATGAACACATATTTTTATCACTTTTCTCTTTTTTGAGACAGTCTCACTCTATCACCTGGGCTAGAGTGCCAATGCCTCAGTCTAGCTCACAGCAACCTCAAACTCCTGGGCTCCAGCAATCCTCCTGCCTCAGCCTTCCATAGGCACCTGCCACAACACCGAGCTCATTTTTCTATTTTTAGCAGAGACAGAGTCTTGCTCTTGTTTAGGCTGGTCTCAAACTTCTGAGCTCAAGCTATCCTCCTACCTCAACCTCCCGGAGTGCTAGAATTACAGGTGTGAGTCGTAGTGCCTAGCCTATTTGTTCAACTTTTAACATTTCAAAAATGCCTAGCACTCTGGGAGGCTGAGGCAGGTGGATTGCCTGAGCTATAGAGAGACTCCGTCTCTAAAAATAGTCAGGTGTTGTGGCAGGTGCCTGTAGCCTGCCACAACTACTCGGGAGGCTGAGGCAAGAGGATTGCTTGAGCCTAAGAGTTCGAGTTTGCTGTGAGCTATGACACCATAGCACTTTACCCAGGGTGACATAGTGAGACTCTGTCTCAAAAAAAAAACCCCAAATTCAGTCAAGGTATTAGGGCCCATCATCCGCCTGAGAATGAAGAAACCCAATTATTTATTTAGCCAGTATTTATGGAGTATCTGCCATGTGCTAGGCACAGTTGAGAAACTAAAAAGATCATGAATATGACAGAAACACATGTGTTTCTCAGGCGTGAACTGGGAGAAATACCCCAGGAAATAAAACAGTGATAATTTCAGATCATGAAAAGTGCTATAAACAAATAAAGGAGTGAGTAGGTACAAAGAATCAGTATCTGGGCGGGCCTCTTCAGGTGCTGTGTCCTTGCAGTCCTCTCTGAGGAGGTGACATTGGAACTGAGGCTCAAATGAGCAGCGGCAGCCAAAGAAGTCAGGATAAGAAGATTCCAGGCTCAGGGGAGGGTGAGTAGGCACCTCGGGAGAGTGGCTCTCACCCCTGCTCCATTTCAGAATCACCTGCTTCAAACCCAAACCAATGTCAGGTCTCACCTGGAACAGCAGCATCCAAATCTCTGAGGTGTGGTGCCTCAGGGCCGGGAAACTTGTGTTTTAAAAAAAAAGCTTTTTCTGGGCAGTGCCTGTGGCTCAGTGAGTACGGCACCAGCCCCATGTGCCAAGGGTGGCGGGTTCAAACCCACCCCCAGTCAAACTGCAACAACAACAACGCCTGGGCATTGTGGCAGGTGCCTGAGGTCCCAGCTACTTGGAAGGCTGAGCCAAGAGAATAGCCTAAGCCCAAGAACTGGAGGTTGCTGTGAGCTGTGACACCACGGCAGTCTACCTAGGGTGACAAAATAAGACTCTGTCTCTAAAAAAAAAAGCTTTTTCTATATACTGGCAACCAAGTCATGGACACTGAGGTTAAAAATACGGTGTCAGGGTTCAGGGCCCATTGCTCAGTGGTTACCATGACAGCATATACACTAAAGCTGGCAGGTTCAAACATGGCCTGGGCCTGCTGAACAACAATGTCCAAAAAAAAAAAAAAA
>NW_003852584.1:1494111-1496616 GCF_000181295.1 Otolemur garnettii
GCTCAGTGGCTCACACCTGTAATCCTGCAGGGAAGCTCAGTGGCTCACACCTGTAATCCTGCAGGGAAATTCAGTGGCTCACACCCGTAATCCTGCAGGGAAGCTCAGTGGGTCACACCTATAATCCTGCAGGGAAGCTCAGTGGCTCACACCTGTAATCCTGCAGGGAAGCTCAATGGCTCACATCTATAATCCTGCACTCTGGCAGGCCAAGGCAGGAGTATCCTTTAAACTTAGGAGTTTGAGAGCAGCATGAATAAGAACAAGACCTTGTTTCTACTAAAAATAGAAAAACTAGCCAGATGTGTGGTGGGTGCCTATAGTCTCGGCTACTTGGGAGACTGAGACAGGAGGATCACTTGAGCCCACGGGTTTGAGGCTGCTGTAGATGGGCTGAGGCCACAGCAGTCTGAGTGTGGTGCTGGGCACTTGTAGGGACTCTGGAGGTTGAGGTGGGAGGATCATTTGAGCCCAGAAGTTTGAATCCAGCCTGGGCAACATAATAAGACCTAGTCTAGATAGTCAAATAAATAGAGAGGTGCTACATTGGACATGGCAGAAAATCAGTTTTTATAAGGAGGCTTGAGCAGGAAAAAAGGAAACAATATAATGCAAAAGCACATTGGCTAGCACCAAGTGCCTTCAGGCTACTTGCCTTGTGAGAGTTAACACTGGTTAAAACTGACCCAGTTGAGGATATTAACTCTCTCCTGATTTCTGTCTGAGAAGGTCAGGTAAACAACTTAGTTTTGTTATGGTGACCTGAAATTTTGACATGAGTGACTCAATTTTGGTTTGACTCAGGACCTCAGTCCAGATCAGTGGCCTCCTACAAACCATTAACACTGGCTTCTAATAAGCGAGTGTGCACTTGTGTGCATGTTGCGCCTCCTGTCAGGAGTGCTCCACACCCACACACCTATGAGCCCGAGGCAGAGGTGGGAGGATTGATTGAACCCAGGAGTTCAAGGCTGCAGTGAGGTATGATCACACTACTGCATTCCAGCCTGGGCAACACAGTGAGAACCCCCATCTCTAAAAAATTAAAATAATAATAATAATTGAATGTTGATTGAACACAGGGACTCCTGGGACCTCCTTCTCTTGCCTTTTAACTGAAAACACATTCTAAAATGAAGGTGAAGAGTAAGGGAGAGAGAGAGAGAAGCAGAAAGGTAGGACATCTGCCTTCACAACCACCACCCACCTTGGTCTCTCCCCAAAGCTGCTGTAGTGACCTCCTGCCTCAACCAGCCAAGCTGCTGGCCAGTTCTGAGATGCCACGAGATCTCACTGGATTGAAAGCCCAGCCATCTCATGTGTATTTTAACAAATGCATCCTATTCTCCAGTGTCACTTTCCAGGATCAGGCCCTGTAACCTAAGACCCCACGAGGACTCCTGTATCTCCCTCAGCTTGGCATCTTCACCTCTTTGCTTTCGTACCTTGAGGTGTTCTTTACTTCCTCTTTGTAGATCAAACACCTTGCCTGGTAGCCCAGAAGGAAGGTGCAGGGTGGGAGACAGAGATACCACACGGATCCTTCCAGACCAGCTGTGACAGAACCGTGCAATGACCAGAGCCTCAGCTTTGGCCTAGCATGAATTTGCATTCCCTCCAATGACCCTTATTAGCATTCCCAAGGCCCTACACCATGGCGTGGATGCATCCCGGGAAAGAGAACACAGCACAGTTCCTATTGTTTGAGGTTGCCGGTCCCTTGGCCTATACTTTGGGGTCGGATCAAATGTCAGCTCAAGGAGTTGCATTTCTGGCTCCTTAAATTCCCTCTGCAACTTTCCTCCTCATGCTGTTCAGAAGTGAAGTGCATTGAGGATAAGGCCACAAAGGCCTGCTGGCATTTTCTGAAGCCTGGATGGTGCCATCAATAGGATATGAGTTGATTCTAGGAGGAATATGAGAAGGTTGTGCGTGGAAAAGAGGCAAGATGTTAAGAGCATTGAATCAAAGCGTGAGATCATTATGCTCTTTTCTGTTATGTTTCAAGCTTCCTAAGTAGTTCTAAAAGCCACATATAGATTCTTTTTGATTTTCATTTTTCCTGATACAGGGTCTTGCTATGCTGCCCAGGCTAGACTCAAATTCCTGGCTCAAGGGAACCTGCTGCCTCAGCCTCCTGAGCAGCTAGAACTACAGGTGTTTGCAATTGTATCTGTAACTCATCTCCAAGGCTTGCTAATCTCCATCTTGAACAAAGTGAGAGAGGGCCTCGGGAAATAATAGTATGTGGCCAAATGTAATAATATTTTGTTTCCTTTGTATATATTTTATTTTATATTATTTTATTTTATTTTTGAAACAGAGTGTAACTCTGATGCCCTCGGTAGAGTGCCATGGCGTCACAGCTTACAGCAACCTCAAACTCTTGAGCTCAAGTGATTCTCTTGCCTCAGTCTCCCAAGTAGTTGGGATTACAGGCACCTGCCACACACCCAGCTGGTTTTTCTTTGAGACAGAGTCTCATTATGTTGCCCTTGGTAGAGT
>NW_003852584.1:1497240-1504977 GCF_000181295.1 Otolemur garnettii
GCACTCTACCCAGGGGGACAGCTTGAGGCTTTGTCTCAAAAAAAAAAAGAAAAACAAAGAGATGTAAAAAACACAGGACTAAAGAGACTGTGAAGAACAGGACACTCACTGAGAGCACGGGATGGGGGTGGGGAGGTGGGGGGTTGTGGGCATCGGGGGTGTGGTTTGCAAAAGCAAGAAGCAGAGGGCAGCCTCGCTCAGCCACAGCAGGGATGGCACACGAGGCCACTCAGACCCCCAGCCCTGCTCCGTGCGAGCCTGACAACAACTGGGAAGAAGAGTGATTTGGGATCACACGTGAATTTTAGTGAGTATTGAAATCACAAATACAGAATCTGTGAATAATGAGGATCAACTGTAAATTGGTGTGATGTGATGGGGGATTATTTTCAACTGGGAACTTCTAAGAGGAAGTAACAACTCAGTCAAATTTGGATGAACAGAAGCAGCCAGCCACGTGGGGTTGGGAGCACAGAGTGCCTGGCAAAGAGAACCTCAAGGGCAGAGGACTGAGTCAGAAATAAGCTTGGCGGGGCTCAGAGAGAATGTTGGAGCAGCAGAAATAGAGTGAAGGGGAGAGAGGCAGGAGGTAAAGCTGCAGAGGAGGGTGGTGGCTTGCTGCTGAAGGCACCACTGCTATGGTCCTGCCTTGAATCAGCCCTCCCAAGTAACCCTGGCTGGGTTCAGCCTCAAAGCTCAGGAGCTGCCCTCTCTCTAACTTGTGCTCCAGGGCTGAACTCCTACACGTTCAACTAGGAAGTTCTCTCTTATGTGTAACCTAAACCAATCTTGCAATAATTCAAATCTGATTTTTTTGTCTCCTTGACTTAAGAAATAATATAGTGGGGATGGCACCTGTGGCTCAAAGGAGTAGGGTGCTGGCCCCATATGCCAGAGGTGGCGGGTTCAAACCTGACCCCAGCTAAAAACTGCAAAAAAAAAGAAAAGAAAAGAAAAAGAAATAATATAGGGGGCTGGGAAAGGTGGCACACACCTGTAATCTCAGCATTTTGGGAGGCCGAGGAGTTTAAGACCAGCCTGGACAACACAGTTAAGATCCTATCTCAGCAAAAAATACAAAAATTAGCCAGACACAGTACTGTGTATCTGTAGTCCTAGCTATTTGGGAGGCTAAGGCAGGAGAACCATTTGTGCTCAGGAGTTTGAAGTCGCCATGAGCTATAATTGTGCCACTGCCCTCCGGCCCAGGTGACAGAATAGGAGCTTGTCTCAAAAAAAGAAATAAGGCAAGTTCTTCCATAAGGCGGGAGTAAAAAGAAGAAAAAAAGGAAAAAAGAAATAAAGAGGGCTGGGCATGGTGGCTCACACCTGTAATTCCAGCACTTTGGGAGGCTGAGACAGGTGGATTGCTTGAGCTCAGGAATTTGAGACCAGCCTGAGAAAGAGCAAGACCTCATCTCTACTAAAATTAGAAAAATTAGCTGGGAGTGGTGGCACATGCCTATAGTCCCAGCTACCTGGGAGGCTGAGGCAGGAGGATCACTTGAGCCCAGGAGTTTGAGGTTGCTATGAGCTATGATGTCACAACACTCTAGCTTGGAGCAAGAGAGAATACTCTGATTCAAAAAGAAAGAAAGAGTAGGGAAATTGCCATCACAACCATGTCCCTTATTATATTATTACAATTACCACTGCAGTAATAATTACTACTTCCTGAGCACAATGAAAGCTTTAAGGAAACAGTCTCAGAGAGGTTAAGTAACTTGTCAAAAGTCACATAACTGGCTCCGGCGCCTGTGGCTCAAGTGGCTAAGGCGCCAGCCACATACACCTAAGGTGGCGGGTTCGAATCCCCAACCTGGGCCCGCCAAACAACAATGATGGCTACAACCAAAAAATAGCCGGACGTTGTGGCGGGCGCCTATAGTCCCAGCTACTTGGGAGGCTGAGGCAGGAGATTCACTTGAGCCCAGGAGTTGGAAGTTGCTGTGAGCTGTGATGCCATGGCACTCTACCCAAGGGGACAGCTTGAGGCTCAGTCTAAAAAAAAAAAAAGTCACACAGCTAATGCTGCAGGATTCAGACCCAAATCTATCTAACACCATCTCCTTCTTTCCCTCTGTTCTTCTCAAAATTATGGACTCCCAATACCTCTCTTTATGGATAGATGGTCACAATAACCTGTCATCCCTGTAAAAATAACTAAGTGGTTGATCTTGTTCCTTACACCTCGCCCTATACAGGGTGAGTCAAGGGTCAGTCTCTATGTCTTATTATCCTTTGCAAGGTTTGTAGTCAGCAAGAGTGGACTCAGTGTTATGACCCAAAGCATATTAATTCTATTTAAGTCGTGAATAGGGTAGATGTGAAAAAAATATTCGTTAAATGAATGGAGTCGTGTTTTGCTAGCGTGGCTGAGTGGGCTATGCTCTGACATTTGTCATGTGACATGGATGTCCTGGACATTCATCATGCTGAGCATCTGTCCTCATGAGTATCTGTCCATGTCCTGGACATTTGTTGTATAGCGTCCCATCCCAGCATTTGACATTTTTGCCTGTCCTGTGCCCATTCCGTCTTTCTAATAGCTTATTGATTTCTGATTGGGGAAATACCTTTGCAGGCGATCTCTCTCTTGCTGGGAAGCAGACCAGTTCAGCAAAGAAGGAGAATGTGATGAGCGCTTGGCCACTGGGCAGCCCTCTCCAGAGTTTGAGGGCGGTGGACACTGGCATGCTAACCAGCCTGTGCTGGTGGCTGGTGGCTGTACGTGACATTGCCTGGGTTTTGGCCTCTGGCATTCCCATTCCCAAGCAGAGTCTCCAGTCTCCCCTCAACTACAGAGCCTTCCCATCCATGCCTTTGTGCCTGCGTTAGACAGAGGTGACCACTGCTGCTCTGATCCCAGACCACGTTCCCTGACACATGGACTAGTCCTGGAAGAAAAGGTCTGACCGTGTGTCCTGCGAGAGTCGGGCAAACAAATGCACATTTATGCATTTTAAGTATGCAGTGTCAATTTCAGAAGCAATTCCTTGCTTCAATCTGCTTTTTCTTCTTCTTTTTTTTTTTTTTTTTGTAGAGCCAGAGTCTCATTCTATTGCCCTCGGTAGAGTGCCGTGGCATTGCACAGCTCACAGCAACCTCCAATTCCTGGGCGTAGGCGATTCTCTTGCCTCAGCCTCCAGAGTAGCTGGGACTACAGGCGCTGCCACAACACTATTGTGGCTATTTTTTGTTGCAGTTCAGCGGGGCCAGGTTTGAACTCACAACCCTTGGTATATGGGGCTGGGGCCCTACTGACTGAGCCACAGGCGCCGCCCCTCAATCTGCCTTTTCAAGGACATGCCCTATTTAATGTCAGGCTGCTGAGACGTGCTATAAGGTCTCTGTCTTTACAGAGAAGATGAGCAAATGAGCCTGTAAAACAAGTCATTCTGGTGTCATTGTGAGGCAAGAGGGTAAAAGCAGAACTAAAAGACTCTGCCCTAGCCGCCCTGTGTAGGCCTCAGCCCAGCCGCAGGCGTTTCTGTTGTCTGTGTGTTTCTTCCTTGACATACACGGGACCTAGATTGTAACCCAGTAACTTCCCTGGACTTCCGTTGCCTTTGAGGGCAGGTGGTCCAACTGGTCTCAAAGACATGGTCGAATCTGACCTTCCCTCTTGAGCCCGGGACTTGAGGATGATGTCATGTCTCTCTCTGTTTTATGACCCTCATGTGCACTCCCGCCCTGAAAAGTGGATAAAAGAGAGGCAAGAGATTGAGTCAGGGGCTCGGTTTTGGAGACACACTGGTGTTCCGAGTTACCCCCTGGCCGTAATAAACCCGCTTCCTCTAATCAACTGGTGCCTGGAGTCTTCTGTCTGGGCGGTTTCCTGCTACAGTTGTTTAAGTCCTTATTAGATATGTTAGGTGGTGATAAATACTGCTGTGGAGAAGGCCTCTTTGCTAAATCACCATTGAGGTGAGACCTGAAGGTGAGTATTGTTAAAAGACAAAATTATATCACATTTACTTTGAATATGTCAGTTGGCTTTAATGCAATTCTAGAACCAAGAAACACTTCATTCTATAAAACAGAATGAGTGTTCCCATGAATCAAGCAGACGAGATTGGCTTTAGAGACAGAAACAAGGCTGAGGAAAGCAGAAATAAAGAACAAAAAGCTTTTTTTTTTTTTCAGACACAGTCTCAATCGCTTCTGGGCCTTTTGGCTAAGATCAAGTGCAGACACAGTCTCACTCTGCTGCCCTGGGTAGAGTGCTGTGGCATCATAGCTCACAAAACCTGAAACTCCTGGCATAAGCAATCCTCGTGCCTTGGCTTCCTAAGCAGCTGGGACTACAGGCACCTGCCACAATGCCTGACTAATATTTCTATTTTTAGTAGATAAAGGGTCTTGCTCTTGCTCAGGCTAGTCTGGAACTCTTGAGCTCCAGGGAGCTCCAGGGATCCATCAGCTTTGACCTCCTAGAGTGCTAAGACTACTGGCATGAGCCACCACACCCAGCCCAAAGTAACTTTCCTTGAAATGCAGAGACAGAGACAGAATAAAAAAGGAAACTGCTTGATTAATACCAGGTTACTCCTTCTAAGGATTAAAACAGAGAGAACTTCATTATTATGCCAATTGAAGATAGAAACTGGCCTGTAAGGGAAATTGTCATTTCTTTCTCTTTCTTGATGTCCTGGAAGCTCAGGTTGGTCTGGGTTTGGTGACATGGAACTTTAGTGTGGTGACTCCATTTGGTTTTTAGTCTGGTATGTTGAGGCCTTGGGGAAGAGCTTCATCCAAAACCATGGCCTCCTATAATTTTTATTTAACAATGTGCAACTTTTATTTCTTGGAGCAGAGGAAATAGCAACTACAAAGACCCTGAGGTCCGTGTTTAAGGAACAGTAAGAAGGTCCATGTGGCTGGGCAGAGTGACCAGAGAGGTGGCTGGAGCCGGGGCTTCAGGGCCTTATTGGCCGTGATGAAGATGTTGACTTTGTCCGTGACAGGTGGAAGTCATCCCCTCCAGCATTTAGAGCAGAGGGAGGACCAAGGTGACTGTACTGCTGTGTGAGACCAGTGACAGGTGCCGAGGCACCAGTGGGGAGCTTAGCCACACTGCCACACAGAAGTGCTGCAGGATTGGACCTTCCGGCTTTGTCACATTTTATTTCACAACTGTCCCTTCACTTGACACCCCTCCCTTCTTGACATTCTTTCTGTTCCTAGAATGAGCCTGCACCAGCGTCTTCTGCGGGCTGTGAGCCTGTGTTTCTAACAAGGGTCCCAGTAAATCCGATAATATTAAAACCTAAGAACCACTGCTCTCAGGTCTGTTGAGAACAAAGTCCTCCAGCTTCAGAGAGAACAGGCTCTGTTCCTGGAGTGATTCCATATGTAAGAGAATTAACCTTTTTACATAATTCACGGGGTTCAGCTCTCATTTTCTTCCAGCCTTCAGCCACCAACACCGTCCTAGACCCTGTGCTGGGTCCGCATTGGCTGTTGCAGGATGATTAAGTCATCTTAATTAAATAAAATCTAATTCTGCTCGAAGAATGATGGCATTTCACTTCCCTGAAGTCCAGTAAGTGAATAATGCATAGTTCAATTACATAGACTTCAAATTGACCATTCTTCATTCTGCTGGGATAGTCCTCTGTGTTCCCCTGCTGAACTCCTATCCATTTTTCAGAAGCCTTCCTCAGGGGAGTCTTCCGTGACACTCCCCTAAAAAGGTCATTGTTCCCTGCTCTGACCCACCCTGAAATCCTGCACAGATTTCTATTGCTGGATTTTTTTAGTACAATAATTTTTTAAATTTTTAATCCTAAATTTTATAAAATTATGAAATATTTCAAACACAAAGCTACAGTGGCAAGGCATGGTGGCTCATGCCTGTAATTTCAGCTCCGTGGGAGGCCACAGCAGGAGTATCACTTGAGCCCAGGAGTTTGAGACCAGCCTTGGCAACATAGCAAGACTCCTCTACAAAAACTAAAAAGCTACAGAGAAATAACTTAACAGACACTTATCTATTATTTAGAGTTAACGAATGAAAACAGTTTGCAATATTTGCATCAGCCCTCCTTTTAAAAATATTTCCCATTTTATATTAGAAGTTACATCTTCTTGAAGAAAAAAGCATGCCACATACACAGCTAAAACTATGTTCTCCTTTCATTTCTTTCTCTCCCTCCTCTAAAGGAAATACTTTCCTCAAGTCAGCCTACAGCCTTTCTGTATGTGTTGTAATACTTTTTCTGCCTATATACTATGTCCCCACAATAATATCCAGGTTTTTGAGCATGAGCCTTTAAAAGTTGTTCACAAATGTTATCATGTACAAATTCTACAACTTCCTTCCTTCCTCCCCCTACCAACATCAAATTTTGGAGAGTTGTCCCTGCTGACACATTTACATCTGGTTCATTCCTGATCATTGCTGTATAATATTTCATCATATTTAGTTATTTCTTCTACTGCTAGACCTTTGGGTTTTGCTAATTTGGGCTAAGGAAAACTGTGCTATAATGTATAACTTTATACCCATCTCTCGGTGTCACTGGGGAGTTTCTTGCTATTTCCTGATTTTTGTGTGTGTGTGTGTGTGACAGAGTCTTACTTTGTTGCCCTCAGGAGAGTGCTGTGGCATCATCGCTCACAGCAACTTCAAACTCTTAGGCTCAAGTGATTCTCTTGCCTCAGCCTCTTGAGTAGCTGGGACTATAGGTGCCCATCACAACACCTGGTTATTTTTAGAGATGAGGTCTCCCTCTGGCTCAGGCTGGTCTTGAACTTGTGAACTCAGGCAATCCACTCACCTTGGCCTCCCAATCCTAGAGTGCTAGGATTACAGGTGTGAGCCACTACATCCAGCTCTTGGTTCTTTTTCTGTAAAGCTCACAGAAATAACAGTAATAGAATATTTGTACAGAAGAGGCTGCTCATGGCTAGAGAACTAGCCAGGCCCTGTGGTTAATTCAATCAGCTACCCATAGACTAGGGAGTTCAAGTCAAGGGAAAACTTAGAAACGTGTGTTGCTGGACTGTAGGGCAGGCATGCCTCTGGGTCAATACTATAGGCTGCAAAATGCTCTCCAAAGAGGTTGTAGCAGTTTGCATACCTATCAGCAGTATGTGAACATACCTACTGCCTCACAACTTTACAAACACTTGGTATTGGCTGGGTGCTATGGCTGGTGCCTGTAATCACAGCACTTTGGAAGGCCAAGGAGAAGGATTGCTAGAAGCTAAGAGTTTGAGGCCAACACTACTTGGTGTTAACCCAGCATTGAAATTTCTGCCAATCTGATGTGTGTAAGTCCATTTTTTTTGTTTGTTTAGTTTACTGTTCCCTCATATGTGTCCCGGCACATGTTGGGAATTCAGGCTTTTTTCTGTGAATTGCCTATTATATTATATATACCCTGTGCCATTTTTTTCTCATTTCCCTGTTGATTTGCAGTAACTTGTTATATATTCCAGTTTACCTTATCCATAGTCTTCATTGGAAATATCTTTCCCCAGCGGCACCTGTGGCTCAGTGGGTAGGGCGCAGGCCCCATATACTGAGGGCAGCGGGTTCAAACCCAGCCCCGGCCAAATTGCAACAAAAAAATGGCCGGGCATTGTGGCAGGTGCCTGTAGTCCCAGCTAATCAGGAGGCTGAGGCAAGAGAATCTCCAAAGCCCAGGAGTTAGAGGTTGCTGTGAGCTGTGTGACGCCATGGCACTCCACCGAAGGCGATAAAGTGAGACTCTGTCTCTACAGAAAAAA
>NW_003852584.1:1507081-1514021 GCF_000181295.1 Otolemur garnettii
AAAAAAAAAAGAAAAGAAAAGAAAAGAATTTTTAAAATATGGCCTATACAGCTGAGACCATGCCCTCGTTCCATTTCTTTTCCTTCCTTTTTCAAATAAGGATAAGGACAGGGTGGGCATAAAGCTCAGAAAAGCCTTCAACAATTCTTGGTGCAAGCTCCTCTTCCATCCTCTTTTGTGCGTTCTGTGAATACTAAGGTTGCAATCTGGAGAAGGAAGCCCCATTACAGAAGGTGAAGAGAATATGGCTATTGGTGGCTGAATGAGGCAAGAGTAATTAATGACAGTGAAATGAACTGAAGCCAGGGACAGTCTTTCATGTGACCTGAAAACTGCGTATTAGGCTTATGTAAAATCACACACCATAAACATCTAATCCGCTTCCCTGAGCTCATTCTAATACTTGTCGTGACCTCAATAAAGGTGGCATCAGTAATATTTGGGAAGGCCAGGAAGGGAAGGTGGAGCCCCACCACCATGTGTGGTGGTGTGTTGGTTGTGCTAAAACCAATTTCCAGGAAATTACTTCAGGATCACAAAAGAGTTTGTCAACCTACAATAGACACACAATGAATTAAAGTAAAAGGAATGGACAAACTGGTGTGTACTCTGCTACCAAAAAGAGGTACACAGCCTGACATGTCCCTTTCCCCTGTGTGCTGAGGAACTTGAGAGCCAAGCATTGTGATCTGTTGATGTAGCGATCTTCAATCATGAAATCTTGGCCAGGTGAGGTGGCTCACACCTGTAATCCTAGCACTCTGGGAGGCCGAGGCCCAAGAATCCCTTGAGGCCAGGAATTTGAGACCAGCAAGATAAAGAGCAAAACCCGTCTCTAGAAAAAATGGAAAAATTAGCTGGGAATAGTGCCTTGTGCTTGTAGTCCCAGCTACTGGGGAGACTGAGGCAGATCGCTTGAGCTCAGGACTTTGAGGCTGAATTGAGCACTGCACTCCAACCCTGGTAACAGAGACCCTGTCTCAACAAAAAAAGAGAAAAGGCTGGGTGCAGTGGCTCCTGCCTGTAATACTAGCACTCTGGGAGGCAGCAGAGGTGGATAGATCACTTAAGCTCACGAGTTCAAGACCAGCCTGAGCAAGAGTGAGACCCCCGTCTCTACTAAAAATGAAAAATTGAGGCAAGAAGATCACTTGAACCCAAGAGTTTGAGGTTGCTGTGAGCTGTGATGCCACAGCACCCTACCAAGGACGACAAAGTGAGACTCTGTCTCAAAAAAAATGTATGTATATATATGAGAAAGATATCTTCATATCCTTTCCCCACTTCTCTGTTTATATCTTAGTTTCTGACTTTCCTCTTGTTTTTTAATCCCTGAAGTTTTACTGTAACATGCCTCAGATCTTTTTTGAAGTTGATGGGAATTTGAATCAGTGACAATTTAAAGTCAGAGGGGTTTTTTAGGTAGTAAACTATAAGATTTCGCTCAATTACACATAAGGACTGAGACAAGATTTTTCTTTTTCCTGAAACTCATGGTCTAGAAATAGGAATACAGAACAATCCTGATTGTCCAGGAGGATTAAGTCCGAGGTAGACAGGGCAGGCCCAATGGCCAACAGATGAGTAATGGAGTGGTTGGAATCCCAGTGTCCTGGGTCCTGCAGCCATGCCCTCCAGCTCTCCCCTGTAAAGTCAGCCCCCAGGAACCCAGTGTGTCACCTAAAAAGGCAGAGGGGTAGGGTAGGAGGGTACGTGAGTCCTGTGGCCTCCAGTCTAGGGCTGGGGTGCAGGGGTAGGGGTAGGGTTTGAGGTGGGGGCAGGTGGGATGGGGAAGATGGAGGGAACTCAGAGAAAGCCACAGCCTCCCACGGATTGGACCTCCGTCCAGGCCTGAGAGCTCAGGTCCTAGGGGACACACGGCAGGACCCGCGCAGGGTCACCAAGCCTGAGACTGAGTGTGTGTGCACCAGAGCCAGGCCTGACTGGCTGGGGCTAAGGGATTAGGAGATTTCTTTTAATCCAGTTGCTCAGAAAAAAAGGCTTAATGGTTAAAGTAAAGCTTTAGAAGACACTCTGCAGGAGCTGGCGTGCGCTGATTGAAACCCTGTGTGAGAACCCCCAGGGAAGTTATGACTGTGCCTTGCTATCCAGCAGACCTGAGTTCAAGTCACTCAGCCTCTCTGAACTGTTCTGCTTTCTCCTGTTGAGGATGGACAGTACCTAGGCTGACCTTCAGGGCCCTTGTGATGTTAACGATCAACACATTTTAAAAGAACATTAACGTGGACAAGGTGGCTCACCTGTAATCCTAGCACTTTGGGAGGCTGAGGAAAGTGGACTGCTTGAGGTCAGGAGTTGGAGACCAGCCTGAGCAAGAGTGCGACTTGTCTCTGCTAAAATAGAAAAAGTAGCTAGGTGGTGTGGCAGACACCCGCAGTCCCAACGGCTTGGGAGGCTGAGGCAGGAGACTCACTCGAGCCCAGGAGTTTGAGGTTGCTGTGAGCTAGGCTAATGCCATGGCACCCTAGCGTGGGACAACAGAGTGAGACTCTGGCTCAGCACCTGTAGCTCAAGTGGCTAAGGCACCAGCCACACACACCAGAGCTGGCGGGTTCAAATCCAGAGTGAGACTCTATCAAAAAAATAAATAAGTAGAGATCTCAGCTGTCCCTGGAAGCAACTAGAAGACAGGAGAGAACATAGTACAGGAGAGACAGTGGCCATGGCTGAGAAGTTTAAAGAAGCAAGCAAATGCTCTACCCGCCTAACTTATCTCAAAAACCCATGTACCTGAATGTGGATTCCTCTGCTGCCTGCAATGCATCAACTCCCTGGAGAAGGGGCCCCATGGGCAGCGTTTACTGTGCCTCATCTGCCCTGTAGTATCTCAGAAAGGTGACATCAGGCCTAGTCAGCACCTGGGGAAGCAGGTGTCCAAGGTCAAGGAACTAGAGCCCCAGCTGAGGGCTGTTCTACAGTTGAACCCCAGAATGAGGAAGTTCCAAGTGGATATGACCTTGGATGTGGACACAGCCAACCACATTCTCATCATTTCTGATGACCTGAGGAAGGTTCACAGTGGGTGTTTCAACCAGAATAGGAGCTAGTGAGCTGGGAGATTCAGTGCCTTGTGTGTCCTGGGGTCCCCTCATTTCACATTTGACTGTCACTACTGGGAAGTGGACGTGGGCAGGAGTGAAGAACGGGATGTGAGGATCTGCAAGGAATCAGTTATCAGGAAGGGGAGAGCACACTATCTACAGAACGGGTCTGATTTTCACCACCTGCACTTCGCCCTTGACCACGCTGTTGGAGAATCCCCAGCGGGTGCGGATTTTTCTAGATATGGACAGGGGTCCCCTCTCCTTCTACCACGTTAGCAATGAGTCTGTATCTTCACGTTCACTAACATTCCTTCTGCAGAGCCTCTGTGGGCATTTTTTGCTCCTTCAGATGCAGCTGCCAACGGTCAAAGCTACCTGCACCTGTGTCCTTTGGGGGATCGAGGCATTGCCAGTCCTCAGGTTCATCCTGGGCGAGGCAAATGAAGCCATGACACAAAATGTCTATAGAAATTACTGAGGGTCCAGAACCAGAGCTAGAAATGGTTCTGCTTAGTATAACAATACAGCAACAGAAAGTAATGGGTCAGGTTAAGATTTACGAATACAATTTCACTATATAAATTAGGGAACATTTACATTTCAGATATATAATAATGTTCTGTTGTTTGGGGAGAGACTTATGTTTACATCTCTGCCCAGGTGTATTTGGAATTTTCACGGTTTTCAAGTGTATTCATTTTTATTTTCTGTAAGAACAACTTCGTGTTTTGTGGAACTTAAAGAACAAACAATAATTTGAATGTGAAAATAAATAAATAAATAAGTAGGGTGGCGCCTGTGGTTCAGTGAGTAGGGCGCCGGCCCCATATACCGAGGGTGGTGGATTTGAACCCAGCCCTGACCAACCTGCAACAAAAAAATAGCCAGGCAGGGTGGTGCCTGTGGCTCAGTGAGTAGGGTGCCAGCCCCATATACCAAGGGTGGTGAGTTCAAACCCACGCCCAGCCAAACTGCAACAACAACAACAACAAAATAGCCAAGTGTTATGGTGGGCACCTGTAGTCCCAGATATCTAGGAGGCTGAGGCAAGAGAATCGCCTAAGTCCAGGAGTTGGAGGTTGCTGTGAACTGTGATGCCACGGCACTCTACCAAGGGCAATAAAGTGAGACTTTGTATCTTAAAAAAAAAGAAATAGCCAGGCATTGTGTAGGGCACCTGTAGTCCCAGCTACTCAGGAGGCTTAGGCAAGAGAATCACCTAAGCCCAGGATTTGGAGGTTACTGTGAGCTGTGATGCCACAGCACTCTACCGAGGGCAATAGAGTGAGACTCTGTCTCTAAAATATATATATATATAATACACACACACATATATATAATAAATAAGTAAAATAAAGTAACATTAAAGATATCCACATGATTTGCCAATTTCACTTCTAAATGTACACCCAAAAGAACAGAAAGCATAGACTCAAATAGATGATTGTACATTCATCATGGCAGCATGATTCAAGATGGCTAAAAAGGAGAAATAACCCAAGTGTCCATCAACAGACGAATGGATAAACAACATGGGGTATATATACACGGAATACAATTCAGCTTTATGAAGGAATGAGGTTCTTCTTTTCTTTTCTTTTTTTCAGACCAAGTCTCACTCTTGTGCCCTGGGTAGAGTGCCATGGTATCACAACTCACAGCAACCTCAAACTCTTGGGCTTAAGCAATCCTCTTGCCTCAGCCTCCCAAGTAGCTGGGACTACAGATGCTGCCACAACATCTGGCTAATTTTTTCTATTTTTAGTAGAGACAGGTTTTTTGCTCTTGCTCAGACTGGTCTCAAACTTGTGAGCTAAAGCAATCCACCCATCTTGGCCTCCCAGAGTGCTAGGATTACAGGCATGAGCCACTGCATCCAGCCAGGAACGAGATTCTGACACATGCTACACCAGAGATGAACCATGGGTATTTTATGCTAAGTGAAATGAACTGGTCACAGGAGGACAAATGTCATATGATTCCACTTACATGAGTTACCTAAAATAGGTAAACTAATAAACACAGAATGTAAAATACAGATGATCAGGGGCTGGAGGAGGGGGCATGGGGATTTACTATTTAGTGGGTACAGTGTTTCTTTAAGGGAAGATGAAAGAGTTCTGGAGCCGGATGGGGTGATTGTTGCAGAACAATGTGAATGATCTTAATGCCACTAAACTGTTCACTTAGAAATGATAAATTGTATTAGGTGTATTTTATGCAATTATTTAAAAGTTAAAAAAACCTAATAATAAAGATAGTTCATTAATAAATTATAACTGCTATTATTACATATCTGTATGCCATATACATCATTTGATAGGCTAGCTGTGTATCTTAAAATTGCTGAAGCTTGTTGGGGTTTCCTCTGCGCACCTATAGTACACCTCTCCGACCTGGGTCTGTGAAAGTGTGCAGGGACCCTGGAATGAAAAGTGCTCTTAGGTGTAAAACATAATAAGCAGCGTGTTAAGACCTCAGGAATAGTGAGCCCTGATTTCTGCAGTGTGAATCAACTTTTCCTCTGAGTCAAATGATTATTATCAGGCTTTCTCTGCACTCCCTGGGTATGGGTCTTTTACAGCACAAAGTGGACATAATGAGAAAGGATTAGCCGTGGGAAGCTATTTCCAGTATAAACCAATAAAACCATTTCAACCTGGGGACTGCTGCTATCGAGACACCTTTTAAGGGCTGAGTGCTGCTAACATAGGGAGCACAACTGGGCTAGGAACTTGGCAGTTTTTAGAGTGGTCTTGGTGGCTTCATCCTTTTTACAGTGACAAACCCATTCACAGGGACACCCTGTGATGAGTAATTGTTGACACCTCCTGGATTCTAGTCACAGAAGGTATCATCGTGTTCTGTTACCGGCTAAGTTCTCTTTCTCTAGATGGATGGACTTGGAAAAAACACAAGGCATGAGAAGTGATGTAAAAAGATTGACTCACAAAGCGTCTGATTCCTGGAGAAACCAGAACAACTGGTTCCTTGAAAAGCAGTTCTTTAAAAAGGGGTTTAGCCAACTGACGCTGGCAGAGAAGCCCGTCAACCAACTGCAGCCCATGAACTGGTGGGTTGATGATTGACTCTCCTCAAGACAGAGCTCTCAGGCTCAGCGTCATTTTGGTCGTGTTGGCATTACCAAGTTTTAACAGCATCATCATCATGCTCTGCTATCAATTCAGCCTTTCCTTACCTTTATTTTTATTAGCCTTACACATTCTTAGCCAAATTTTAGTCAGGCTTCTAAATCTTCTTGTAGGCCCATCTGTGCACTTCCTTATAAAATCCAGTTTTAGCAAAGAACCCTACTAAGTCAGTTTAGCAAGAACACCCCCACCCGCCAGTCCTGGATATCTGGTCATCCTCCATAACTGATTAGGATTCTTGATCTTCCACCATCTCCCAGGTGATACCTGCTCACTCTGGCCTGTCCTCAGCATGAATCCTGTTAGGTGGATGTAGATAGAATTCCCCTCCCCCTGATATTTCTTCCTGGTAATTCCCATTCACTGGCCTCCTCCCCACTCCTTGGCTATAAGTTCCTATGCTGTGTTTGGAGGTGAGCCTAATTTCTCTCCCCACCACGAGCCTTGTTGTAGGGGTTCCTATACCTATTGCAATGGTCCTGAACAAGTCTTCCTTACTGTTAATTTGAGTAATTTTTAGACACCTATTTAGATAGGTTTTAAAAGTTAAGTGCTGCTCGTACAAGAAGCAGAGCCATGCTGGCCCATGAAATTGGCAGCTCTTAGCATGGTCTTGGTAGCTTCATTCTATTTCCAGGGGACAAACCCATTGAATGATTTTTTCTTTAACCCACAGTGTAGTCTTCTTAGTAAAGAATGATTTAAGTTGCTTTTTTTTTTTTT
>NW_003852584.1:1514146-1515195 GCF_000181295.1 Otolemur garnettii
TTTTTTTTTTTTTTTTTTTTGAAGACAGGATCTTACCCTGTTGCTTGGATAAGAATGCAGTGATGTCATCATAGCTCACAATAGCCTCAAGCTCCAGGACTAAAGGATCCCCTTGCCTCAGCCTCCCAAGCAGCTGGGACTACAGGTATACCACTACACATGGCTAATTTTTCTATTTATTTTCTAGAGACAGACTGGGTCTCACTCTTGCTCTTAGGAAAAGTGCTCTTAGCTGTAAAACATAATAAGCAGCGTGTTAAGACCTCAGGAATAGTGAGCCCTGATTTCTGCAGTGTAAAATCTAAAGACAGGTCTAAAACTCCTATCTTTAAGTGTGATATGGCCAATGTAGGAACCCACCCTAAAAGAACTGTCCCACCCAGGAAGAAAGTAACGCACCAGTCCCTACCCCTTCGAACTTTTATATTCCCATCCACCTTAACCCACCTGCTGACTTCCTTTTTGAACTCAGCTCACTCACACCCAAGTATCATAAGGTCTGCATTGCCCACACAGAACCTGGACTCTGATTTCCTTTCATTCACATTTCGGAATAATTTATTTGGTCCTTAACCAAATAAATAATAATAATAATTTGGTCCTTAACCTCTCAAACTGATTCTCCCACCTTGGCCTCCCACAGTGCTAAGATTATAGGCGTGAGCCGCCATGCCCTGCCTAGTTGTGTAATTTGTGAGTTATCAAAGTCTCCTCTCCTCCTTCTTTTCTTCTTCTATCTGGGCTTTTTCACTCCAAACTGCATCTCTTTGGATCCAGACTTAAAACAAACAAACATGATGAAATTCGTTAATGGTTACACAACTGTGAAGATGTTCACAACAACCACTGAATTGGACACCTAAGATGGGTCAATTGTTCAACATGTGAATTACAAGCCCATCTATCTCCCTGAAACTGTTAAAAACAAACCAACCACACAACATGAGAAAGTCAAGGCAAAGTGCAAGACCAGTCAATTGACCACAGCATTTGTTGCCAATTCTGACAAAGTCTTTTCTGGATTAGGAAATTTTTTTTTTTTTTTTTTT
>NW_003852584.1:1515327-1518200 GCF_000181295.1 Otolemur garnettii
GTCATTGTTGTTTGGCGGGTCCAGGCTGGGGATTCGAACCCGCCACCTTAGGTGTACGTGGCTGGCGCCTTAGCCGGTTGAGCTATAGGCGCCGAGCCTGGATTAGGAAATTAAGCACCAAACATCACACTTTTTTTTTCTTCTCTTGAACACAGAATTCTTTGTCCATTTTGGTTATCTGCATGTGACTTTAGCTCCAAATTTCTATGAATAATTAAAAGGTGGCTATATATAACAAGAACAAAAACCCAACTGAGGACTCAGTAGTCTCACTTATGAGTACTATTGAACACTGGAATTGATTTTTCAATATCCATTGTTGGCTTTGGATAGATACTTTGTCTCAAGGCCAATGGTTCCTGAACTTGGCCTCACATAAAATCATGTGAGATATATTTAAAATATACTAATGCCCAGGTCCCACACAAGACAGATTGAAACATATTCTTTAAGGACTGGCTGTATTTAAAGTTCCCCCTAGGTAATTTTAATGTGTAGCCACTAGGGCAAACCAGTGGTTTAAGAGATCCTCTTTCCATGCTAGCTATCATTAAAAAAAGATAAAAATGAAAAGCAGCGAATAACAAGTGCTAGTAAGGATGTGGAGAAATGTGAAACTATTGCTAGCCCACTAGCAATAAAGTGTAAAGTGGAACAGCCACTATGGAAAACAGTATAGTGAGGGGCTGGGCACAGTGGCTCATGCCTGTAATCCTAGCACTCTGGGAGGCTGAGGCAGGTGGATTACTTGAGCTCAGGAGTTCAGGAGTTCAAGAACAGCCTGCACAAAAGCAAGACCTCATCTCTAAAAATAGCCCGGTGAGCCCAAGAGTTTGAGTTGCTGTGAGCTGTGATGCCATAGCACTCTACCAAGGGTGACAAAGTGAGACTCTGTCTCAAAAAAAGAAAAGAAAAAGAAAACAGTATAGTGGCTCCTTTAAAAAAATAAATATAGAATTACCATATGACCCAGAAATTCCACTTCTGTTTTTCTTTTTTTTGAGACAGTCTCACTATGTTGTCCTTGGTAGGGTGCTATGGCATCACAGCTCACAACAACCTCAAATTCTTGGGCTTATAAGATTATCTTGCCTCAGCCTCTCAAGTAGCTGGGACTACAGGTGCCCACCACAATGCCTGGCTATTTTTTTGTTGTAGTTGTCATTGTTGTTTGGCAGGCCCAGGCTGGATTCGAACCCACCAGCTCCGGTGTATGTGGCTGGCATCCTAAGTGCTGAGCCTCTTTTTTGTTTTTTTAAATGGAGTCTCACTCTGTTGCCCAGGCTAGAGAGCTGTGGCATCATAACTCACAGCAACCTCAAACTCCTGGGCTCAAGCAATTCTCTTGCCTCAGCCTCCCAAGTAGCTGGGACTGTAGGCTCCTGCCACCATGCTCAGCTAATTTGTTTTTTTTTTTTTTTTTTTTTTTTAATGTTTAGTAGAGATGGAGTCTTGCTCTTGCTTAGGCTGGTCTCAAAGAATTGAAAGCAAGGACATATATTTGTACACTCAGAACCAACCCAATGTTGAAGTGTCTATCACAGATGAATATCCATTCATACAACATATAATGTATACAGACAATGGAATATTATTCAGCCTTAAAAAAGAAGGAAATTCTGACACAGACTACTATATGGATGAACTTGAGGAGTAAGTGAAGTGCTAGTGAAGTAAGCCGGTCACAAAAGGAAAACTCTTGTACGCTTCTACTTATCTGAGGTACTTAGAGTACTCAAATTGACAGAGAGAGAAAGAGTGGTGGTTGCCAGGAGGGTCAGGGGAGAGAGTGAACAGTCACTATATAGTGGGGAGAGAATTTCAGTTGGAGAAGATGGAGAAGTTTTAATGCCACTGATTTCTGCACTTAACAATGGTTAATTTGTTAAAATGGCAATTATATATATATATATATTTGCAGGGTTTGGGGGGGCTGGGCTTGAACCCACCACCTCCAGTATATGGAGCCAGTACCCTACTCCAAGCACCACCCATTTTTTTTTTTTTTGAGGCAGTCTCACTATGTTGCCCTCAGTAGAGTGCTGAAGCATCACAGCTCACAGCAACCTCAAACTCTTGGGCTTAAGTGATTCTCTTGTCTCAGCCTCCCAAGTAGCTAGGACTACAGTCACCTGCCACAATGCCCAACTATTTTTTGGTTGTAGTTGTCAATGTTTGGTAGGCCCAGGCTAGGTTTGAACCCGCCAGCTCCAGTGTATGTGACTTGTACCCTAGCCGCTAAGCTACAGGCGCCAAGTCTAAAATAGCAAATTTTATGTTCCTTTTTTTTAAAAAACAGAGTCTTACTCTGTCTCCATGGGTGGAGTGCCATGGCATCATAGTTCACAGCAACCTCAAATTCCTGGGCTCAAGTGATCCTCTTTGCCTCAGCCTCCCAGTACCTGGGACTATAGGCACATACCACAAGACCCAGCTTGTTATATATATATATATTTTTTAATTTAATTTAATTTTTTTTTTAGTAGAGTTGGGGTCTCCTCCTTCAGCCAGGGCTCATGCTCCTGAGCTCAAATGATTCACCTGCCTCGGCCTCCCAAAATGCTAGGATTATAAGTGTGAGCCACCACACCTGGCTATTACATATGTTTTATCACAATAAAAAAAAGAGAGATTTCCTTTTTCAAGAATGGGTAGGTGACCCAATTCAGGCCAGTGACAGAAGAGGAAAATCTTTTGGGGAACTTTTGGAAAAAATTCTTCATTTTTAGAAGAGAACTGCAGGCCTTGGCGCTTGTGGCTCAAGAGGCTAAGGCGCCAGCCACATACACCTGAGGTGGCGGGTTCGAATCCAGCCTGGCCCGCCAAACAACAATGATGGCTGCAACCAAAAAATGGCCGGGCGTTGTGGTGGG
>NW_003852584.1:1518445-1521603 GCF_000181295.1 Otolemur garnettii
GAGGATGGAGCCAAAACCCAGGACAGAGACAAATAGAAAGGTGTATCAAATACCTGATAGTGGTTGCCTTTTATGTAGGAGTAGAATAGGACAAGCTTTGAGATCAAAGAGATGACACCTGAAATTGTTTTTTTTTCTTTTTTTTGAGACAGGGTCTCACTATTTTGCCCTCGGTAGAGTGCTGTGGTGTCATAGCAACTCCAAACTCTTGGGTGTAAGCTATTCTCTTTCCTCAGCCTCCCAAGTAGCTGGGACTACAGGCGTCTGCCACAGCGCCCGACTATTTTGTTGTTGTTGTTGTTGCAGTTATCATTGTTATTTAGCTGGCTCAGGCTAGATTTGAACCTGCCAGCCTCCGTGCATGTGGCCAGAGCCATAACCACTGTGCTCCGGGCACTGAGCCTGTTTTATTTCTTATTTAAAACATGAAACCAAGTGTGGAGATGTTAATAACTGGACATCTTGTCATTCTACGTAGGCACGTGGGCATTTGTGATTCTTTAGACCAGTGGTTCTCAACCTTCTAATGCCACAATGTATTTTCATTGTTAAAAAGGGGTTGTAACACACAAGTTGAGAACACTTTCATATTTACAAAATTCTCAAAGTTAAAAAACATTCCCCCTTTCCCAACTCTACTCCTGCCTCATACAACTTTAACTAAGGAAGGCAGAAAAAAATACCTTTTGATAAAGACTTGGGAATCCAGGCTGAAGTCTGTATAATTTCACATGGACTCTAAGAGTTCAGAAAATATGACTTTTTGTTAGATGAGAGTTTTTACCCTTTTAACTGTTTATTTTTAAATAATTATGGACCCACAAAAAGTTGCAAATACAGTTGAGAGTTCCTAGGCACCCATCACCCAGCTTTCCCCCAGCAGTAACATCTCCTGTGACTATTGTAAACTCTCAGAATTCAGGAAGTTGACCGGAGCACGATTCAATTAGGTAGGCTACACACCTTACTGAGGTTTCGTCTGTTTATCCTTTTTTTATTTTTTACTTTTTTAAGTTAAGAAAGCAATTTTCTCATCAATAGATAAACGGATAAACAAGTTGTGGTATAATCAATACAATAAAATATTATTAAGCCATTAACAAAGAATGAAGTACTGATACCTGTTACAACATGGATGGATCTTAAAAACATTATGCGAAGTGAAAGAAGCCTGCCATAAAAGGTCACTGTGGCATTATGATGCAATAAAAGATACATGTTTGGTCTCTGCCCTCAGCTTATGGCACAGAGCTTCAAAAATCCTTGTGATTTCTTGAGCCATAGAGGTGCTGTGGGTATCTTCGTTCTAATATTTGGTCTTTGACCCTGGTCCTAATCCCTTGGAATTTCCTGGGTGATAGTTGATGGGTTCCCAGATGGAGGCTGATCACCAGAAAGACCAACCCAGGACTGGAAGCTTGGAACGTAGGCCAGGTGCAGTGGCTCACGTCTGTAATCCTAGCCCTACAGGAGGCCAAGACTGGCAGGCTGCTTGAGCTCAGGAGTTTGAGACCAGCTTGAGCAAGAGTGAGACCCCATCTCTACTAAAAAAGAAAAACTAGTTAGGCATTATGGCAGGTGCCTGTAGTTCCAGCTACTTGAGAAGCTGAGGGATGAGGAGCACTTGAGCCCAAGACTTTGAGGTTACTGTGAGCTGTGATGCCACTGCACTCAACCCCAGAGCAACAGAGTGAGACTATGTCTCAAACAAGAAAACAAAACAAAACAAAATAAAGAAGCTTTGAACTTTCAGATCCACTCTCCAATCTCTAGGGAGGGGAGCAGGGCTGGAGGTTAAGTTAATCATCAATGGCCAGTGATTTGATCAATCATGCCTACACACGTTGGTCCTCCATGAAAACCAAGAACAAGGTTTGGAGAACTTCTGGGCTGTTGAACACATGAAGGTGCCCAGAGGGTGGTGTGCCTGCCCCTTCCCCTGTACATCACCCTATGCATATCCTCCACATGGCTGTTCATCTGCACGCTTTGTAACGTCCTTTATCATAAAAGGGTAAATATAAGGTGGGTGTTTCCCTGAGCTCTGTGAGCCACTCTAGCAAATTATTTGAACCTGAGGAGGGCGTCACGGGAACCCCCAATTTATAGCCAATTAGAAGTACAGGTCACAATTTGAGGCCTGCAATTGGTATCTGAAGGGGACTAGTCTTATGTGACTTAGCCTTTAACTTGTGGGGTCTGCACTAACCCTGGCTAGTGTTAGAATATAGTTACATTATAGGCTATCCTCTTGGTGCGTGTTGGAAAATAAGTCTTTGGTGGTGAGAACCCCCCATGCATTTTGGTGATCGACATCCTTGAACTGCATCGATTGTTTTCAACCAAACAAGGGTTGAAAATAGTGTGCTCTGGACACAGAAACACAAGTGCAAGGAGGGCTGACTTTTTGTGTATGTGGGTTTCACACAGCAGATTGTAGAACTTGAGTATGCTTGGATTTTGGTATCTGAGGAGGTCCTGGAACCAATCCTTGAATATACTGAGGGAGAACTATACCTTGTGTTGAGTGGTGATTGGTGTGTGAGGACAGGAAAAAGTCCTGTGTCTAATATGAGTATAGCTCTAAATGAGTATAAAAGGGTAGTATCATGCCATTTAACATTTATTAGGCACCTTTTGTATGCCTGGCATTATAGTAGGGCAGTGGGAATATAAAGAAGATTTAAAAAAGACCCTGTCTCCAAGTTGCTCATCTTAACACTAACTAACAAGAAAGACATTTCACTTTCCTTGAAAACCAATAGCATGGATTCTTTCCTGATTATCCATGATCTACTCAGAGACAAGGGAGTTAATGATAACCGCTTTTCTAAGCAGCAATCTTAGAAGTTTATGCCTTTGTCCCTTGAAAATGCACCAGGCCGAGTGGCGCCTGTGGCTCAGTAGTAGGGCACCGACCCCATATACTGAGGGTGGTGGGTTCGAACCCGGCCCTGGCCAAACCGCAACAAAAAATAGCCAGGTGTTGTGGTGGGCACCTATAGTCCCAGCTACTCAGGAGGCTGAGACAAGAGAATCGCTTAAGCCCAAGAGCTGGAGGTTGCTGTGAGCTGTGACGCCACGACAGTCTACAGAGGGCGACGGACACAGACTATGTCTCAAAAAAAAAAAAAAAGAAAGAAAGAAAAAAAAAAAAT
>NW_003852584.1:1521628-1524526 GCF_000181295.1 Otolemur garnettii
CTTAAGCCCAAGAGCTGGAGGTTGCTGTGAGCTGTGACGCCACGACAGTCTACAGAGGGCGACGGACACAGACTATGTCTCAAAAAAAAAAAAAAGAAAGAAAGAAAAGAAGAAAATGCACTAGGCACAAAGAACTAACCTATTAAAGTGTGGTCATGCCATGCCCTAGGGGTGATACAGAGCAGAGTGTGATCCAAACACAAAATGGTTGCAGAAGGACTGAGTCAGCTGCTTGTGTTGACATTTTCTCAGTACTGGGCTAGAAGTGAAAATCTTGAATGGGAAGGCATTTTATTTTGAATACATTGTATTTTCTCCTAGTGAATATAAGATGAAAATGCTTATCACATTCAATAGCAATGCAAGTATCTCATATATGGCAGTAGTTGTTAATAAGTAAAGCTGGGAGCAATCACTTAATACATACTTTAAAAAGGAGATTTTTTTTTTTTTCTTTTTAGCAACAAGGGCTTGCTCTGCTGCCCAGGCTGGAGCGCAGGGGCATGACAGCTCACTGCAGCCTCAAACTCCTCCTACCTCAGTGAGTGCCCCTCATAGCTGGACCTATAGACACATGCTGTCATGCCTGGATAACTTTTAAATTTTTTTTGTAGAGATGAGGGCTTGATATATTGCCCAGGCTGGTCTCAAACTCCTGTCCTCCAGTAATCCTCCCACTTAGGTCATCCCCCAGCACTGGGATTACAGTTGTGAGCCAATGCGCACAATCAAATTGGACATTCTTAAGAAGGATTCAAAGTTATTCAGAGAACTGTATTAATAGGCTGTAATATGTTTTGTATTAAGCATAGGCATATGTAATGTATTTTTTTAAAAAAGTCTGATTTCCATAAGATTTCAAGGAGCATGGACCATAAACTTGATAAGGAACTTCAAAGCAGCCAGTTATAATGGAGCTCTCTGGTTTCTTTACATTTATGGTGCTCATCTGCCCAAGTGTTATATGATTTAAAAAAAAAAAAGCATTCCTAAAGCTTGCTAGCTTAATTATTAAACATAAATTCAAAACCACTATAGCACACAGTACTTGCTTTTAAAGGTACCTGCCAGGGGTGGTGCCTATGGCTCAAGGAGTAGGGCACTGGTCCCATATACCAAGGGTGGCAGGTTCAAGCCCAGCCCTGGCTAAAATGGTAAAAAAAGAAAGAAAGAAAAGGCTATAGTGAGATAAGGTACAAGTTTAAAAAAAAAAAAAAGGTACCTCCCGGCTTAATTTTTGACTCATTAGGCTGAGTTCCCTTTTATCTTTACAATATAGATGTTTAAAATTAAGATCTAGAAGTCCCCCATGTTCAATTTGCTTGCAGATGCTTTTAATAAATCTCTATTAACTCTTTAAAAAAAAAATCTAGATCTTGTGAGGGTTTTCCCTTCCTGCCTTCCACCTTCCTTCCTTCCTTTCAACAACCTAAGATTGTTAATAAACATCTATTATCTGTGTGTCCACTCCCTTACTCTGTAATTTCTAGGTAGCTTATTGCACCCTGTCTAGACAGCTTTCAGAAAAATGTCAATAATATGTTTTTATCTGTCTTGGGCTCCATATGGGTGAATTACAGAAAAAATTAACAAAAACTCAGAGCAACAAGTTTTACTACTTCACGCAGTTAGGTCTATATGTGAACTTAAATTTCTCTTTTATTTTTTTCTTTTCCCATGGTTAGCTAATCATAACCTGTAAGTGTAAGGTGAAGTCAATAAAGTGCTATGGGAATGTTTGAGCTAATCAGACAGTTCAAAAAGACAGGAAGCTGGACACCAAAATAACCCTGTTAAATATAGCCGGATACATCACGGAATATGGTAATCTGCAGTTTAATTTGCAAATCCCTTGGCAGAGAGAAGGAAAGGATGGAAAAGTTTGAGTGAAGATTTAATTGACTAGTCAAATAGACAGTGAGTCATTGAAAATTTCCAGTTAACAATCCCTTCGGCCCTGGCAGAGCTTGGGGCCCCAGCGCTTTATGACACAATTGCAGTTTAAGTTGTAACATCTCACTCACAGTTTTACCGTCTCTTTCACCAAATGAATACATAAAATGTAACTAACTTTGAAATCTACATCGGCTTTGAAATGTTGGGCAAAATCTGACTGGGGATGGGGAGAAGGAAAACAGAAAGAGAACAAGGTAACAGGACCGCACAGAGAACTCAGGATGGTGGTGAAGAGAGGGCAGGAATTTTCAGTTTTTCCCACGTTATATATGCTGTCCGTTCTCCTGCATCCTGATCCTAACGGGTCGGAGTGGACCCCTCCTATGGGCTAAAAGCTTTATTCTCGGTCTTCACCCAACCTGGAGTCTCGCCAGCGCCCACTCCTGCCCCCATCCTCTGACAGGTGGAGCAGCCGAGATGCCACCGAACCTCCGCCTCCTCGCGCTGCCTGCCGGGAGCCAGAGCCGCTTCCGGTTGCGCCCTACCCCTGAACTCCGACTCCCGTCGGTCCCCGGGAAAACCGCAGCGGGGTCGCGCGGGCGCTGCCGGAACCCGTAGTTCCGCCTTCGCCGCGCTAAATAGCCGGAAACGGGGGCGGGCAGGCCGAAGAACTACCGTGGCGAAGGTACGGGTAGCGGTGAGGGGTCAATCCGCGCCGGGCGTGGGGTTAGCGGTGAGGCAGTCGTAGGTGCTGGGGTTGGGTGGGAGAACCTCTCTCACACACGAGGAGGGTGGAACTGCCGCTGCCGCCGCGAGTGCGGAGTCGGGACGGGAGCTGCTGTCGCGGCGACACCAAAAGTAGTGTCACTAGCCCCGGGCCCTTCTGCCTCGCCGCCTTCACCGGGTCATCGCGGCCTGCTCCTCCCCGGCCGGTAGCCCCCGCCTCCATTTCCCGCCCTCTTTTTACCACACACACGGCCCCCCCGATCATGGATCCAGGCA
>NW_003852584.1:1524592-1528298 GCF_000181295.1 Otolemur garnettii
AGCGAGTCGGCGCCCGACTGCTGGGACCAGGCGGACATGGAGGCCCCCGGGCCGGGCCCGTGCGGTGGCAGCGGCGGCCCTTTGGCGGCGGCGGGGACCGAGGCCCAGCGTGAACACCTCAGTGCGGCCTTCAGCCGGCAGCTCAACGTCAACGCCAAACCCTTCGTGCCCAACGTCCATGCCGCCGAGTTCGTGCCGTCCTTCCTACGGGGTCCGGCGCAGCTGCCGCCTCCTCCAGCTGGCGTCGTCGCCAACAATCACGGAGCCGGCAGCGGCGCGGGAGGCCCTCCGGGTAAAGGGCCGAGACGCTGGGCAGCCCCGGGGAGGCGGGAGGGGACGTCGGGCAGCCGGCGTGGGGGCTGTAGCCCACATGGAGTAGGGGTGCGGCCTGGGGACGCGCGGCCGTGGGCCCTGGTCGGCACGTGGGGCGCTGACAGTGGCGCCGGGCGCCGGCAGGCCTGGGTGGGGCGGCGGTGGGCCGGGCAGGGAGGGGCGGCGCGTCGGAAGACCCCGCGGGCCTGAGCCCCGCCTCTCCCTGCCCTGGGTGGGGGGCTGCGGTTACCCCCGGAAGTAGGAACCGTATGGGACCAAGCAAGGGCAGCGGCTGATGAGTGCCACGAGACCCAGCAGGGAGGACAGATGGAGCCAGGAGTTGGCCGGGTGGGCGTTGAGAGGTCCGAGGAACTGGGGAGGACAAATGCTCGGGTTTCCATTCACCTTGGGCCCAGCCGAGAGCGCGTCTTTTGGTGCAATTTCTACTATTAAAACTGGAATTACGTTTTAAATATCTACGGCACGAACCGTCCCGAAGGAATCCCAAGATGCATTGCAGTCTTGTGATCGGGCAGAAACTGTTGGCTATCTATACAGGGATCTTTTCACCCTTAGAAAGTTCACAAAGTTAGGATTCTTGACTTAATGTGTGGTAGGAAACTGTATTGTGCCCTTTTTCTTAAGTGGGTCTTAGACTTGTCTTCTTTGTCAGTAACACGTTTAGAATTTTCCTTGTTATAAAATCGTTGATCTTATTCCCATACTTGGTATAACTTTGTGTTAATGTGTCAAGTAATCTAATCCATTTCTTCAGACACTTGAGAATTTGTATAACTTAATAGTTGTCACGTGCCTTTCTGACTGTAGCTAAATCATACTTTATATGAGTTCAAGTTCCGTCTGTAAAAATCTTCCTGAATTTAGGGGCTGCTTAAGTGGTAGGTAGCAGGCTTTCAGGTACTGATTTTATAGGAATGTCAAATGAATGAACTTAAGTATTCTCATAATGGTGTTTTAGAGACTATCATCATTACATTTACATTAAAGAGAAAATGAAAAAGTAAGGAAAAGACTGAATGTCTTTTTTTCATTATTTAGCCAAGATATTAGTGGGCTAGATCACAGACTTTTTCCAGGTCATTTTAAGTGAGAGCATACATAGTATTGTTTTCTCTCATTAAAGTTCTGTATTGTAGTATTTCTTAGATAAATGAACGTTGTAAAAGTGCTGTACAAGTTTCATTTCTTCATAAACTTGCCAGTTTGCTCTCTAGAGGTAAAAGGACAAGAGTTTGTGACATAGGTATGTGAACACACAGTTTGGATTTGGTTGTTTCATTGACTGTGGTATTTTACTTGTGTGGGTGGTTAATGTTTTCCTTTTGATTTTGAACAAGGAAGTTTAGCTTTTAATCCTTGACCTCAAACCATTTTGATGACTACCTAAACTAGTTTAGTTACCAGCTCCTCAAATTGCCAGATTCCCTGTAAATGGATTTTCTTTCTTACCCTCATTCCTTGCTCTGGAGCCACCATAACCACTGGCTAGAGTTAGGACTCTAAAGCTAGGCCAGTCATCGAGGGGAACCATCCATACAGCAGTGGTCTAGGAATGGTTACCATTGAGTAACTTGACAGTACCTCTTACAGAGGTTTTTCTCTACTTGGTATTTGCTAATTTGTAGTCTTATTTTTAATCCTTGTCTCTTTGAAAGTGTTAGACATTAGAGATAAAGTCTATAAGGAAGTTGTTGGTAAGAAAAGTCCCTACATTATGGTGAGCTTTATCCCCCTTCAGTTGGAAACCTATTCTTTTTTTTTTTTTGCAAGAGACAGAGTCTCACTTTGTTGCCCTTGGTAGAGTGCTGTGGCGTTACAGCTCACAGCAACCTCCAACTCCTGGCCTTAGGTGATTCTCTTGCCTCAGCGTCCGGAGTAGCTGGGACTACAGGCGCCCGTCACAACGCCCGGCTATTTTTTTGTTGCAGTTTGGCCAGTATCCTGTTTGAACCCGGCACCCTTGGTATATGGGGCTGGTTCCCTACTCACTGAGCTACAGGTGCTGCTGGAAACCTGTTTTTGGTGTTACCAATTTTACTAACTCCTTCTACCAAAGTGCCAGTTAATGTTTAAAAAATTGTCTTGTGTATCATGTCTGTTTGGAAAGAATGGCTTTTCTAAATTGTGGTCCAAAATTATGTAGGATTACATAATCATTCTGGTCCATAAAAAGTCACAATCAGATAATGATGCTTGGGAAAAAATGGAAATAGCATCTAGACTGAAACTAACAAAGGGAGAACCAAGAAGTTTGTGAGGTTTTTTTTGATAGTGAGGAAATGGATAATAATAGGGCTTGTTTAAAAAGTGTGTTTTCTTTTGTTATTAAGCCATAGCTGAAATTTGTGGTGGATCATGTTAAAATAGATGCAAGGCTCGGCGTCTATAGCTCACTGAATAAGGCCACCAGCCACATACACCAAAAGCTGGCAGGTTCAAGCCCAGCCCAGGCCTGCTAAATAACAATAACTACAACCAAAAAATAGCCGGGCAATGTGGTGGGGGCCTGTAGTAGTACCAGCTACTGGGGAGGCTGAGGCAAGATAATCCCTTAAGCCCAAGAGTTTGAGGTTGCTATGAGCCGTGATGCCACAGCACTCTACCGAGGACAACATAATGACACTCTGTCTCAAAGAAAAAATAAAATAGATGCCAGGAGAGCTGTTGAAGGAGCCTAGAGATCAAACTTCTAGAATAACTTTTATAATGTGCCTGTCTAGGATGAATATCTATCATTTCTCCCGGAACAGGTTGGTTTGTCTGTATTTTTCTTTTCTTTTTCTTTTTAAATAGCTACAGTGCTGCCTTGAGCAACCAGCGGAGGAAGATGCTTTTTGCACAGTGTCATTCATCTTCACTGGAAGGCTGCTGGTGATGCCTGTCTCCAGATTCAGTGTTAACTTTGGATCTCTGAAAATTTAAGAACATAGGTTTCCAGAGAAGTGATTAAGTAGAACCCATTTAGGTATAATTAAGTGTAATTCAGAGCTAAGTAAATTGGCCAAGTGACTGTCATTAAAATAGAGGATTTGAAATGAATGAAAGTATAGAAGAAGAAAAAGCTAAATGTGTATTAAAATAAAAGTTTTCTCTGATAGAAAGTACTTATTTTAAGTTCCACCTTGCACCTAGCCATCTTTTTTTCACTAGTGAGACACAGTCTCACTTTGTCACTCAAGCTGGAGTGCAGTGGCTTAACTGTAGCCTTGAACTCCTGGGCTCAAGCAGTCCTCCTGCCTCAGCCTCCTAAATATCTAAGACTACAGGCTTATACTGCAACCTTGGCTGATTCTGTTTTTTTACAGGGTCTTGCTACATTGCCCAGCTGGTCTCACCACTGGTTGCTTCAAGGAGTCTTCCTGCCTTGGCCTCC
>NW_003852584.1:1529907-1531570 GCF_000181295.1 Otolemur garnettii
CTTAATGTTCTTAAAAGTGATGTTCTCAGGGCCACCAGAGTAGGAAGGATACTGAATCAAAGTAATGGTGGCTTTGTCTAGAAAGGCTTTTACACTGTATTATTGTGTATCATGTATTGCTACGTATCTAGGTATTTGTTAGATTTGTGATTTGGGGTTTGTTTTTCTTTAAGTGCCTACAACAACAATTCCGATGTAAAGGTGATTTTAGGCTTCCATGGGATAGTAAATGAGATAGGAGAAGATCAGTCAGAAGTACTCAGTTGTTCCTGGAGTATCACTGTAATGTGTATTCCATTGCCTTTAATTACTTCTCCTGCTTTAACTTACTGATTATTAGATTTGGGCTCTTGTTTATTTTATTATTTTTTGGGTGGGGGGGACAGTCTCACTATGCTGCCCTTGATAGAGGGCTATGGTGTCACAGCTCACAGCAACCTCAAACTTTTGGGCTTAAGCAATTATTTTGCATCAGCCTCCCAAGTAGCTGGAATTACAGGCCCGCCACAACACATGGCTATTTTTTTGTTGCAGTAGTCGTTGTTTAGCTGGCCCAGGCCAGGTTTGAACCCGCCAGCCTTGGTACATATGGCTGGCATTGTGGTACGGGCACCGAGCCTAGATTTGGGCTCTTGTTCTGTCCTTTTGTGCAATACACATATGAATGGCTTGAGTGTGAGGATTTAGGGAGCAAGTGAAGGCCAGTGCTGTGCTATACCAGGTTGAGTAGTTGTTTAAACCGTTAAGATATTTTACTGGGAATAAACCCTCTTTGAAACAGGTTTTATTTAGTGCTGTTAGTACGTAGCTTATTGCATTCTTCGTTCCTTGTTTTTTTACTTTTTCTGAAATTGTACTGCATGAAAAGACTTCTCAGGACTAGTTAGAGCATAATTAAAACTTCTCAGGACTAGTTAGAGCAATATTATAGAAAACAAATTTTAAGCCATGACTTACTTTGATTTGCTAGGGAGGAAATGTCTTAAAAGTGGTAAAATAGTATTATCCTTCTGGCTGAAGAGAAAGGAATGAAAAAAAAAATCTGATAACATTCTGGGGTGAATTAGCAGTATTAGAATGGAATTTTTTCCAGAGATGTAAATCTCTGGTTATTCTCAGAAATGTGTACTAGTGACAGTTAACAAACTTTTGCCTGCCCATGAATGTAGGATGCTGTGCTAGGCACTTGAAGTCACACAGAGATGATTAAATTGGGTCTTTGAGGAATCTAAAAAGGGGTCACATGCCCAGTTTACTCTAGTGAAAGACTCAATGTGTTAAGGGGGCCGTAGAAAGGGTGTAGATGGCTATCAAAGTTGAGAAACAGGTATTATGAAATAATTTCAGTGTCATCTCAAAACATTCAGATGCTCATAAATAGATAAAAAATTTTTAGGTTTGTTACCATAATCATAAAACTAAAGATTTATCTACTATTTGCTAAGTGTTCTTCATGAATACTTTGTTTTTTGTTTAAGAAATTCACATACAGGCTTGGCACCTATGGCTCAAGCTGCTAAGGCGCCAGCCACGTACACCTGAGCTGGCCGGTTCGAATCCAGCCCGGGACTGCCAAACAACAATGACGGCTGCAACCAAAAAATAGCCGGGCGTTGTGGCAGGCACCTGTAGTCCCAGCTACTTGGGAGGCAGAGGCAGGAGA
>NW_003852584.1:1533422-1536650 GCF_000181295.1 Otolemur garnettii
ATGCCACGGCACTCTACCCAGAGAGACAGCTTGAGGCTCTGTCTCAAAAAAAAAAAAAAAAGAAAGAAAGAAAGAAATTAAAGTCATAGAGATGCTAAGTAAACATGTAAGGTCACAGTTTAATGACACAGTGGAGTCTAGAATCTAAATTTGCCTATTGCTAGTTAAGTGCTCTTTCTGCCACATCATTATGCTATTTAATAATGGGGCAAAGGGGTAAACCTGGCACTAATTACTACAACCAGCATGGGTTTTCTGAGAGTGGCTTTGGTATTTGCCTTTCTAATGTTTCATTCTTAACTGTTTTTGCAGTTATATGGGGCTTTAAAATACTTATTGTATTATAATAATCATCTTTTTGTGTGTGTGTGTGTGTGTGTGTGACAGAATCTCACTGTGTTGTGGCATAATAGCTCACAGCAACCGCAAACTCTTGAGCTCAGGCAATCCTCTTGTCCCTGCCTCCTGAGTAGCTGCCACGATGCTTGTCTAGTTTTTCCATTTTTAATAGAGACAGAGTCTCACTCTTGCTCAGGCTAGTCTCAAACTCCTGAGCTCAAGGGATCCTCTAGCTTCAGCCTCCCAGAGTGCTAGGATTACAGGTGTGAGCCACCTCACCTCACCAATAATAATACATTTATTAAGAAGTTACCACCAATGTTTAATATGATACCCTTATAATTTAGACTTCACAGTAGTCTTCTGAGGTTTAAATACTATTTGCCCATTTTACAGATGAGAAAATTAAGGCTCAGAGAAGCTAAATAACTTAGGTCATGTCCATGAATAAAAGGAGGAGCAAGGATTAGAATTTATGTCATTGTAGTAGTAGGAGTGACTCTGCCAGTCCCTTCCTTATGATTTGATTTTAATGATCTTAAGCAACACTGGCAGAGACACTTTAAGAGATTCGTCCCATGAATCTGGACTGTGGCATTGTGTCCATATTGTCTCTCAGTAGCAGAATAGTGTTTGTCATAAGGAGGCAATGCTCTAAAGCAGCGGTTCTCAACCTGTGGGTCGCAACCCACAGGAACTATATTAAAGGGTTACAGCGTTAGGAAGGTTAGAGCACCACTGCTCTAAAGGAATATTTTTAAATTGCTTCTTTTTATGTTTTGGAAAACGTTGATTATAAAATACCTTAAACAGCTCTGTTTAACACAGCCTGTATGTACCATTGTGCCTTTTTATTTTTAAAGTGTTTTGTAATTAAGGCAAAACCATTCACATTTTTATGTATTCTGTAGACTTTTCCTTCTGATACCTGCTTTTACTGTTTTCTGGTGTGGTATATAGAAGAAAAACCTTAGGGTGCAGGGTGGTGCCTGTAGCTCAAAAGAGTAGCGTGCCGGACCCATATACCGGAGGTAGCAGGTTCAAACCTGGCCCTGGCCAAAAACTGCAAAAAAAAACCCAAAAAAACCTTAGGGTGCAGTTTTGGTGAGACTCTGTGGTCTGAGTGGTAGAGAAATTTTAGTTCCTTCCTTAAGCTATATTTTAACATCTCTTGAAATAGTGTTTCCCTAACCATGCTTCAGAAAGTTGGCATAGTTAAAATTATTTTTACTCCATTGAACCCTGATAGAAATAGAGCAAATACATAAATAGAGGCTAGAGATGCTGAGAAAAGTAAAGTGATAAGATTAGAAGGAACGACTCGGTGCCTGTGGCTCAAGTGGCTAAGGCGCCAGCCACGTACACCCAAGGTGGCAGGTTCGAATCCAGCCCGGGCCCGCCAAACAACAATGATGGCTGCAACCAAAAAATAGCCGGGCATTGTGGTGGGCGCCTGTGGTCCCAGCTACTTGGGAGGTGGAGGCAGGAGACTCGCTTGAGCCCAGGAGTGGGAGGTTGCTGTGAGCTGAGATGCCACAGCACTCCACCCAGGGGGATAGCTGGAGGCTCCTGTCTCAAAAAAAAAAAAAAGATTAGAAGGAACTAGTATGATCAAAGAAAAATTGCTGAAGTAAATTCAGTAAAAATTGGTTGTATACTTATTCTATATGGTACACTGTGCCAACTGTGGAGACTACTTCCACAGTTCATTCTGGAAGTCTGCAATCTCCTGTGGAACAAGAACTGATAGTAGGTGCATGGAATTGAAAGACATGTCATACCCTAGAGGAGAGATCATTGCTTTTCAGGGATTTGGGGTGGGTGGGGAATAGGACAGAAGTGGGAATCAGGTAGGCGAGTGTGTACTGTAGTTACGGAGAATCCTTAAGAGGAGATAAAACCATGGATCCAGTATGTGGCCATTAGCCAGATGTGACTAAAGTTCGTTAGGCATAATAGCCACATTCCAAGTGCTTAATAGCACAGATATGAACATTTCCATCATTATAGAAACTTGGACAGAATTTTTCATACATATTTCTCACTTCCATTGCAATGTGGGACAGCTGTGACTTCTATGATGGCACTGAAGTTGGTTTTTTTCTTGGTTTTTTGGCCGGGGCCAGGTTTGAACCCACTACCTCTGGTATAATGGGGCCTGCATCCTACTCCTTTGAGCCACAGGCACCACCCATGGAGGTGTTTTGTTTTTTTTTTTTCTTTAATGAACACACCATTTAGCTAATAAGACTGAAATTTTTGTTAGGATGGCTTTGTTAAACATTTTGAACAGCTATATTTAGTGTGTAAAGTAAGTTAAAAATTAGTTTTGTATCTAAAGTGGTAAAAGTAATTTGGTGATTTATGAAATATATGGATTAAGCGCTTTTTAAGAATTAGCCAAACATTTGTGTTTAAAACATGTTACTTGAATCAAAGCGTAGCTTTTCTTACCTGACATATATATGGCCTTGACTAAACTAACTAGGGTTATGTTGATAAGCTGGCTAAGTAGGATTTTCTATGTTTAAGTCCTTTCGTGTATCAGGTATTTTTTAAATTTTTATACCTTTTTTAAAAATTGAGGTTAAGGGGTGGTGCCTGTGGCTCAAAGGAGTACGGCACTGGCCCCATATACCAGAGGTGGTAGGTTCAAACCCGGCCCTGGCCAAAAACTGCAAAAAAAAAAAAAAAAAAATTAAGGTTAAGACTGGATGCCCGTAGCACAGTGGTTACAGTGCCAGCCACATACACTGAGGGTGGTGGGTTCAAACCTGGCCTGGGCCAGCTAAATAACTGCAACAAAAAATAGCCGGGTGTTGTGGCAGCCGCCTCCCAGCTACTTGGGAGGCTGAAGCAAGAGAATTGCTTAAGCTCAAGAGTTTGAGA
>NW_003852584.1:1536889-1538405 GCF_000181295.1 Otolemur garnettii
GTGGAGTTACCGCTTCTGAATATTTCATATAATAGAATCATAAAATACATGACCTTTTTGTTTGTTGTTTCACCACAATCCAATTTTAACTAACAATTTTAAGATCTGAATTATCTGTGTTAAGTAACAGGCAGCACTGTTGGTTGGCTGTCGTGTAAAATCTTTCCATTTCATAATTTGAAATTTGTAGTAAATTTGTATGACCTAGTGTCATAGCCAGTTCATTAATACTCTTTTGTCATAAACTGTAGTATTTTCACTTTTAATTTGGGATACAGCAGTTGCATTCACTGGTGTACTTTGATACCTTTGCCACTTAGTAGAATTGTTCCATTTTTAAATACTTGATAAAGGTATGTCTCTGAACATGGAACATTTGAAACTTTGAAACCATAATTTTGCTCCTGAGGAGAGTTTCTAATGCATTTCACACTAGCAGATATGAACCATATAGGATGTGAGAAATCAAGTCATCTGTTGACCATGAACCGTAACTTTAAGCCTAGGAGAATTCTAAGCCCAGGTTCCTTAGTTGCTAGTAAAATCTGGATCTCATATGCATTATGAACAAGACAAGAGTGGAATGAATAAGGGTTGTTTGTGCATGTGCATGTGTGAAGGCTGAGCACAATTATATTTAAGTTCAAATATAAAGAACATCTTGCTATATATACTGTAATTTTTCTGGTTCACTTTGAAAACATCATTTCACAGATGTGACCAGCATTGCCTTTAGCTTTAGTATGGTCTGGATGTTTCATAGAAAGCTTTTTTTCCACCATAGGAAACTATGGCAAACCTATTTTTGAGTCCTTTAATATCACTAATACATTCATAATAAGCACTTCATTGTTTTTTGTTTTTGCCTCTGTAACCTTTATAATCTTAAGACAAACCTTATAAATTGTACAGTATTTTGAAAAATAAAACTGAGAACAGCAGGACGGCACCTGTGGCTCAGTGGGTAGGGCGCTGGCCCCATATACTGAGGGTGGCGGGTTTGAACCTGGCCCTGGCCAAACTGCAACAAAAAATAGCCGGGTGTTGTGGCAGCCGCCTCCCAGCTACTTGGGAGGCTGAAGCAAGAGAATTGCTTAAGCTCAAGAGTTTGAGATTGCTGTAAGCTATGATGCCATGGCATTCTACTGAGGGTGACACGGTAGGACTCTGTCTCAAATAAATAAATAAAAATAAATTGAGGTGAAATCTGCATAACATAAAATTAACCACTTTAATATGAACAATTCATTGGCATTTAGTACATTCATAGTGTGTTATATAACCAGTACTTCTATCTGTCCAAAACATTTTTATTACCCCAAAAAGAAATTTGTATTCATTAAGCAGTTACTTCTCATTCTGTTTTTCTCCTTGCTTCTGGCAACCACCGGTCTGCTTTCTGGCGGTGGAGTTACCGCTTCTGAATATTTCATATAATAGAATCATAAAATACATGACCTTTTTGTTTGTTGTTTCACCATGAGTGGTAGAGAAATTTTAGTTCCTTCCTTAAGCT
>NW_003852584.1:1538658-1540046 GCF_000181295.1 Otolemur garnettii
CCTGGCTATTTTTTGGTTGCAGCCGTCATTGTTTTTTTGGCGGGACTGGACAGGATTCGAACCCGCCAGCCACTTGAGCCACAGGCACTGAGCCGCAATATGCATTTAGTAGAAACTGTACATTGAATTTTGATCTTTTGCTGGGCTAATGATAGTGACACGATACTCCCTTGTGGTGCTGGGCAGCTGCAGAGCTGCAGCTCCAGGTCAGCCACACAGTCTATAGGGTAAGCTACTGATACTTTACTATGTATTGTGTTGCTAGAGGATTTTGCCAAACTGTAGGCTAATGTGTGTATTCTGGGCACATTTAAGGTAGGCTAGGCTAAACTATGATGTTCAGTAGGTTATGTGTATTAAGTGCATTTTTTATTACGGTGAAAAGATAGATATTTAGATTTAGACTTGGTTTAGATGATCCCAATTTTGTTAGCAATGTCCAAATCATTGTAATTGGAAACCAGTGGAATATATGCCTTCTTGTCTCTATCAGGCCTGATCAGGGTGTTGACTTTGGCCACATCAGTGTCATAGAGCTGCTTCACAGCCTGTTGGATCTGGTGCTTGTTGTTAGCTCTGATGTCCACAGTGAACACAGTGTGTAGTTGTCTTCTGTCTTCTTCATGGCAGACTCAGTGGTCAGGGGAACTTGATGAAGGCATAGTGGTCAAACTTGTTTCTCCTGGGGGTGTTCCTTCGAGGATATTTGGGCTGCCTCTAGCAGCCTCTAGCCAAGGTGTCTCTAGCCATTGGAAGGTGGATGATGTATAGGTCTTTTTGTGGCTGTGGATGCCTTTTAGAGCTGCCTTATTGGCCTTTGCTTTTACTTTGGCTTTGAGAGGGTCAGGAGCGTCCTTCTTTGCCTTCGTTGCCGTCTTGTGAAAGGCTTAAATGCATTCTCAACTTTTACAGTTTACAATGGGATTTATTGGGGTGTAATGTCATCGTAAGTGGAGGATCATCTGTATTATAAATTTGAGAGTGGGTGCTAGGAACTAGGTGGTCAAGTTTGGTTTTGAAAAGTTCAGTCAGTTACAGTTAAAAATGTCTCAAGTGGTAGAGAAAAGTTCACTTATTAGTACCCTTAGTCTTTTTCTTGTCCTAAAATACTTAGTACGTCATAACTGTACAGCATAGCTTAGTTTCCTTTTACTGTGATTTTTATTTTTTTAAGCAGGAGCTATTTGAGGAATTGCAAGATGGTACTTGTATAACTTAGAAAAGCCCAAGGTTGATTCTGATCACTACTGTTAGACAGTAGTGATTACAGTTTCTATTTCATAGGGCTCCTAGGAATTAAATGAGATAGCAGTCAGCACATAGACTCAATAAATATTAGTTAGGGTAAATTGTCATCACTCCCACTCGTACCAACACTTGTGTTTTTT
>NW_003852584.1:1540066-1544076 GCF_000181295.1 Otolemur garnettii
GAGCTAGGATTACAGGTGTGAGCCACCATGCCTGGCCAACTTTAAACCTTTTGGTATCTTTTTGTATCTTGGATGTACAAGAAGCCGGGGCACTTTCATATTGGAGTATCATTTAGGTGTATCAGACATAAAATTTTAACATTTATATTTTTGAGTGTTTTATGTGCTTCTCTTAACATCTCTTCCAGTGATGTCATTAGTAAATTGGCAGTATGACAACAGTGGAAGCTGGATTTTTGCTTTCTCTTAGAGGTGTAGTATAGGACAAAACTGACATTACTGGAATCACCAATTCTGCCAATGTTTAATGGGTTTCAGGACTTTATACAAATACTGTTTATCTTGTTGGTATCAAATTTAATTTATTCAGGGATCTTGATAACATATGACTCAGGAATTTTTTTTGAGACAGAGTCTCACTTTGTTGCCTTGGGTAGAGTGCTGTAACGTCATAGCTCACAGCAGCCTCCTAGGCTTAAGCAATTCTCTTGCCTCAGCCTCCCAAGTAGTAGTTAGGACTACAGGTACCTGCCACAAAGCCTGGCTATTTTTTGTAGCAGTTGTCATTGTTGTTTAGCTGGTCTGGGCTGGGTTTGAACCCATCACCCTTGGCGTATGTGGCTGGTGCTGTAGCCAGTAACCATTGTGCTATGGGCACCGAGCCAAACAGAAAACCATGCTTGGGACATACATTCAGGTTTTTTTTTTGGGGGGGGGTTGTAATTATCATTGTTTGGCAGGCCTGGGCTGGGTTTGAACCCACCAGCTCCAGTGTATGTGGCAGGTGCCCTAGCCACTGAGCTACAGGCACTGAGCCAGATGTTTAATTTGTTAAACACTCAATCCTCTCAGCAATCCCATCAGGTAGATGGTACATCATTCGCATGATTCTAATAAAATAACTACATTTCACAACTTGTGACAGGCTCAATTCTAGGCCCTCACCACTACCCTGTGCTGCCTGCTCCTTCCTAAGGTGTTTTATGAATCGATTAACTTAGCGCTGTCTGGGCTTTTTCTGAAAATTGAATAATTTTTCCTTACCTTACCGTTACAAAATAAAAAAGCAACAAAAGGTTAATTTATATTGCGTCCAGAGAACATACTGGAGAAAGTGTTTCTGTCACTTTTGAAACTCAGTTCAAATGATCCCCTCCCACCAAGTTTTTGTTCATGTCCAACTCTTCACAGTGGTTGGGGTCATCAGACCTTCACTGTCCTTTTCTCCTCCTCCTGTCACATGTTGCTTGTATCTTTGTGTCACTCCCCCCACCTCAGTTGTACTGCGAGGTGGTTCTAATGGCATGCTTTCTTGCAGTGGTGATGCTGGTCTTCTTGCCTGCGTGTCTTTCTCACTCTAGTTGATCTATACACTGCCATAAAAATGATATTCCTAAGTGACGATCTGAGCATGTCCCTTTCAAAAAAATACCCTGCTTACCCTTCACCCATCAGGGACAGGAAATTATTTTCCTTAACCCTTGATGCTGTTGAAGATTGGGCCTAAAACACCCTCTTTTGACTCTCACAGGTATTAATACTTTCTGGGCAGTGATTTTAAGTTAGTTTTGTAGGTTATGAATTCATTATTCTTATTACTTGCTTGCATGATTCACATGACTTTAAACTTTTTTTTTTTTGAGTCAGAGTCTCAAGCTGTTGCCCTGGATAGAGTGCTATGGCATCATAGCTAACAGCAACCTCCAGTTCTTGGGCTCAGGCAATCCTCTTGCCTCAGTTTTTTTCTATTTTTAGTAGAGATGGGGTCTCAGTTTTGCTCAGGCTGGTCTCAAACCCATGAGCTCAAGCTATCCGCTCACCTTGGCCTCCCAGAGAGCTAGGATTACAGGTGTGAGCCACCATGCCTGGCCAACTTTAAACCTTTTGGTATCTTTTTGTATCTTGGATGTACAAGAAGCCGGGGCACTTTCATATTGGAGTATCATTTAGGTGTATCAGACATAAAATTTTAACATTTATATTTTTGAGTGTTTTATGTGCTTCTCTTAACATCTCTTCCAGTGATGTCATTAGTAAATTGGCAGTATGACAACAGTGGAAGCTGGATTTTTGCTTTCTCTTAGAGGTGTAGTATAGGACAAAACTGACATTACTGGAATCACCAATTCTGCCAATGTTTAATGGGTTTCAGGACTTTATACAAATACTGTTTATCTTGTTGGTATCAAATTTAATTTATTCAGGGATCTTGATAACATATGACTCAGGAATTTTTTTTGAGACAGAGCCTCAAGCTACCCCCTGGGTAGAGTGCTGAGGCATCACAGCTCACAGCAACCTCCAACTCCTGGGCTCAAGCGAGTCTCCTGCCTCAGCCTCCCAAGTAGCTGGGACCACAGGCGTCTGCCACAACGCCCAGCTATTTTTGGTTGCAGCCATTGTTGTTTGGCGGCCCAGGCTGGATTCAAACCTGCCACCTTAGGTGTATGTGGCTGGCGCCTTAGCCACTTGAGCCACAGGCGCCGAGCCATGACTAGGGAATTTTAAAAAGAACTAATCACAGTCTTTTGGAGCTAAAAGGTTATTACCAAGAGGGAATTTTAAAAGTCCATGAACCTGTTGTCCCAGTGCTGTGGGAGGGCTAGGTGGGTGGATTGCCTGAGCTCAACCGATTTCAAGACTAGTAGAAGACCAGCATGAGGCAGAGTGAGCCAGAGTGAGACCCCATCTCTACAAAAAAAAAAAAAGCCAAACATTTTGGCAAGCACTGTAATCCCAGCTACATGGGGGAGAGGAGGGCAAGAGAATCACTAAAGGAGGAAGAAAGAAAAAAAAATTAAAAAAGAAAACTTTAAAAAAACTAAGATAAAGTGAAAGCCAGTAGAAGTTGAAAAATAAAAAAAAAGAATTTTTTTTAATTTCATAAATAAAAAGTTGATGAATACTCCTTGAGCAAATCTCACTAATTTGATCTGGGCTGTAGATTACTTTTACAGTATCTATCAAAAGGTTTATCCTGCAAATCAAGAGAATAATTAGGCTTTTTTTCTTTTTTTAAAGACAGAGTCTTACTTTATTGCCGTCAGTAGAGTGCTGTAGCATCACAGCTCACAGAAACCTCCAACCCTTGGGCTTAGGCGATTCTCTTGCCTCAGCCTCCTAAGTAGCTGAGACTATAGGCGCCCACCACAAAGCTTAGCTATTTTTTGTTGTTGTTGTTGCAGTTTGGCCAGGGCCAGGTTAGAACTCGCCACTCTCAGTATATAGGGCCGGCGCCCTACCCACTGAGCCACAGGCACCATCCTAATTAGACTTTTATTAATATGAATACATTTCAGTTACTGAAAATGTTTTAAATTGACTATAACTGGTAGAACTTTGCAAAAGTAGGTTCAACAGAGACCTCTAATTTGAAGATCTGAGTTAGCTGCTGTTGGTCTGAATTACTGAGGTTTGCATTGTTATTGAATTTCTGTTTTTATTGTATATTAAAAGATAAGTGAAATGGATATGAGTCTCAATTTTTAATAGAATTTATTTCTATTAAACAGCACCTGTGGAGTCCTCTCAAGAGGAACAGTCATTGTGTGAAGGTAATTTTTTATGATATCCTCTTTGAAAGACTAATTGAGAAAATACTAAGTTGTCTGTGGTGTGTAGAGCTAGACATTGTTTTGTAAAAATATATATTATATCTCAATCTCTTGTTTAGGTTCAAATTCAGCTGTTAGCATGGAACTTTCAGAACCTGTTGGTAAGAAAATTTCTGAACATATTAATACAGTAATATGCAACCTTTTCACTCTCAAGATTTAAGGTGCAAATGTAAGTGTTATAAATCTTATAATGTCTACATTTAAGACACATTGAGTCTTTGCTATTAGTATTTAAAAAGCAGAACTAATTGGACATGGTCACTGCCTTGATAAATTTAGTGACTGCAAATAGGATTAAGTGAAGAAATGCTAAAGTCAGTTAAAATTCTTGTTCCCGGCTCGGCGCCTATAGCTCAACCGGCTAAGGCGCCAGCCACGTACACCTAAGGTGGC
>NW_003852584.1:1544368-1545853 GCF_000181295.1 Otolemur garnettii
TGGGAAAAATTTCTTTCGTTTTGTAACTTTATTCTTAAAGGGTTCATGATCACAAGGTGATTATATTTAAGTAATAAGTTTTATTACTTGAAAAATATCTCCTAAGGCCTTTCACAGTCATCTGTGTTCTGATTTTAGACTTTGTCCACTCACCCAAAGTTCCATTTGTTGTTTTAAAACTTGTGTATTTTAAAGTACTGATTATAAGTCTTTTACCGAATATTAAGTTAAAATTTCTTATTTCAGTAGAAAATGGAGAGACAGAAATGTCTCCAGAAGAATCATGGGAGCACAAAGAAGAAATAAGTGAAGTGGAGACAGGGGGTGGTCCCTCGGGAGATGGAAGGCCACCTGAGGAAAGTGCCCAAGAAATGATGGAGGAGGAAGAGGAAATACCAAAACCTAAATCTGTGGTTGCACCGCCAGGTGCTCCCAAAAAGGAACATGTAAATGTGGTATTCATTGGGCACGTAGGTAAGTAGAACTCAGCAATTATAAGAAATGACCAAAGTTAAAACTGGATACATCAAACAGAACTAATTCTTTAGCTCCTTGGAGATGTTTAGTAAAACTGAACTGAATTAATTCAAAATACCTTGATTTTTACCTTGCTAGATTTTTTTTTTAGCTGGCAAAAAGTTGCAAGTACCTTTTTGTTTTCGCTTTTTTTTAGAGAAAGAGTCTTCACTTTGTCACCCTCAGTAGAATGCTGTAACGTCACAGCTCACAGTAACCTCCAGCTCTTGGGCTTAGGCGATTCTCTTGCCTCAGCCTCCCAAATAGCTGGTACCACAGACGCCTACCACAACACTCAGCTATTTTTTGTTGCAGTTTGGTCAGGGCCAGGTTTAAACCTGCCACTCTCAATATATGGGGCTGGCACCCTACTCATTGACCCACAGGCACTGCCCCACTTTTTTGTTCTTGAAGTTTGGGCAAACAATTTTGTAATGGCATCCAAGCTGGAAGAAAATAAGCTTCAGTATATTGGTATGAAATGCATATACATGGATGTATGTCTGTATACGTATATAATGTTGATAGACCATTGATGATGATTTAGTATAATGCATCTATTAATTAATGTCTTGGAAATTGTGTCTTTTTTATGTGAACTTCAGTTAACTTTTTAAATTAACTCACCTTACTAAGTAGTTTAATTTTGTGTGAAGTAAGAAATTAATAACTTGGAGTAACCTAGATGCTTGCCAGGTTGCTGGTTTAGCAAAAAGCAAATCACCAAACCTATTTATCTGATCTATACCCAAACCTGTGAGAAGAAAATATAGAATCATGTGCCTTTTATTTCTTCTATTTCTGCCTTCTCCTGAATATGAAAAACCATATTCCTTTTTTAGTAGCAAGAACTCCTTTGAAATTTATAAAAGAGCATGGGGCTTGTTTGTTAACAGTGAAAAGATGATTACCCAAATGTAGTTCACAGTTCTTTTTTTTTGAGACAGAGCCTCAAGCTGTCCCCCTGGG
>NW_003852584.1:1546108-1546740 GCF_000181295.1 Otolemur garnettii
GCTGTGTCCACTAGCTGAAGGTCAGGGAGCAAACTGTTCAGAAATTCTTTTTTTCTTCTTTGTCAGTAAAGTATTTCTAAGTCATTATTGAGGTATAGGGAGTCTTAGCTGCCTCATTTTCCAAGGGAGACAGCACAAATTACAGTTTATGGCACAAATTCCTACAGTTCAGTTGATTTTGCAAGGTTTAATTATATATACTAAATGACACTTATAGTTGTGTTTGCATATATAGTTGTTGGTTTTTATTTTTAACCTATGGCTTGCATGTTGATGTTACTTTTAGATGCTGGCAAGTCAACCATTGGAGGACAAATAATGTAAGTCTGTATCTTTTGTTAAATAATAGAGTTAATTTGATTGAATAAATTTTAGGCATTTAAACATTCATAGAGCCATACAAAGGAGATAAAACAGCCCACCTCCCTCAGGTTAAAAATACATTTATTATTTTTTATTTGTCAGAGGAAGGGTCTTTCTATGTTGTGTAAGTTGATCTTTAATTCCCGGCCTCAAGTAATCCTCTCACCTCAGCCTCCCAAAGTACTGGAATTTCGGGCATGAGTCACCATGCTGAGGTAGAAAAATTACCAGTAGGAAAGGGTGGTTTTACAAGGTAATTTGTGCAGTGT
>NW_003852584.1:1547613-1548698 GCF_000181295.1 Otolemur garnettii
TACTCATGAAATTCTTCAAACAGCTATATGACAGGCAGTTAAGCATGGATCCTTAACCAAGGCTCTGTAGATGGAAATGTTGTGCTTATGATGTGTTGTCAGGATTCTCCACTATCAAGTTTTTCCCTTTATCTGATAATTTGAGACTATGCAAATACCATTTTTTCCCCATAAATTTTCCATAATTTTAGCCTTCACCATTTGTACCTCTGCTTTAAATAGCTGTTTTCTGGAGGTGAAATTTGATGCAAGAGCTTAAAAGTTTTCCTGTCTTCACTGAGTAATCTGTGAGTAATTTAAGTGTTCATTTATTTTTTTCTTTAAATGTTTCCAGGTATCTGACTGGAATGGTTGACAAAAGGACACTTGAAAAGTATGAAAGAGAAGCTAAAGAAAAAAACAGAGAAACTTGGTATAGTAACTTTTGTGACACTATAAATTACCTTTAATGAAATGATGCTCACTTTAGTGTTTTTATAGTCTACTAAAATACAAATTCTTGAGGTCTAAAAATGATGTCATAACAAAGGAAAAGTTCCCTCCCCCCCCAGCAAAACAATTCCTAATGATTTTTAATGTCCTAAGCAGAGGAAATTTGAAAATGATCAAAATATCTATTTATACACAATCCAGTTAATGATGTCATCATACAACCACTTAAAAATTACATTTATAGAATTTATAATAACCATCAATAGAACTTATGTTTTCACGGTTACAGTAGCATTTGGGGAGAAAGCAAGAAACACAGTGATACTTAGGGTATGATCATTATGTAAATAAATGCTGGAAAGAAAAAAGAATGGAAGGGATTACTGACAGTGGTTGCCCTTTGATGGTGAAAGAAAGGGTCAACTTTTTTCTGCTTTATTTTTTTTCAAGTTAGCAAGCTTTATCTCAGTGGAACATCAATTGTCATTTTCTAAAATAAAATTGTACTATCCTGTATTAAGGGGAGAAGATCCCAGTCAGTGTTATAGTAAGAAACGGAGTATACTGTGTGAAATATGAATGAAATTAATGTCTACTATTAATGGATGGCTTGAACTTACATAAATAATTTTTACTTATCAAAGTAATATTGA
>NW_003852584.1:1549043-1551971 GCF_000181295.1 Otolemur garnettii
ATATTGGGATTAGTCTTTATGTTATCAGCTTGTTGTCATAACGTTCGCTTATAGAATATATAATTGACTATAGCTATATGTAAAAGTGAATCATAGTAGGGAGGCACCTGTGGCTCAAAGGAGAAGGGTGCTGATCCCATATACCCGGAGGTGGTGGATTCAAACCCAGCCCTGGGCAAAAACTGCACCCCCCCCAAAAAAGTAAATCATAGTAATACAAGCTTTATTTTAATTTTCCTTTCACCAATTCTGTTCATGATTTAGGTTAGGCGTCCTCAAAAGTTCGAGGACCCCTGATTTAGATGTTGTATGATGGATATAATGCTGTATGTCATCAGTTACATCTTTAATGGTAGAAGAATATCTTAAAAACTCTTATGTTAAGCATTATTATTTTTATTTTGAAAATTATTTCAGGTACTTGTCGTGGGCCTTAGACACAAATCAGGAAGAACGAGACAAGGGTAAAACAGTGGAAGTGGGTCGTGCCTATTTTGAGACTGAGAAGAAGCACTTCACAATTTTAGATGCCCCTGGCCACAAGAGTTTTGTCCCAAATATGATTGGTGGTGCCTCTCAAGCTGATTTGGCTGTGCTGGTAAGAAGGACATTTCCACTCCATCTGTGTACTTGTTAGTAGTCTAAGTTATATATTTAGTATTTGAATTTGCCTTCTAAAAGATAGAATTTAGGTTGACGTGAACTGTATTGATGTACACAGTCACAATTTGCATCTCTGTCTCAACCTGCTCACAAAGTCGTCATAATTTTATAGATTTACTTCTGAAAATATTTTCTGTCTCATTGCTGTTATAGTATCTATAACTGTGTTAGAACTTAGTGTTTATAAATGCCAAGCCCACTGATAGGCACTGTAAGTAAGAAATGATAAGAAATTATCTGTTTCGGGTAGATGGAGACCCTGGTGTATAACCCAGCAGTCGGCTTTCCTGAGCCCTCCAGTAGCTGATGACTGCCCAGCTAAGAGCCACTGCAGGCTAAAGAAGCAGCTCCAGTGTAGAACATGCTTGTCTTAGAATGGAGGGAACAAAAAATTGTTAGAGGCACATGATAGCTCTCAGAATTTCTGCTGGGAGTTTCACAAGTCCCTTCTGTTCACATTTTGGTTTTATTTTATTAGTCAAAGCACATCATATTGTTAATCCTGATGTCTGTGGGGACAAGAATGATATTCTGTTCATAAGGAGAGGCACCAAGGGTGGTGCCTGTGGCTCAGTGAGTAGGACGCAGGCCCCATATACTGAGGGTGGAGGGTTTGAAACTAGCCCTGGCCAAACTACAACAAAATAATAGCTGGGCATTGTGGCAGGCGTAGTCTTAGCTACATGGGAAGCTGAGGTAAGAGAATCACCTAAGTCCAGGATTTGGAGGTTGCTGTGAGCTGTGATGTCACAGCACTCTACCGAGGGCAACAAAGTGAAACTCTCTCTTAAAAAAAAAAAAGAGGCACCAGGGAAGGGTACTTAGGCAGGGGAAATGGATGTTTTTGAATAAATAATGCAATAAAAATTGAAAAACCATCTGTTTCTTAAGGCCTTCAGTCATTTTGAGATTTTGATGATTTACTAGCACTAGATCACATAAACTTTTTTCTTTGTAGTTAAAATGCCTGGGAAACACTTGAATTATACAAGCATACTAGATTTTGGGATGGGGGGGGGGTTGGAAGAAACATTCCAACATCGTAAGCCACCTTAGTCATTGTTTGATTTGTGCATTCAAAAGCATGTATAGGCATTGGGCTATTATAGTACATTGTAACTTGTTTTTCTGTTTTCTTGCAAAAATCTTGTGTTATATCTGAAAGGAAAGATGTTGTACTGCTGGAAGGATAAGCCTAATGTGGAAGAGTAAACTGTATCATTGCTTCGAATTAGGTAATCTCAGCCAGGAAAGGAGAGTTTGAAACTGGATTTGAAAAAGGAGGACAGACAAGAGAACATGCAATGTTGGCAAAGACAGCAGGTGTAAAACACTTAATTGTGCTTATTAATAAGATGGACGATCCCACAGTAAATTGGAGCAATGAGAGGTAAGCTTATATATTTTACTGTTGTTTTAAAGACATGTTAGTGGAATTAATGATCGTGTTATTGTTTGCCTTTCTCTGTAAGGCAGCGGTTCTCAGCCTGTGGGTTGCAGCAACCCACAGGAACTGTATTAAAGGGCTGCAGCATTAGGAAGGTTGAGAACCACTGCTCTAAGGCTTTTTAAAACCTTAATTTGTTTACTGATTGTTCATTTATAATTATTTATAAATATTTATAGATATGAAGAATGTAAAGAGAAACTAGTGCCATTTTTGAAAAAAGTTGGCTTCAATCCCAAAAAGGACATTCATTTTATGCCCTGCTCAGGACTGACTGGAGCAAATCTTAAAGAGCAATCAGATTTCTGTCCTTGGTACATGTAAGTAACCTTTTTTTTCCTTAGTAAAAAATGTGTATCTTCCCTTTTTAAGTAATTTAAGAAAACATTGACCGTAACCTTGGCTTTAAAAATACCAAGAAATTTGTCCATTTAAGTTGTCTTTTTGTTATTAAATGGTAAGAGTTCTTTTTGTACAAAATATAAGCCCCTTATCAGAGACATACTTTCTTTCATTCTATGGGTTGCCTTTTTCACTGTTTATTTTTTTGAGACAGAGTCTCACTTTGTTGCCCTTGGTAGAGTGCTGTGGTGCCATAGCTCACAGCAACCTCAAACTCCTGGGCTCAAGCGATCCACTTGCCTCAGCCTCCCAAGCTGGTTTTATAGGCTCCCACCACAGCACTGCCTGTGTTTTAGAGACAGCATCTCGCTCTTGCTCAGGCTGGTCTCAAACTCCTGAGCTCAAGCAATACACCTACTTCGGCCTCCCAGAGTGCTGGCATTACAGGCATGAGCCACTGCACCCTATCACCCCCC
>NW_003852584.1:1553140-1554361 GCF_000181295.1 Otolemur garnettii
TTGTTGTTGTTTTGTTTTATTTGAGACAGAGTCTCAGGCTGTTGCCCTGGATAGAGTGCTGTCGCATCACAGCTCACAGCAACTTCAAACTCTTGGGCTTAAGTGATTCTCTCGCCTCAGCCTCCTAAGTAGCTGGAACAACAGGTGCCCACCACAACACCTAGCTATTTTTCTGTTATAGTTGTCATTGTTTTAGCAGGCCTGTGCTGGGTTTGAACCCACCAGCCTTGGTGTATGTGGCCGGCACCCTACCCACTGAGTATGAGTGCCACCTCCAAACATTGTAGTTTTAAAGGGGAAATTACTTTATAGAATCTTGGTTTCAGAGCTGGAAAAGTCCACAAAAACTAAATAGTGGAATATAGTCAATTTATTACAACATGTAGGCTGTTTGTTGTATTTTTCTAAATGTTAATACCTTTGTGGGGAAGCTTTGTACTGAGCTATTTTGTTACAGTTTTAGTTTTCTGAGGAATAAGTGAGATGAAATGGGTTATAAATTGGTTGGATGAGAAGAGCAAGTGCATGGGTAGAATGAAAATATTGTTGTCTTTTGTTTAAAGTTAGTTATGTGACTTAAAATTTTTTATATTTATGCTGACTTTTTAAAATGGATATTGTTATATTCTCAGTGGATTACCATTTATTCCATATCTGGATAATTTGCCAAACTTCAATAGATCAATTGATGGACCAATCAGGCTGCCAATTGTGGATAAATACAAGGTACTCAAAATGTTTAAGAAATTGGGTATTATGTGGGTGTTTTGTGTTTTGTTTCTAATTATGAAAGTTTTCTTTTTTTTGAGACAGTCTTACTTTGCCTTCAGTACAGTGCTGTGGTCTCACATCTCACAGCAACTCAAATCTTGGGCTCAAGTGATCCTCTCGCTGTACCCTCCCAAATAGCGAGGCCTACAGGCACCCACCATAATGCCCAGCTATTTTTAACTGGGCATTTTTTATAATGCCTGAGCTTTTTTAACAGCTGCATACTAGTGGTATAAACCATAATTCAGCAACTTTAGTTTGTGCATTAAGTATCAGTTGCTATTTCCCAATGAATCAGTGGTCATTTCTTACTTAGTGATGTAAGTAAGAACAAGTGAAAATGCAAGGCTTAAAGGATTTTCATATAAAAGTTAATGGATATTGAAATACTTACTATGCTAATTTACATTTCCATCAGTAGCATATGGATGTTTGTTTTACCATAGCCTC
>NW_003852584.1:1554860-1556512 GCF_000181295.1 Otolemur garnettii
TGTGGTTCCAGCTACTTGGGAGGCTGAGGCAGGAGACTTGCTTGAGCCCAGGGGTTGGAGGTTGCTATGAGCTGTGATGCCATGGCATTCTATTGGGGGGCGGGGGGCAGCTTGAGGCTCTGTCTCAAAAAAAAAAGTTTTGCAGTTCAATTTATGTAAAGTTTTGACCTTGTCAAATATTTATTCCTTCCTTAGCTCCATTCTAAATCCTTTAACAAGTATTGTTTTTCAAATTTTATATCTCAGGAAAGAGGTTCAAAGATCCTGGAGAACCTAAATTTGTACAAACGGTTCAGATTTTCCAATGTAAAATTCTGTGTTTTTCTATACCAGACTTTCTCTTAAACTCTGTGGCTTGGTCTGGGCGCCATGGCTCACCCCTGTAATCCTAGCACTCTGTGAGGCTGAGGCAGATGAATCTCTTTTTCTTTGTTTGTTTTTTGGAGACAAAGTCTCACTATGTCACCCTTGGTAGAGTACTATGGCGTCACAGCTTACAGCAACCTCCAACTCTTGAGCTTAAGCAATTCTCTTGCCTCAGCCTCCCAAATAGCTGGGACTACAGGTGCCCGCCACAGTGCCCAGCTACTTTTGTTGTCGTTGCTGTTGTTGTCATTGTGGTTTAGCAGGCCTGGGCCAGGTTTCAACCCGCCAGCCCTGTTGTATGTAGCCGGCACACTAGCCACTGAGCTACGGGTGCCGAGCCAGAGCCCAAGAGTTTGAGGTTGCTGTGAGCTATGATGACACAGCACTCTGCAGAGAGTAACAAAGTGAGACTCTGTCTCAAAAAAGAAAACTTAATAGCTGGGCATTGTGGCAGGCGTCTGTAATCTCAGCTACTTGGTAACCTGAGGCAAAAGAATCACTTAAGCCCAGGAGTTTGAGGTTGCTGTGAGCTATGACTCCACAGCACTACTGAGTGCAACATAGTAAGACTCTGTCTCAAAAATAAATAAATAAATACATACATAATGAAATCTTAGGCTTAGTTATTAATATTATAACTATACACATGCTTATGACACAAATTATTACAGAGTATTTCTTAATTCTGCTATGTTTAGGATAATCCCACTGGAGCTAATGATTTTCCTTTATGAATAAGTCTGCAGAATTTGACTCTGAGATATTGAGCTGCTATAGAACAGCAATGAAAGTCTGAAATGTGATGTTTTTATTTTAAATTTCAATAGGACATGGGCACAGTGGTTCTGGGAAAGCTGGAATCAGGATCTATTTGCAAAGGCCAGCAGCTTGTGATGATGCCAAACAAGGTAAGATACTCTTTCCCATTTAGATTTTCTTTCAAAAATATTAACAAAGGGCCAACATTTTTCAAAGAAAAAGAAACTTAACATTTTAAAGTCAGGATTATGTTTTATTAATGCCAAGTACAAAATCTGAAAAAGAACATATGGTGTTACTGGGTTTTTTTGTTGTTTGTTTTTGAGTCTCACTTGGTCACCCTTAGTAGAGTGCCATGGAGTCTTAGCTCACAGCAACCTGAAACTCTTGGGGTCAAGTGATCCTCTTGCCTCAGCCTCCCAAGTAGCTGGGACAATAGCACCTGCCACAACGCCGGACTATTTTTTAGAGACACGGTCTCACTCTGGCTCAGGCTGTGAGCTCAGGCAATCCACCTGCCTCAGCCT
>NW_003852584.1:1556825-1558578 GCF_000181295.1 Otolemur garnettii
GCCCTAGCCGCTTGAGCCACAGGCGCCGAGCCAGTGTTACTGTTTTTTGATCACAGATGAAGGTGTCAATATTAACACAGTGTTAGAGCTAAAAGATGCATTATGAGGAGACACCAACCCCATTATTTTATAGGCAAGTAAATGGCTCTAGAGTGAGGTGACTTGCTTCAGTTAAGAAAATAAGCCAGGGATAACAACTCTTTTTATCATGATGTGGTAAGCTTTACTGTGTGTGTCCTTAGGTTGGATACTATAAAATAATGACTTTAAGCTGTGCTCTAATTTGTTTTTGAAAGGAGAGCATTTGTCTTTATCCTAAATGAATCCTAACTCTTTCTTATTATAACTTTTTGAGACAGTGTCTCCCTTTGTTATTTGTAGAGTGCCAGAGTGTCATAGCTCACAGCAACCTCAAACTCTTGGGCTTAAGCAATCCTCTTGCCTCAGCTTCCCAAGTAGCTGGGACTACAGGTGCCCTCCACAATGACCAGTTTCTTTGAGAGACAAGGTCTCCCTCTTGCTCAAGCTGGTCTCAAACTCCTGACCTCATGCTATCCACTGCCTTGGCATCCCAGAGTGCTAGGATTACAGGTGTGAGCCATCACGCTCAGCCTTTTACTATAATTTTCTCATCATTAGTGTTTCATTACAACACACAGAATCACCATCAATTATTCCTCTGTATTATTTCTGACTGCTCAATTGCTGATATTTCCAGATACCCTATTGGTAAGAAACTGTTACTGGTTTTCCAGAGTATTTCTCTAACAGCTTCTAAGATATTACTTATGTAGGAATATGTACATGAGTTGTCGGGACTTTCAGATGGAGATTTTGTTGGATTTGAGAATTTATTTACTGTGCTCATTCTCAGCCCAGTGAATTAGAAAAGGTCTCCATCATCAGTGTAATGTTTAGGTATAATTGGTACCTTACATATTGGACATTTTTGATACCTTATGCATAGGAGATTACAGTATTCCACCATATACATCTTCCTTCCAAAATGTTTCCAATTTAAAGCCTACTTTTTCTAACATAGTTATCTTTGCAACTTAAAGGCTAACAACTGAATGAAAATAATGGTCAGTTTGAGTCATTACTTAATTTTGTCTACACAGTAGTCACAAAAGTCATGGAGATAGAAGGCAGATTGGTGGTGGCAAGGGGCTGGTTGCAGAATATAAGGAAGACTGCTTAATGGGTACAGGAGTTGCTTTTGGAATGATAAACGTGTTTTAGAAGTATTAGACAGTGATAGACATTTCCCCACCAAAGATGTACAAAAGGCCAGAAAGCACTTAAAGGGGAACAGAAGTCAAAACACAGTAAGATGACAATTCATACCCATCAGGATAGAGAGGATGTGGAGACATTAGAACCCTGTGCACTATTGATGTTAATGTGAAATGGCGCAGCTCCTGTGGAAAACAGTATAGCAGTTTCCTCAAAAAATAAAAAGTTGAATTCCCTCATGACCTAGCAATACCATTTCTGAGTATATGCAAAGAACTGAAAGCAGTCTCTGATATTTGTATAACCATATTCTTAGCAGCATTATCCACAACAGCCAAACAGTGGAAACAAAGTGTCCATCCAAGGAAGAATAAGCAAAATGGGAGACATACATATGGTGGAATATTATATAGCTTAAAAGGGAAGGAAATTCTGACACATGCTGGAATATAAATAAACATTGAGGACATGATGCTATGTGAAATGAACCAATCATACAAGATTGTACTGGCTCGGC
>NW_003852584.1:1558960-1572807 GCF_000181295.1 Otolemur garnettii
AAAAAAAAAAAAAAGATTGTACACGATTCTACTTCTATGCAGCACCTAAGAGTACCCAAATTCATAGACATAAAGTAGAGTGGTAGCTGCCAGGGTCTGTAGGTGGAAGGAATTATTGCTTAATGTGTATAGTTTCCATTTTGCAAGATGAAAAGAGATCATAGTACTGAATACTGGCTGTACAATATTGTGAATATACTTAGTATTACTGGAATGTATACTTAATGGTTAAGGTGATAATTATTTTTAATTTTCATTTTTTTGAGACAGTGTCTCACTTTGTCACCATTAATAGAGTGCCATGGCATCATAGCTCACATCAACGTCAAACTCTTGCGTTTAAGCAATTCTCTTGCCACAGCCTCCCAAGTAGCTGGGACTACAGGTACCCACCACAATGCCTGGCTATTTTTTTGGAGACAGGGTCTCGGTCTGGCTCAAGCTGGTCTTGAACTCATAAGCTCAAGCAATCTATCGGCCTCAGCCTCCCAAGTGCTGGGATTATAGGCAAGGTGGTAAATTTTCTTATGTGTATTTTGACCATACTTTTTATTAAAAATAGGCTGGTCATGGTGGTTCACTCCTATAATCTCAGCACTTTCAGAGTCTGATGCAGAAAGATCACTGGAGGCCAGGAGTTCAAAATGAGCCTGGACAATATAACAAGACCTGACTACAGAAAATTAAGAAAAATCAGCAAGCATGATGACACGTACTTGTAGTCCCAGCACCTCAGGAGGCAGAGGCAGGAAGACAGGAGTTCAAGGCCAAAGTGTGCTGTGAACACTTGTATGAATAGCCACTACGATCCAGCCTAGGCAACACAGAACTCATCTCTAAATAATGAAAAAATAAGGCCAGGCACAATGGCTCACACCTATAATCCCAGCACTCTGGGAGGCCGAGGTGGGTGGTGGATTGCCTGAGCTCACAAGTCTGAGACCAGCCTGAGCAAGAGCAAGACCCATCTCTAAAACATAGCCCAGTGTTGTGGTATGTGAAAGTGAGATCCTGCATCTGCCAAAAATAGAAAATATTAGCCAGGTATGGTGAGGCATGCCTGTAGTCCCAGCTACTTGGGAAGCTAAGGCAAGAGGATCACTTGAGCCCAAGAATTTGAGGTTGCTACGAGCTAAGACACCACAACACTCTACCAGAGGCAACAAAGGGGAACTGTGTCTAAATGAATAAATAAAACTTTAAAAATCAAATAGTCCACAGACGCCTACAGAGTTTTGTTGGTTTTCATTTTGTTTCGATACAGAGTCTTACTCTGTCATCCTGGGTTGAGTGTAATGGGTGTGCAGTAACAGCTCACAGCAACCTTCAACTCTTGGGTGCAAGCAATCCTGCCTTAACTTCCTGAGTAGTTGGGACTACAGGCATGCCTCACTGCACCTGGCTAATATTTTCTATTTTTGATAGAAGTGGGATTTCACTCTTACTTCACGCTGGTCTTAAATACCTGAGCTCAAGCAATCCTCCTGCCTCGCCCTCCCAGGATTATGGGAGTGAGCCACAACACCCAGTCTTGACTTGTAACCCTTTCAGTATTCAGATTTTATGTTCTGTATGCAGTGAAAGTGTCAGAAAACCTCCAATCTTGGTTTCTTTTAAAGCACAATGTTGAAGTTCTGGGAATACTTTCCGATGACGTAGAGACTGATACGGTAGCCCCAGGTGAAAACCTCAAAATCAGACTGAAAGGAATTGAAGAAGAGGAAATTCTTCCAGGATTCATACTTTGTGATCCTAATAACCTTTGTCATTCTGGACGCACATTTGATGCCCAGGTAAACCAGTTATTATAGTGGTCTCAGTGATTTTTAGAGTCTAAGTGAAGCTGGAACTGTAGTGGGTTTGTCCTGACTACTGACGTAGGCACTTCACTCTTCATAATGTGTAGAGGGGACTGAGTACAGGATGTCCCAAAGGCCACCCTCAAAGTCACCATACTTAGGGAAAATGTAGCTAAATGTACCTTATTCACAAGATATTCATTAGAAAATTATTCAGAATATTTACAAAATATTCTCTATGGCCATCTGTTTGCAGAGTAAATGATTTATATATTACAGCCATGACACATGTATCTCACATAAGGTCTTCAAGAGGGTATAAGTGCTTTCTGGATAGGAAGTAGTACTCTTTGTAAGTTCCTTTTTATTTTTGATCTCCTGTTGATAAATTTTAGAGTATCTAATGCTGGCTAGAGTGCAGCTTTAAAGTCATGGTTTGTGTGGTTGTTCCAGAAAGGAAATCACACACACATTTTCTCCCCATTAGCAATCTGCTCTCCTTGGGAAAAGGACAGAGTAAGATTGGTGTGCTTAACAGAATTCTGATGCCAGATGTAAGATTGTTTACTATTACTGGACTTTGGATATTGTGAAACGGATAAAGCTATAAGTTCTTATTTAGGTAACCTGTGAACAGTAATGATTAGCTTAATTCCTTGGGGGAATATAAAGGAAAGTCTTCCCAGAGAAGAAAGTCTGCCTGCTGTGTGTGTGGTTTTTGTTTTGAGATGGGGTCCTGCTATGTTGCCCAGGCTGGACTTGAACTTCTGGGGCCCAAGCAGTCCTTCCTCCTTAGCCTCTAAGTAGCCTCAGTGGGCCTGGCTTTGCCTGTTGTGTTTTTGAAGTTGATCAGGTAGTTGCCAAGAAGGTAAGTAGGGCATAGGATAATTGAAATAAGACTGTCACCTCTAACACAAAAATAACTTACATTGGTGTCTTACTGAGATGCTGAGTTATACTAATTCTTGTGATATTATATGGCACTTGACAATATTCAATTCTTTGTTTGTTTGTTTGACAGATAGTGATTATAGAGCACAAATCCATCATCTGCCCAGGGTATAATGCGGTGCTGCACATTCACACCTGTATTGAGGAAGTGGAAATAACAGTGAGTTTGTTTTAAGATGACTGGTTTGTTCATTTTGGTTTTATGTCTGTTTTATCTTGCTAATTTCTGATTAGCAATAGTGATACACTTTATACTCCAGTTCTTAAAGAGTCTTATATTTGGAATTATTCTGACCTCATCCTCTTTTCTTGGGTAGGCCTTAATCTGCTTGGTAGACAAAAAATCAGGAGAAAAAAGTAAGACTCGACCCCGTTTTGTGAAGCAAGATCAAGTATGCATTGCTCGTTTACGGACAGCAGGAACCATCTGCCTCGAGACCTTTAAAGACTTCCCTCAGATGGGTCGTTTTACCTTAAGAGATGAGGGTAAGAATTTTAAACCAAGTCTAATAGGATGTCTACCTTGGTAACCATCATCATCATCTGAGTGCAGTACATATTGCAACAGGCTCAAAGAAATATTCATATTAAGTACAGTAGAACCGCCTGTAAATTGACCACCCAAGAGATAAAACAAACTAGTCAGCATACACAGGTGGTCAGCATTAGGAACTAGGCCTACTACAGTGCATGTCCAGTCTGTGAAAATTAGGTCAACTTAAGGTGGTTGTTGTAGGGGTGTGGTCAACTATGGAGGTTCTACTGTACTTTAAGAGTTAGCTGTCTTGAAAAAGAAAATTACATGTTTTAGCAGTAATGCTAAATTTAATAATGTTCTATATGAAGAGTCTTAATTTTGATATTTTGTGAGTAATGGGATTGCAAAGAAAGCAATTTTATTTACTAAGACATTTCTATGCTAAAATTCTTTTGTAATATATGTAGAGAATAAAGGGGAAACGTTAATATATTTTTATAACAACTAATTTTTCAGAGGTCTGATATGCATGTTCTTTGGTTTATATCCATTTCTGCCTACATCTTGGTAATGCAAAACAACTGTAATTTTCTTTTCTTGGGATCATGAAATTTTTTGGTATGAAAGCAGAATGATTGTTACGAAACATATCCTTATGAATTGTTACTATTTCTAATTTAAATAAGACTGGAAAACTTTACATAGAACTTTATGGTTCATAGCCACTTGTTTTAATGGAGGAAGAAAACTACTTTATAGTTCAGTTGAGATACAGAATAGTTAATTTACATGTTAGTTCCATTTCCATTTACCACAGCTTTATTATATATCCACTGAGTGTCAGGAACTGTGCTAAGCTCTGGTAATAAATACAGTCCCTGAATCTTACTAAAGAGAAAAAACTATAAAGACAGTTTTTGCTTTAGAGTGTACCTTTAGTATTTAGCCAATACTTGTAATCCCATCTACTCAGGAGGCTGAGGTAAGAGGATCGAGTGACCCCACAAGTTAGAGGCCAACCTGGGCAATATAGCAAAAACCCCCTCTTAAAAAATAAATTTCTGGCTCGGCGCCTATAGCTCAACTGGCTAAGGCGCCAGCCACGTACACCTAGGGTGGCAGGTTTGAATCCAGCCCGGACCTGCCAAACAACAATGACGGCTGCAACCAAAAAATAGCTGGGCGTTGTGGCGGGCGCCTGTGGTCCCAGCTTTGGGAGGCTGAGGCAGGAGACTCGCTTGAGCCCAGGAGTTGGAGGTTGCTGTGAGCTGTGATGCCACAGCACTCTACCCAGGGGGACAGCTTGAGGCTCTGTCTCAAAAAAAAAAAAAAAAATTTTTTTTCTTAGCTTAAAACTCTAATTGTTAAGGTTTGTCCTAGTAGTATAACAAAAGGATCATTTTGGTTACCAATCAGAACCTGATAAAAATCAGGCAGACAGAAAAAGACTAATTAGGGTAGCAAGAATTTTTAACCCCAGAACTATTTTTTCCTGAAAGATAGCTTGACTTTTAGCTTTTTCACAAGACCCAGAAGGGTTTTATTATCCCTTTCAATCCAAAGAATACTACTGGAAGGATATGCTCACTGGATTGTAGTTGCTCTTTGGTTGCTTCAGGATAGATTTTTTTTCCCAGTTTTTTTGAGGTATAATTTACATAATATGAAATTGACCTGTTTTAATTTAAGTATACAATTCAGTGAATTTTAGTATGGTTACCGAGTATATACTTCCATCACCACATTCTTAACTTCAGAACATTTACAGTCACCTAAAAGGAAACCTTATACCTATTTATAATCACCACTTATTGCCACCTCCAGCCCTAGGCAACCTTTTATCTATTTTTTTACTTTGCCTTTTTTAGACAACCCATAAATAGAATCATATAATAAAATGTGGTCCTTTGTGTCTGGTTATTTTACTTGGCATTTTGAGGTTCAATCATGTAGCATGTAAGTCCTTTTTATTGCTGAATAGTATTCCAGTGTATGGATATTCCATTTTGTTTGTCCAAGGACAGGTTTTTTAACATGGGAAATCATATTTCTTTTCCAGCTCCCACAAATAAGACCCACTTATTAAGAATACTCAGAAATTATGGCTTTGGTGGTAAAGCCAGTTAACTAGTAATTTTCATTGCAAAAAAAATTTTTTTTAATGTTTTAGAACAATAAGCTTTAGTACCTTATATAGACTTGCTGTTAACTACTGAAAGGTATTTTTGTTTTGTTTTGTTTGTTTTTGAAATTTCATTTCTAGGTAAGACCATTGCAATTGGAAAAGTTCTGAAACTGGTTCCAGAGAAAGACTAAGCATTTTCTTGATGACCCTGCACAATACTGTGAGGAAATTTGACTGCAAAAGCCTACTTCACACCGCCTTCTCTGATTTTCTGCCCAATGATAAACTCCCCATATTTTGCAAAGAGAAAATTCACAGCAAAAGTCCACATTATGTCAGCTTTCTCATATTGAGAGCTCTGCTATGCCACTGTTGAATTTTTCCTGAGATTTCCCCCCTCCTCTTCAAACTCTGCTTCCTTGGACAGATTTGGCAATAGCTTTATAAGTGATGTGGACATCATTGTGTACAATAATGAAAACCTACAGGAATTTTTTTATTTTTCATTTTCCCTTTAGGCATATTTAGTGATATTTTCCCCAGGCAGATCATTCTGAGTGTGCGAGTGTGTGTGCACATGTTACAAAGACAACTACCATATTAATAAAATATTCAATTTGAAATCCTTTTCGGTATTTGAATTGCTTTTGAATAATGTTTTTTATCTGGATGTAACAGTGTTGCATTAGCTTTTTAAATTTCCCAAGTAACTGACTACATTTTATTACTTGGACTTTTCTAAACTCTTTCCCTATCCACTACTTTAAATGAGGCATTTACAACCAATGTTCAAGTTTGTATTAAAGGAAAGGATTAGTTTGACCCTTCTTTTGATGGTTAATGCATACATACAGTTAAATCCCTTTATGCAACCATGACACTGCTTTACTAGGTCTATTAGTTATTTTCTGCTAATTTATATTTTAACATGATTTCTTAAACACAGTTAAGTTGTAAAATAAAAACACACAGCATACCGTAGCTTTTGTAAGTAAAGCTTAAAATTGTACCCCTACGGAAAATTCTATTAACTCATTAAATTAGTGGAATTGACAATAAAGAAAGCATGTTGAGACCAGGCGAAAATGCCTCTTTTAGTATTTATAAGAGCTGCATGTATCTCCTATGAAAACTGTATTCATTACAAGCGCCAGTTCTACAACTTACTCAGTTTACTCTTCTATCAGTAACTTTAAAGGTTGGATGATCCTTGCTGGCTAAAGCTAAATGTCCATCCAGCAATTAAAGGAACACATATTTAAAATCATCAGAATCTGCACAAAATAAAACCACCAGTGATAAATAGAATCAAGCACAGTATACATTTAATCTCAGTTAAGTAAATTACATTTTTCTTGAGCATAAAGCTCAAATTTGCTAACCGTGATGTGGTTGAACCACAGCATAGCACTGTGGTGGTTTTTAGATTGAAGGATAACTTTCTGCTACAACTATCATGACTTTAAATTTTTTCATGAGAATAAAAGAACTGGAAGGGACAATTTCTGGGTTTAAGTAGTGTTGCCATTTATCAAAAGACTTGGCTTCTTTTAGATTGTGATTTATCTCTCCATAAGATACTTTGTAGTTGTATATTTAATGACAGATCTCTTCCCTGTAATCTTGCTTCTCAGGAAAAAAAAAGCCTAGTCAGACTGTATTTTCAGTTACAAAACATAAAACTTGATCTAGTAGTGTTTTCTTCCCTATGGAATTCCCACTCACTTCATGAATGAGGCTACATCTCATGGACAGAGCAAAGCTATTGTCCTGCAGTTTCTTATAACTATACTCATGGCTATGAGATTGCATGGAATTTAAATAAATTCTATTATGTCTGCAAATATCTGGGCTTTTATTTTTCTGGGAGACATGGGAGCATTAATCAGAACATATTTTCTTTTGTGCTTCCATGTTAATAAGAATAAATACTAGCAACTGCTTGGATCTCAATAAATATTTAAAAGTTCAAGAGTCACAAAGTATTTCCAAAGGTAGATATCCCCCTTTTAAACTGAGCACATTGTTAAAAAGCAGTTATGTTTGCTATTAAAATATTTGCCTGATAAGAATATTATGTGCATGTTGCCAATGCTCTTAAGTAAAACAACTTAGATATCAACTGTGAAGGGCCTATCTCTTAAAAAATAACAAATAATAAAAATACAAAATTATAAAAATCACATTGATTCTTGCACATTTACAAAATTAGGTGATTAAGAGGAAATTCCAATGTTAGAGTTAACCAACATCATACATTTTATGGGCTTTAAAATTCTTTGAGAAGTGTTCCACTTAAATGTGATATATTTTAAACTCCCAGTTACACTGGTTCTCATTTGGATAAGGAAAAAAATGTCTAAAGTGAACTGGCAGCATGGGAGATGTCTGACCTTTAAAGAGCAATAGAAGTTCCTATGCTGTTATTCTGTCTTCAAGTGCAAATGTTTATATTCTCGACAATGCAAAAATAGACTAGTTGACTACATATTTAGCATATTACAAAGCTAAATGTTTTTTCTCTATATAAATGTTATAATCATGATTTTCTTTGCATCTTTCACAATAATGTTCTTTGTAAAGCTTTCATGCTAGGTTATTTAATAGTTTTTTAAATTAATAAAGTGAATTTAAGAAATGTCACTGAAATAAACTAATGTAATTGCCATATTAATCCCTTATTTCTTACTGTGGGAAAAGGGAAAATATAGCATTTATTTGTTTTTAATTTACAAAATGAATTTATCCAGTGAAAATCTATGTAAAATCAAACTAAAAGGGTTGGACTGAGTGTATATTGTCATTAAGGACAAATAGTAAAGTATTCTTGAGTAATTAAACCCATGTCTATTTTGTTTCAAATTAGAAATCTTGGACTATGGTAATTGAATATAAAAACTTCTACTGCAAAGTACAGGTTGTTCACTGAAACAAGAGTTAACTCCTACTTGTCTGCTGGTTACACGACTACAAGAACTGCTTTTACAATCTGAGACTTTGAACTGTGATGTAGCTGAACAATTACTGGCATCTTTGCAGCTGAAGCACTCCAAGTATTTTGGGCCAGACTTGCAATCAGATGCATTTTTGTAACCCAAGGAAGATTTGAATCTAAGGTGAAAAACTGCTCCCAAGATGAACTTTGGGGAAAAAAAAAAATCACCTAAACTCCCCTGGTGGTCTTCAAGAACACTAGTTATAACTGTAATAACTCCTTGATCTTTGATGACTGTTATATGGGACAGCACCTTCAGCAGCTCTCCTTACTGGCACGGACTCCTTCTTGGGCTGCTACTTCCCGGGATGATAGTGTCAGTGCTTTGAGGAGGGATTTAAGGTAGTCAAGGGACAAATACGCAGTTTTGACTACAGCTCTTAACATCAGGCAACTTCCAACCTTTAAACCCTTTGTGAAAATTCTGGTTTTAGTACTACAGCTGATTATAGGATGACTAAATGTTATATTCAATGTTGGCCTACCTTATCAGAACAAACTATGCCATTAATCCTCTCACAGACATGTAAAGTAGACAGCAATCAACTGGATTTGGGAGACAATTATCTGTCTCCAAATAATACGGCTTTTATTTCTTCTAGCTAACTTTTTCATTGATTCTAGCAGATCTAATCATTATGGTATCTGTCTAATACATTTATGATCTTGTTTGTTTCTTTAGAAATCTTGCCATGACAGTAACTTGTTAAACAAGTGTAATTTTGAATGCACAACTCAAAAGACATACTAGATTTAAATATAACAAGTTGGTTGGTTACATTAGATTTCACAGTAAATGGAATAGAAAGTGGTTTTATTTCCTAGTAGTAATTGAACCAATTTACTGCCATGATTCAGATAGGGTAGATTTGGTTCAACTTTTGCTGATTTGAGTTCTAGGATATTTTTGATTACCAATATCCTAGAACTTACTGAGTCTTCCCTTCAGTAAATAGACTTTTCACATACCTCTAACCCTATGCTTCCTTGAAATGGTAATATGCTGGCTAAGGACTATTATAAGGACCTGGAGGAGTGAAGATGAAAACCTTTCTGTTCTCCAGTATAAGGGAAAAGCAGGTTGGCACTACATCTGATTAGGCAGAAAACACCAGGATTTCTCAAGCAACACTGGGAATGATAATTGTCTTTTCTGCCTGGTCACATTTGCCTCTGTTCCCATTAAAACAATGTGGAAACCTCAGGTTTGTGGACACACAGATGGAGTGACATTTTGTGCTTCCCAAGGCTCCCCTCAGCTGGGCACATTAGCTTAGTGCTTCACATGTCAGCCCAAGTCCTTGCTACCTCCTTTTCCTGCTGCCGGGAAAGAGTGTGCAGGAGCCTGAGCTCTCCGCTTCTCAGGTGATTGTCCTCACCTCCATTTCCTCCACATGCAGGAAGTGAAAACAGGTCTGAGTCTGCAAGGTTTGCATTGTAAGGACTCAGACTGGGCGCTCAGAAATGTATACACCTCTTACCTAGTTTATGTTCTAAGGGAAATGTGGATATCTCTCAGACTAGGATTTAGTGACTAGTTTTCACTAAACAGCAGGTTAATACCTAGATCTCATTAAAAAAAAAAAGGACTAAAGGGAACTGATTAGGTTTGCTGGGTGTTTTAGCCTAAAGCATGGAAAAGTGTTCTAGGTTAAAAAAAAAAAACAAAAAAAAACCTTCCCTTATGATTTGTAGCTACCTACAGTGCCTGACTTGGTGCCTGTGTGAGGATTAAGCCCTTAGTCTGCTCTTGCAATTAATTATTCAAATGACTAAAGTTAAATCTGCTTTTGTAATAACAATAAATGTTGTCATCTTCCCTTTTGAAGGATTTGTCTGTAATTTTTGTATTGTAAGCAGCCAGGCTGTTTTCCGTACAATCCTTTATTCTTGTATTGGGTGTTTTGTTTCAGGTTATCTATCTGCCACTAGATATGTTAGGTGAATCTCATAAGCTTTGTCACATAAGGGATTTAATGTGCAAGGGCAAGAAGAAATTAATGATAAACACAGTAGTTAATTCAATGGCAGCCATACAGTCTCCTCATTCAGTGAGATAGAACTGAGTTCCTGCTTAAACTGCCTACGTGAAAAGAATCATCAAGAAGTTGTGCTAGTCAGTCTCTAGAATAGGACAAAACTTGGGAGCAAGCTTGCTGTTAAAGGGTTCCTGCTACTCAAGTTCTAAGTAAGTAAGTGGCTTTGGGGACACTTCCCAAGAATTAACCACACTTTCTACTCTTACGAACTAGGTCCCCAACACTACATCAAACATGTACTTTATGTCCTTTGTTCAAAGAACAGTTGTTTTAAAGGTCTTTGGGCACCACATATAGGCACTGTACTGCAGTGGATGTTAGACTATTAATAGAGGATTTTATGCTTTCTGACAAATGGAACCAATTTCAGAGGCTTTCTATCAATGCATCTATTTTTTTGACATTTAAATGTTTTTATTTTTGTATGAATGTCATATTCAACCAAAGCTATCAATGCACCCTAAAGCAGAAAAACTGCATCAATACTTTGGAAACTGTAAATTGAAGTGAAGGGTTATCTTAGTCTACAATAAGGACCAAATAATAATAGAAGTTTAAAGCTTTCCAAATTTAAAAGGATCTTAAGTTTAGCCTCATTGGCCATGTCAAAAAACAGGTCCTAGAAAATGTATCCACCTTCTTTTGTGTACAAGATGCTTAAAAACAATCTACATCACTACCTTTATTAGTTCCCTGGCAAACACTAAATTTTAGGATAAGAAAGAAATCTTGGTGGCACCTGTGGCTCAAAGGGGTAGGGCACTGGCCCCATATGCTGGAGGTGGCGGGTTCAAACCCAGGCCCAGCCAAAAACTGCAAAAAAAAAAGAAATAAATCTTGAAAGAATTAGAATCTTAGGTGTAATTACAATTTATAAAGAAATTCCTTGGCCAAGCAAGGTGGCTCACGTCTATAATCCCAGCACTCTGGTAGGCTGAGGCAGGAGGATTGCCTGAGCTCAAGAGTTGCAGACCAGCCTGAGCCAGAGAGAGACCCCACCTCTAAAAACAGCAGGGCATCATGACAGGCGCCTGTAGGCCCAGCTACTTGGAAGGCTGAGGCAAGAGAATCACTTGAGCCCAGGAGTCTGAGGTTGCTGTGAGTTATGAGGCCACGGAACTCTACCAGGGGTGACAAAGTGAGACTCTGTTTCAAAAAAAATAGATCAGCCTTAGCAAGAGTGAGACCCTAAGACCTGTCTCAAAAAATAGCCCGGTGTTGTGGCGGACTCCTGTAGTCCCAACTATTTGAGAGACTTTAGACAAGAGAATCAATTAACCCTAAGAGTTTGAGGTTGCTGTGATCTAGGGCACTCCAATAAGGGCAACAAAATAAGACACTCAAAAAAAATTCCAGCAAACAGAAGTTGTATAACAAAGGAATTTTTTATTAAAGTTGGAATACAGTGAAATGTACAGATCTTAAGTTTACAATGAGTTTGTCAAATGTATACAACAGTGAGTGTCAATATCCCCATCAACATAAAGAACATTTCCACTACCCCTAGAATTTCTCTTCTGCACCATTCCAATCTACCAAGGTAATGTTTTGCCATATATTAGCTTTGCCTACTTTTGAATTCTACATAAATCACATGACATGTTCATTGGATTACATTTAATTACAGCTGCACATACTCTTTTCTTTTTTTTTTTTTTTTGAGACAGAGTCTCATTCTGTTGCCCTTGGTAGAGTGCAGTAGCATCACAGCTCACAGCAAACTCCAACTCCTGGGCTCAAGCAATTCTCTTGACTCAGCCTCCCAAGTAGCTGGGACTACAGTGCCCATTTGTTTTGTTGTCGTTACTGTACTTGTCAGTGTTGTTTGGCAGGCCTGGGCTGGGTATGAACCCACTAGCTCCAGTGTATGTGGCTGGCACCCTAGCTGCTGAGCTATAGGCACCAAGACTAGCTGCACATTTTCTTAACTCATCCTATTGCCAATATTTGATTTTTCTTTCTTTTCTTTTGGGGGAAGGGAGCAAGGTCTCATTCTGTTGTCCAAGCTAGAGTGCAGTAGCTTCATCATAGCAACAACCTCTTTTTTGTTGTTGAGACAGAGTCTGTGGTATCACAGCTCACAGCAACCACAAACTCCTGGGCTCAAGTGATTCTCTTGCCTCAGCCTCCCAGGCAGCTGGGACTACAGGCGCCCACCACAACACCTACCTATTTTTTTTGTTGTAGCTGTCATTGTTGTTCAGCTGACCTGGGCTGGGCTCAAACCTGCCAGCCTCTGTATATCGCTGGCACCATAACCACTGTTCTACAGGCACTGAGCCAACCACCTCTTCAATTTCACTTCAATTTTGTCTGTCTTCTTTAACATTACATTTTCGTGATTAATCATGCCATATCAGTAGTTTTCTTTTTTACTGCTGAGTAATATTCTGGTTTATGAATATTCCATAATTTTTTTTTTTTTTTTGGAGACAGAGCCTCAAGCTGTCACCCTAGGTAGAGTGCTGTGGCATCCCAGGTCACAGCAACCTCCAACTCCTGGGCTCAAGTGATCCTCCTGCCTCCACCTCTCAAGCAGCTGGGACCACAAGCACCCACCACAACACCTGTCTATTTTTTGATTGCAGCTATCATTGTTATTTGGCGGACCTGGGCTGGATTCAAAGCCACTAACTCAGGTATATGTGGCTGGCGCCTAAGTTGCTTGAGCCACAGGCACCAAGCCATATTCCATAATTTTTAAAGTAGGTACTTGAGAAGAGGTTTAATTTTGTTTTCCAATTAGGATTGTCATGTTGGTTCTAAGTGCAAACAACTTTCTTTCGAATTATTATTAAAAATGCAAGGAAATAAAATTCGAAAGCTCCACCTCTTCTCCTTTTACCTACTTTTATAAAACATGCCAAACAGAGATGACTTAGTTATCTCAAAGGAAGAGAAACAAGACAAGCTCCCTTCTTACCTCTCTGTAATCTTGACAGCTTGCCTTCTCTATATTCCCTGTGATGTACCATTTCTACACGTGTGTCGATTCTAAAGATTGTCTTTCCCACACTTTTTTTTCTGAAACAGTCTCACTCTGTTGCCCTTGGTAGAGTGCTCTGGTGTCACAGCTCACAGCAACCTCAAACTCTTCAGCTTCAGCAATTTTCTTGCCTTAGCCTCCCAAGTAGCTGGTATTACTGGCACCCACCACAATACTCAGCTATTTTTTTAGCAACAGGGTTTCCCTCCAGCTAAAGCTGGTCTGGAACTCTGAGCTCAGGCTATCCACCCACCTTGGCCTCCCAGAGTGCTAGGATTACAGGCGTGAGCCACCTCGCCTGGCCTATCTTTCCCACACTTTCATATTGCTAGGACAAATTTGTAGAAACTAACCAGGCTCAGTGCCTGTGGCTCAAGTGGCTAAGGTGCCAGCCACATACCTAAGGTGGTGGGTTCAAATCCAGCCCAGGCCCACCAAACAACAATGGCTGCAACCAAAAAATAGCCGGGCGTT
>NW_003852584.1:1573790-1574791 GCF_000181295.1 Otolemur garnettii
TTTTTTTTTTTTTCTGGTTGCAGCCTTCATTGTTGTTTGGCGGGCCGGGCTAGAGTAGAACTCGCCAACTTAGGTGTATGTGGCTGGTGCCTTAGCCACTTGAGCCACAGGTGCCAAGCCCCAGAATGCTAGGATTATAGGCATGAGCCACTAAGCCCAACCTTCATGTATAACTTCTTTTCTTCGAAGTCTTTTTATTCATCCCTTATTATGATCTAGCATAATACTTTACTGTGGTTACTAAAAACTTTCTAATTTGAATAAACATGCACCTTCAACTGTCATAATATTCAGCAGTTATATACTGGTCGTGGTAACAGAACACAGTCCTTCAGGTTGTCAGCTGCTTTATCTTCAATGATAAAAGAGATCAGAGGTATGGGTAACCTGTTTTCAAAAAAAATGTAGAAGCCTGGCTCAGCGCCAGCCACATACACCAACACTGGCAGGTCTGAACCCAGATTGGCTAAATGACAATAACAACTGCAACAAAAAAACAGCTGGGCGTTGTAGCGGGTGCCTATAGTCCCAGCTACTTGGGAGGCTGAGGCAAGAGAATTGCTTAAGCCTGAGTTTAAAGTTGCTGTGAGCTGTGATGTCACAGCACTCTACCGGGGACGACATAATGAGACTCTGTCTCAAAAAAATTAATTAAAAATTTAAAAAACTGTAGAAGCCACTTTTCAGAATGACCTTAATATCACATTCCTTAGGGAATATAATTCCTTTAAACTGAGGTTGTCTGTATTAAAAAATTGTCTTCGGCTTGGCGCCTGTGGCTCAAGTGGCTAAGGCGCCAGCCATATACACCTAAGGTGGTGGGTTTGAATCCAGCCTGGGCTCGCCAAACAACAATTGATGGCTGCAACCAAAAAATAGCCAGGTGTTCCTGTGGGCGCCTGTGGTCCCAGCTACTTGGGAAGCAGAGGCAGGAGACTCACTTGAGCCCAGGAGTTGGAGGTTGCTGTGAGCTGTGATGCCACAGCACTCTACCCAGGGGA
>NW_003852584.1:1575535-1577037 GCF_000181295.1 Otolemur garnettii
AGCTCTTTTACATTTTCTTCTCTGATAATCTCATTGTTCATGTTTCTCTTCCCCATACCCCCAAATCAGAATCTAATGTCAATTTCTTTACTATCAGTCATTTCTTCCCTGCTTGAATTGGATACGTTACTTCCTGCCCGCTTTTACCCCTAACATACACAATTTCATTTTCCTATCCATTTAATGATGATTATATTACTTTCAGCAAAGAGAGAGAGAATTAACCTTCTGCAGTTATTATTTATGTATGTGCCAGGCACTGTGAAAATATATTCTCTTAAGTTCTAGCTTAAGAACTAGCTTCATTTTACAGAACAGAATATTGAGCTTTGGGAGATTAGCTAATTTGTCCATGGCTGTACAACTGGTAAATCATGGAGCTGGGATTCAGACTCAGATCTTTCTAGCCCCAAAGACCATGTGTTCTTCATACCTTCCTTAAAATGTCACATTTTATATTTGAGCAGTATTGTCTTACCTCTTGATTCCATTTTGTCTAGGAAGTTAATATTACCTAGCAGATTTCATTACCAGGAATATGCTAATTATGCTGAGGACACTAACATAAATTTTTTAATAGCTTTATCGATAATCCATACATGGTAAGTGACTATATGGCATTTCTTTTATTTTCTCATTTTAACTGCTCTTACTTGGTGGGGTTATCTTAAAAGGATTTCTAATAGGTTTCTTGGGCTACTAGTTGATTCTAGCAAATATTTATTTTGAAGTAACTAGATCTGAGTCTCATAATCTATACATTAACTATTTAGTTTCTTAACTATTTAGTTTCCCCTACAGCAACATATTCAAGCACTTTTTTCAGGTAGTTGACTATTTGTCACATCCTTAGTAAAATTATATATAATTTCATATATGGTTAATGCCATTTTTTTAAGGCGGGTGCTTGAGTTCAAGAGTTCGCCAACCTGAGCAGTGTGAAACCCCATCTCTAAAAATTAGCTGGATGTTGTGGCAGGCACCTATAGTCTCAGTTACTTGGGCAGCTGAGGCAAGAGGATCACTTGAGCCCAAGAGTGTGAGGTTGCTGTGAGCTATGACACAGTGGCACTCTACTGAGGGCAACAGAGTGAGACTCTGTCTCAAAAATAAATAAATATAAAAAAATTAAAATAGCCGGGCATTGTGGCAGGCACCTCATCCCAGGTACTCAGGAGGCTGATGCAAGAGGATACTTGATCCTGCCACAGCACTCTACTGAGGGTGACAAAGTGAGATTCTGTCTCAAAAAAAAGAAGTTTGAAGAGATACATTTCAGCACCCTCAGAGAAAACAACTTCATAGTATTCATGGTATTTAGTGAGATGTGGGTACTCAAATGTGGAAATGAATTTAAATCTGTTACTTAATGTAGATTTACTGTAAAAGAAATTACACCATAAAAATTAACAATTGTGGCTCGGCGCCTATAGCTCAACTGGCTAAGGCGCCAGCCACGTACACCTAAGGTGGTGGGTTCGAATCCCCAGCCCGGACCCGCC
>NW_003852584.1:1578284-1580234 GCF_000181295.1 Otolemur garnettii
GGTAGAATTGACAGCAGATTAAGAGAATTTAAAGTTATTCATGAATTGGGCAGCACCTATAGCTCAGTGGGTAGGGCGCCAGCCACATACACCAAGACAGGTGAGTTCAAACCCAGCCAGGGCCAGCTAAACAACAATGACAACTGCAACAACAACAAAGAAAAATAGCCAGTTGTTGTGATGGGCGACTATAATCCCAGCTACTTGGGAGGCTAAAGCAAGAGAATTGCTTAAGCCCATGAGTTTGAGGTTGCTATGAGCTGTAATGCTATAGTACTCTACCCAGGGCAACAGCTTGTGACTCTACCTCAAAAAAAAAAAAAAAAAGAAGAAGTTATTCATGAATGAAGCATTTCCCTCAGACTTTTGGAATAAGATTTAACAAAATAATATGAATTAGATTTCCAAGTTAGTTTGTTCCAAAAGACCAACCATTATGTAGTACAAGATTTTATTGAAAAGGAATCTCTGCTCATATCTGTTGCTTTGGCAAAGAAAAAAAGGAATTTCCCATGTTTCCCTCTGCTGTTCCTCTTTTCTTTCCGAGTTCTAATAGTATGTGTACTACCTATCTGCCCAGTTTTCCAAGTTCTCAGAATTTGGGAGTAATCTGACCTCTCAGTTTAAGTCTTTTTTTTTTTTTTTTAACAAACTGTCACTCTGTTGCTCAGGCTAGACTGCCTGGTGTCAGCCTAGCTCACAGCAACCTCAAACTCCTGGGCTCAAGAGATCTTCCTGCCTCAGCCTCCCAAGTAGTAGAGACCCTTGACACCCATCACAATGCCCCGCTAGTTTTTTCTGTTTTTAGTAGAGATGGGGGGTCTCATGCTCAGGCTAGTCAAGAACTGCTAAGCTCGAGCAATCCACCTGCTTCGGCCTCCAGAGAGCTAGGATTACAGGTGTGAGCCACTGTGACTGGCCTGTCCGCATTGCTATCACCCTATCACATGGGAGAGTCAATTATGGTGGGAAAAACATAAATGTTTTAAGGTAGGAGGGCAGGACAGCCTAACATATAATGTTTCATAAGTAACCTGAAGCAAAAATCAGAAGGATGAGTTAATGTATGTGATGGGGGGCGGGGGGCACTGAAGAAAAGTATAGTGCTCCAGGAAGAAGTACCAGCCTAATGGAAGATAAGGAGAAACTACAGAGTTGAACCTAGTACCTAAAGACTGAAGGGGTAGAAGAAAGGGAGGTAAAAAGGGAGGGACCACATGAAGAGTTTGTAGACTATTGAGGGTGACCATATGATCTGTCTTTCAAACTGGAATATTTTATTTCTCCTTTTTTGGAGAAAAGTTTCACTTTGTCACCCTTAGTAGGATGCCGTGGCGTCACAGCTCATAGCAACCTTCAACTCCTGGGCTTATGCGATTCTCTTGCCTCAGCCTCTCAAGTAGCTGGGACTAGAGGAGCTGGCCACAACACTGGCTATTTTTTTGTTGCAGTTTGACCGGCACCAGATTTGAACCCACCAGCTTTGGTATATGGGGCCAGCACCCTACCCACTGAGCCCCAAACTAAAATACTTTATTCCAGAACAAATGTTAAACTAAATTTAGGACACCTGACAAGAGATGCAAACTGGGATTATATATATAAATATGTATCTATGGCAAATTAAGAAATATACACTTCATCCTAATGACAATAAAGATGAATGACATCCTAATGACACAATCAGTTTGATATAATCAGTTAGTTTTTGGTTTTTTTTTTTGCTTTTTGAGACAGTCTCATTTTGTCGCCCTTGGTAGAGTGACATGGCATCATAGCTCAAAGCAACCTCAAATTCCTGGGCTCAAGTGATCCTCTTGCCTCAGTCTCCCAAGCACAATACCCAGCTATTTTTAGAGATGAGGTCTTACTCCTGCTCAGGATGGTCTCAAACTCCTGAGCTCAAGCAATCCACTGGCCTTGGCCTTCCAGAGCGCTAGGATTACAGAC
>NW_003852584.1:1580867-1585542 GCF_000181295.1 Otolemur garnettii
CCAGGCATTGTGGCAGGCACCTGTGGTCCCAGCTACTTGGGAGGCTGAGGCAGGAGACTCGCTTGAGCCCAGGAGTTGGAGGCTGCTGTGAGCTGTGATGCCACAGCACTCTACTCAAGGGGACAGCTTGAGGCTTTGTTTCAAAAAAACAAAATAAATAAAATAAAATAGATGTTTAAAAGGAATAAGCAAGTCTTCATTAATGACAGTATTTGGGGATTGAGAGAAATGAGTTACAGTTAACTTCCGTATTTGGCTTGGTGGTACCAATGATGGAAGCAGGAAACACAAGAGGAGCAGGTTTGAAGGAGAGATGGTGAGTTTATCATAGTGGGACTTGTTGAGGGTGAAGTCCCAATAAGACTTTAAGTAAAAACAGATGAATATATATGAATAGGTTTGAAGGTAGGAGATGTACAAATCTCTATTAGTTATCCACTGGTTATAAACAACAGATTACTTCAATGTTGTGGCTTAAAATAACATATTTACTATCTCAGTTTTTGTATCAGGAGTCTGGGAGCAACATAGCTGGATGGTTCTGGCTTACGGTCTCTGAGGAGTTTACAGTCATCTCAAAGTTCCAATGGGGAAGGATCCACTTCTAATCTCACTCATGTGGCTGCCTGAAGTGTCCTCACAACATGGCAGCTAGCTTCCCTCTCTCCAGGGCTGCCTCACAAGTGATGAGGAGAGGGAAACTGGTAAAGAAAAAGAACACTGAAGGTGGAAACCACAGTCTTTTTATAACCTACTTTCAGAAGTGACATCTTACCACTTCTGCTATATTCTATGTGATAAAAGCAAGTCACTTAAGGCTAGTTCACACTCAAGGCAAGGGAAAATGAAGAAGCTCCATCAATGAGGAGCTGAGGAAGGGAGAAGTATCAAAGAATTTGTAGACATTGGGCACATCTATAAAACCACAATGCTGGAACAAGATGAACTTCTGTAGAGCATAATTCATCACTCACTACCTTCTCTTCTTTCGTACTACCAGTTCAAAACCTTTACAGCTCCATGCTTTCTCCAAAGTACAAACCCTCAGCTTGATAATGAATTAATTCCTTATCCAATTTTGCTAGTGTCATCTCCATTCCTCCCTCCATACATCCCTGCTCCAGCCACTTACTGCTTCAAAACACCAACCACTGGCGCTCTTTCACCTGAATGTACTCTGTCTCTGTGGCCTAGAAATCTGGTTCTCAAACTTGAATTCAGGTGACAGAGTATCTGAAAGCCCCCATACCCTTTATAGAATGCTAGAAAACACTGATACATGAAGCCCAATGTAACAATTCATGACATTGTGCTAAAACAAATTTCATCTTATAGTAGATTCTAGAATAAACTAGTGGAAGTAGGTGCCAAGGATTTAAGGACACTTCTGCAAGCTGATTGAAGATGAGGCCATTATCAAACATCAGCAGCATCCTTTCGTGGAAGGAGCACTTTTTGAAAACAAGTGACATGTAAAGCCCCTACTCCCATTCTTTCATCTCAGAAAAATTTACATAGCTAATTGCAAAAAGACTGCAACAATCCTGAGTGCTATCAAATCACTGTCGTGTAATTACATGGTGGAATGCCACACAGCCATTTGCAAAGATGAGGCAGGACCTTCACGTACTGACTGGGAAAAATCGCCAAGAAACATTAACAGGAAAGGTGCGAAACAGTGGATATACTGAGCTACCATTGGTGTCTTTTTTTTTTTTTTTTTTGCAGTTTTTGGCCGGGGCTGGGCTTGAACCTGCCACCTCTGGCATATGGGGCCAGCGCCCTACTCCATTGAGCCACAGGTGCCGCCCCATACCATTTGTGTCTTAAGAAAAAAAAATTTTAAACCCCATCCATCCTAAACATGCCTAAAACATTTCTGGAAGGTTCCAAGTGATAGTGGTACCCGCAGTTCACCGTGAGGAGGTGGTGAAAGGGGAGGGAGCCGTTCTACCCTATTCTTCCACCTGTCAGTTATCCGGCCTCCACGCTTATGTGCATAGGACCTTACCTCCTGCCTCTCTGGGAGACCAGAGGCAACTGAAGAGACTGGTCCGTCTCATCTTTTAACAATGCGCCCGGCGTTCCTCGTGCCTTGTCAATCCCCACCAGCCCGAAGTCACCCAGCTAGCTGGTGGGAGGCGGGCCCGGGATTCCGCGCTCCTCCCACGGCCCCGCGCGGCCAGCACAGAGGCGGAGGCCATGGAGTGCGGCGGACCCCACCGAGCCGCCAGACAGCGCTCTTCTCCCGCCTCAAGGCGCTTTCTCGACCTCTTCTGTGTAGAAGGGAGAAGTGTACCCAGGTTACTCCCTGAGGCACCTGGGAAGCCGGAGCAGAGCAGAAAGAGAGGGAATGCTTCCAGCGACAGACGCCGAGAGCAACCTGGCAGCGTAACTCAGTTTGCCCACCCCCGCGCAGCTACTACCACACGTCGGACGCGCGAACTCCACCTTCTCCCGGAAATGACGCTAGAAGAACCGGTCCCCGCCTCCTAGCTTCCGGCTCCTGCCCTTGGTCGCGCATGAGCACAAAGTTCCCATACGGGGTCTGCGCCCGGATCCTGCACGAGGTGAAAGCGAAATGGAGGGCTCAGCTTCCATGCCGCCGCCAAGCACAGAGGCGACTGCACCTTCCACCTCAATTCCAGAGGCTCCGAGCGCAGAGGAACAGCTAGACAAAAATCAAGTGAGTGGCCCCTGCGGGAGGTTTGCTTTGGGAGTGGGGTGACCGTGACATTATGAGGCGCCGGGGTGCTGGATGAGCGGCTGGGAACGGGAGTACGGACTTGGCGCCTCTGTAGACTCCGCGGAGACTCCGACACAGTCGCCCGCTGGCCGCACGCCGCAGCTGGCTCGCCCGTTTACATGCGCAGGTAGGCGCCTGCTTCCCTCAGTCGTAGGGCCTGGCTCTCTTGAATGGGATTTCCACTGTAACTCGGGGTTCCGAGGTAAGGTCGACCTGACTTTGTATCCCCACCGTGGCCAAGTCGCTTAATTTTCAGGTCTGTACCTCTTACGCCCGCCAGGATCAGAAGAGGGAATGCCTGTAAAGCGTTTTGCCCGGGGGCCTGGAACACAGCAGATACGCAGTAAATTCTGGTTGCAGTTTGTTTTGTACGTTTCCTGGGATTACTGCCTCCCTCATTGACAGCAAGAGGAACCTGTTTCCATCTGATTTAGTCTCCTCTGTAGAAGAGGCCCGTTTTTGTAGACAGTCTTAGAAGCGGATACGTAAGCGAGGGTTTTTAAGTTGGAGCAAAAAGATACGGAGGGGAACTGATGCTAAATTAGATTGAGAACATTTAACTTATTTGTATATCTCCACTCTGCAGATTAGAAAGGCAGTGGAAGCTCTCTTGGCACATTGCAAGTCCAGGAAAAACGATAATGGATTCCTTTTGAATGAGAATGAAAATTTATTTTTAATGGTGATATTGTGGAAAATTCCAAGTAAAGAACTGAGGGTCAGATTGTAAGTTCTGATTTTCTGTCTTTGCTATTTTTATCTGCTTATTCTTTCCGTATAACTTTCACAATTGCACCTTACTTTCTAGTGGAAACTTTGCAAACTCAAAAGCCTGAAATGAAATAAAACTGTGCCTAAAAAAATAGGAATTCAAAGATACAATTTTTCTAGAAATTTCAGCAGTTTTCTGATGGCTTGGTGGACAGTTAACTTACAATCAAAATTATAGGTTAACTGTTTTTGAATCAAAAACCTAGAGTTTGAGGGAACAAAGGTAAAACTAGTTAAATAGCTTTATTTTTTTAGTAAAGTATATTTGTGTGTCAACCCAAAGTTCGTAAGGGCCCAGACTTTCTTATACACAGACAAAAACTTAGCAGTGAAGTACTTTCTATGGAATTAATGAATTCTCAGTTTCAGAAGTCTTAGGTCAGAGAGATCCTCTTTGTGAAATTTCCAGGTTTAGCAAATAGAAAAATAATTTTTTCATATAAGTAGATCTTATGCAATATTTGGTACCTACTTATACTAAAAAAAGGATTCATGGCTGATCTGCAACTCAAATTTAATTATCTGGCAACCCTGCCTCTCTACTAATTTCCTGTCAAAAAGCCAGCCTACTCAAGGTGTGTAGGATGGATACATTGTTTCAGTTTCTTTTTGATATAAAAGAAGGAAGATGGAATGGTTAGAGTTTGGAAAGACACTTTTGATTCTCAGATTTTTTTTTTTTTTTTTTTTTTTTGGAGACAGTCTCATTGTGTTGCCCTCGGTAGAGTACTGTGGCATCACAGCTCACAGCAAACTTTTGGGCTTAAGCAGTTCTCTTGCCTGAGCCTCCCAAGTAGCTGGGACTACAGGTGCCCACCACAATGCCTGGCTATTTTCTGTCGCAGTTGTCATTGTTGGCTAGTTGTTCTGAGCCACGTTCAATTCACCAACTTCTGTGTTTATGGCTGGTGCCATAAGCACTGTGCTATGGACGCCAAGCCATCAAGATTCTCTCTTAACTGATCTTTGCAAACTTGCTCCAGCCACATTGCTTTATTCATTTTTGCATGTTCTACTTGCTTTCTTTAATCCATACCACTTACTCTTTCTAGAAAGCCTTCTTACTTTCTCTTCAGTATTCTCCTGTTTGCTCACCTCTTAATGATTACTGTTACTTACTAGCCTTGCAGTACTTACTATCTCATTTGGCCAGTTATG
>NW_003852584.1:1585788-1589405 GCF_000181295.1 Otolemur garnettii
GTGCCCTACTCACTGAGCCACAGGCGGTGATGTAACATTCTTAAACTAAGGAAATATTTCTTTAGAACATGAATGTGGGCCTGAGAAATGAGTTAAACTTTTTTTTTTTAAGACTTGGCATAATAGTATATCTTTGCTAATTCCTGTTGATTTACTCCATGTTTTCTGTTTCAACTCTTGAGTGTTACATTGTTTGTGGAGCTAAGAGTTTTCCAGAAAGTAAATTCTGAACTAAGACTGTCCTGATGAAGCTAGGTTATTCTGGCACATTAGAGTACACGTGCACATAGAGTAACATATATAATAATAAATTACATATGCAAGTGGCTTACACCTGTAATCCTAGCACTCTGGGAGGCTGAGGTGGATGGATGGCCTGAGCTCAAGAGTTGGAGATCCACTTGAACTAGAGTGAGACCCAATCTCTAACAATAGGCCCGGTCTGAGCTAAAGTAGGACCCCATCTCTAAAAATAGCAGAGCATTGGGGCAGGCACTTCTAGGCCCAGCTTCTAGGGAGGCTGAGGCAAAAAGATCTCTAGAGCCCGAGAGTTTCAGGTTGCTGTGACACCATGGCACTTTACTAACAGAGACAAACTAAAACTCTGTCTCAAAAAGAAAAAAATTCAGCTCAGCACCCATAGCACAAAGGTTATGGCGCCAGCCACATACACCAAGGCTGGTGGTTCGAACTTGGCCCAGACCATCTAAACAACAATGACAACAACAAAAAATAGCCTGGCATTGTGAGGGGCACCTGTAGTCCCAGCTACTTACTGGGAGGCTGAGGCAAGAGAATTGCTTAAGCCCAGGAGTTTGAGGTTGCTGTGAACTGTGATGTCATGGCTCTCTACCAAGGGTGACATAATGAGACTATGTCTCAAAAAAAAAAGAATTCAAGTGTCTTTGTTTATATTTTAATTCTCATTATATCCCAAGTGTTGTTATTTGGGTCTCTGGTATTTGTGATGCACTTGAGTCTTAAATTTCATCTCTGTATTATGGAAGACTAGTTGTATTTTTAAATGTTCTTGGTGGAGTGTTTGCTTCAATAGCATGAAGATTATTAAAATAACAGTAAATGTATTGTATTCTTTGTAATATAAACATACATACCATCTGAAATAATGTTTTCCTCCTTGGTTCCTTCTCATGTATTTTACAGGCCCTTGCCTCATGGTATTCGATCAGATTTAGAAGAAATTTGTTTATTTACCAAGGATGAACCCAATAAAACTCCTGAACAGACAGAACGTTTCTATAGAAAGCTTTTGAACAAGCATGGCATTAAAACCATATCTCGGGTAGGCTGGTTGATACTTTCAGGTTATTTAGAAGGTTTAATTCAGTTGAAATAAGTAATAAATACATTACTATCTTTCCTAGTACTTTTTTCTCTTTTTAATTTAATTCTTGGTAGCTTTAGGCAGAGTGTATTTTATCTTGCCTATGATAAAGGAGCTGTTATGTTTTCTTGGCCTAACATCATGACCAGGCACGGTGGCTTATACCTATAATCCTAACACTCTGAGAGGCTGAAGCTCAATAGAGGAATTATTTGAGCTCAATAGAAAAAAACTAGTCAGGCATTTCGGCCGGCACTGTAGTTCCAGCTACTCAGGAGGCTGAGGCACAGGATTGCTTGAACCCAGGAGTTTAAGGTTGAAAATTGCTGTGAGCTAGGCTGACATCACCGCACTCTACCAGAGCAACAGAGTAAGACTGTCTCTAAATAAATAAATAAATGTGTACACCAATAGGTTAGATCTCACAGGAAAAAGTTACTCATGTCATTCCTCTGTGCTTGCAGAGCATCTTTTCTTTTCTTTCTTTTTTTTTTGTAGAGACAGAGTCTCACTTTATCACCCTCGGTAGAGTGTTGTGGTATCAAAGCTCACAGCAACCTCCAACTCCTGGGCTTAGGTGATTCTCCTGTCTCAGCCTTCCAAGTAGCTGAGACTACAGGCCCCTGCCACAACACCCAGCTATATTTCTGTTGCAGTTTGGCCGGGGCTGGGTTTGAACCCGCCACCCTCAGTATATGGGGCTGGTGCAAAGCTCACAGCAACCTCCAACTCCTGGGCTTAGGTGATTCTCCTGTCTCAGCCTTCCAAGTAGCTGAGACTACAGGCACCTGCCACAACACCCAGCTATATTTCTGTTGCAGTTTGGCCGGGGCTGGGTTTGAACCCGCCACCCTCAGTATATGGGGCTGGTGCCTGAGTCACAGGTGCCGCCTACAGAGCATCTTTTGTTTGCCTCTGACTCACCTTATTTTGTGGTTGATGTACTTGTCTTTATTATCCCTGGATCTAATAGCTGGGGTGCTTTTTCATTTGTGTTGGTGTCCCCAGCACGTACCAGAGTGCCTGGCATGTTTTAGGTATTCACGTTCACCAAACTATGAACGGCATGGATTTAGGATGTTTTTTGAATCCAAATACAAATTGTTGCCTAAGTATTTCTTTTCCTTGTTCAGGTTCTCAGCTTTTTATTTTTACTTCTCCTGTGTTTTCTAGATTATACCACTCCAAACTTTAAAAAAGGAATATAAACCCTATGAAGCCAAGCTCCGCCTTATGAGTAGTTTTGACTTTTTCCTTACTGATGCCAGAATTAGGCGGCTTTTACCCACACACATTGGAAGACATTTCTATCAAAGAAAGAAGTAAGTTTCTTAGCAATGATTGGGGTTCAGCAGCATGAAATTTTAGGTGTATTTGCATTGTGCTGTGAATACATGTATCTTTTTTATAGAGTTCCAGTATCTGTGAATCTTCTAACCAAGAATTTATCAACAGAGATCAATGAATCTATAGGTGGAACAGTCTTAAACATCTCTAAAAGTGGTTCTTGCAGGTAGGTAAAAAGAATTCATGTGTGCCTCTTTTAACTGTGTATTTAATGACTTTATAAACTTTTTTAAAAGTTAGTGGTAATGGGATTTGGCACCTGTGGCTCAAATGGCTAAGGCACCAGACACATACACCTAAGGTGGTGGGTTCGAATCCATCCCGGGCCCACCAAACAGTGACAGCTGCAACAAAAAAATAGCTGGATGTTGTGGTGGGTGCCTGTGGTTCCAGCTACTTGGGAGGCGGAGGCAGGAGACTCGCTTGAGCCCAGGAATTGAAGGTTGCTGTGAGCTGTGATGCCACTGCACTCTACCCAGGGGGACAGCTTGAGGCTCTGTCTCAAAAAAAAAAATAAATAAAAAGTGGTAATGAAACCAGATCCTTCCGTTGAAACTAAATCCATTGCATAGAAGTGTTCCATTCTCCAGCACAGTGCTATCCAGTAGGACTTTCTTTTTCTTTTTTTTATTTAATTTATTCATAACTGTGTACATCAATGTAATCATGGGCACAATGTGCTGGTTTTATATACAATTTGAAATATTTTCATCAAACTGGTTAACATAGCCTTCACGGCATTTTCTTAGTTATTATATTTTATATTAAGACATTTATATTCTGGCTCGGCGCCTGTGGCTCAAGCGGCTAAGGTGCCAGCCACATACACCTACGGTGGCGGGTTTGAATCCCCAGCCCGGGCCCACCAAACAACAATGATGGCTGCAACCAAAAAATGGCCAGGCGTTGTGGCGGGCGCCTGTAG
>NW_003852584.1:1589425-1590936 GCF_000181295.1 Otolemur garnettii
CCTGGGCTCAAGCGAGTCTCCTGTCCCAGCCTCCCAAGTAGCTGGGACCACAGGCGCCTGCCACAACGCCTGGCTGTTTTTTGGTTGCAGCCATTATTGTTGTTTGGCGGGCCCTAGTTGGATTCAAACCCGCCACCTTAGGTGTATGTGGCTGGCGCCTTAGCCGCTTGAGCCACAGGCGCCGAGCCTCCTTTTTTTTTATTAAGTCATATATACAAAGATCATGAATACATTTATGCCTTTGTGGGATTCAATGTGTTGATTATTTGCAGGAATTGGAGTGATTACATCCAACTAATTAACATAGCTTTCACCTCATTTACTTAATCACAGTGTTAAGACATTTGTGTTCTGGGGTGGTGCCTGTGGCTCAAAGGAGAAGGGCACAGGCCCCATATACTGGAGGTGCTGGGTTCAAACCCAGCCCCAGCCAAAAAAAAAAAAATCAAAAAAAAAAAAGACATTTGTATTCTACATTTAGTAAATTTCACATGTACCCTTGTAAGATACACTGTAGGTGTGGTCCCACCAACCACCCTCCCTCCACCCACCCTCCCTCTCTCCTCCCCTCCTTCTCCCCTTTCCCCTTAGCTATAAATTGGTTTCATAGTAGGGCTGAGTACATTGGATACTTTTTCTTCCATTCTTGAGGTACTTTGCTAAGAAGAATATATTCTAGCTCCCTCCATGTAAATATGAAAGAGTAAAGTCTCCATCTTTTTTTAAGGCTTCATAATATTCCATGGTGTACCTATACCACAATTTATTAATCCAGTAGGACTTTCTATGATGAAATTATCTATATCTGTGCTCGTTCAGTAGGCACTAGTGTTCTGTGGCTTGAAATGTGGCTACTGTGTCTGAGGAACTGAATTTTTTTTTTTTGGAGACAAGAGTCCCATTATGTTGCGCTCAGTAGAGTGCTGTGACATTACAACTCACAGCAATCTCCAACTCTTGGGCTTAAATGACTCTTGCTTCAGCCTCCCAAATAGCTGGGACTACAGGCGCCCACTACAACGCCTGGCTATTTTTTTGTTGCAGTTGTCGTCGTTTACCAGGCCTGGGAAATAAACAGATTCCTTCTAAATCTGATCGAATACCATGAGGCAAGGGCCTGTAAAATACATGAGAAGGAACCAAGAAGGAAAATTCTTGGGCTCAAACTACTCTCCTGCCTCAGCTTCCCAAGTAGCTGCGATACAGGTGCCTGCCACAACGCCTGGCTATTTTTTTGTTGCACTTAGCGTTGTTTAGCTGGGCTGGGCTGGGTTCAGACCTGCCAGCCTTGGTGAGTATGGCTGGCGCCATAATCACTGTGCAATGAGTGCCAAGCCACAGCTGAATTTTTTATTTCAATTAGTTTAACTAGGCATTGGTGGCTGGTTACTATATTAGACAGGGTAGCTCCAGATAGTAAGGAAAGCAAATAGAGTAAGATTAATGTTTAGGAAACATAAGTAATTGTGGTTTTAGATTTTTAGGTCATCCTTCAAAGGCACCATACCATT
>NW_003852584.1:1592041-1593561 GCF_000181295.1 Otolemur garnettii
GTCATTGTTGTTTGGCGGGTCTGGGCTGGATTTGAACCCACCAGTTCAGGTGTATGTGGCTGGCGCCTTAGCCAGTTGAGCCATAGGCGCCGAGCCAGTTCTTATTAAATGTAGTCAGTGTTCATCAGCCTGACAGTTGCTTTTGTGTTGTCACATTGATAAAATCTTACCCAGGATACTGAGTTAGGTGGAGTCCCCACACCTAGTGGTAGATAACAGACCTTTAGTAATACTTCATGGCTTCTAAGAGAATGCTGCTCAGGCTATTTTATTAGGGCAACAGAATGGGTTAAGTTTGAATGCTTGGCAATATGCCTGCTTGGGGAGCTAGAGCAGGTTTTAAACATATCTGAAATAAGTTTTATAAAATAACTGACTATGGTGTTCTTGTGGGGATGGGTAGTTGCCAGTAGGGCAGAGTTGCAGAGACAGTCCTTCCACTTGTAGATAGATGTGTACCCAAGTGGTCACACCTAGCAGAAAACAGGACCACAGATTTCTCAGCTCTGGCTACCCGGAAGGCCAGCCCCCAGCTAAGTGTCTCTAGGGAGGGCAGAGTGGGCTGCGGTTGAGCAAAGCAGGTGGGCTCTGGTGTGTGTGTTGTGTTGTGTTGTTGTCTGCCTGCAGGTGGGAAGCCCCTTAATTGGGTGTGATGAATAGCTGAGAAGAGGTGTTGGTTGTACAGGCCCTTGCTCCTTTATTTCAGGCTGACATTAAAGAAGTGCCTCATTGTTAACCAGTTTGATGAAAATATTTCAAATTGTATATGAAAACACTACACTGTACCACATATTTGCATTAATGTACGCAGTTATCATTTAAGAAAAAAGAAAGAAAAGGGAAAAAAAAGATTGGCAACAGAACACTGTGTACACAGTATTAAAAAAAAAAACGAAGTGCCTCATGAAAGTGGTTAAGTAGAGGATCCACAGCCTGGTACATGGAGTCGCTGAGTACCTAGGAGAAAAAGACGATACCGTGAATGCAGATGAAGGTGCAATAGTCTCTGCCCCTGAAGTTTTACCAAAACTAAAGTTGCAGACAACCGAGGAAAAAAAACTTTGAAATCATTCTTTCCTCAACTATTACAGTATTTTCTTCCTCTTTTTTTTCTTCTACCACTTCTTCCTCCCCCCACGCCCATCCTCTCTTATTACCCTCACCCTTCCCCCTCCCCAGCCCCCTCCCCTGCTTCCTTCCTCTTCTGTCTTTTCTATCCTTCCATCTAGAAGCCACACGTGTGGGTGCAGGCAGTGGTAACAGGTGCAGAGTGGGCAGTTTGCAGTCTTTCATTGATTTTTAAAGGCGGGGCAGTGGATCTAGAGAGAAAGAGAGCAGATGACTCTCCTGGAGGTCATTCCTCATAGAACCAGCTTGAGAATGGAGTCCACTCATAAACCTAGGTGTTTTCTAGGAAGAAGTTTGAACCTCCTTTGGCCCCGCCCATCAATCCTGGAGTGGCATGATCAGGTGCTAGCCATCAATAGTTTGGCATTTTAGGCTCGGCGTCTGTGGCTCAA
>NW_003852584.1:1594287-1596162 GCF_000181295.1 Otolemur garnettii
TCACAGCAACCTCCAACTCCTGGGCTCAAGCGAGGCTCCTGCCTCAGCCTCCCAAGTAGCTGGGACTACAGGCGCCCACCACAACGCCCAGCTATTTTTTTTTTTGGTTGCATCCGTCATTGTTGTTTGGCAGGTCTGGGCTGGATTCGAACCCGCCAGCTCAGGTGTATGTGGCTGGCACCTTAGCCGGTTGAGCCACAGACGCCAAGCCTGTCTGTGCTTTTTAAAAAACATTTATTTTAAAAAATCTTTTAATATAATACTGTATTAAATTTCAGCACTATACGCATCGGTCACACTGCAATGCAGATTGAGCATATCACTGAAAACATTATTGCTGTCGCAAAAGGGCTTTCAGAAAAATTGCCAGAGGTATAGTATTGCAGGTATATCAATTGATTGTTGATTTAATTTGAAAGAAAAGTATATGTAGCTGATACTCTTTTTCTTGGATTCAGAAATGGAAGAGTGTGAAACTCATGTTTGTGAAAACTGAGAGATCGGTTGCCCTCCCCATCTTTTCTTCATTTGTCACCAGTTGGGATGAAAATACCAAACGTTATCTTCCTAAGAAAAAAGTAAGTAGAATTTTATTTGTTTTTATTTCAGATTAATATGAGAGTACAAGATGATTAGGCTACGTTGTTTGTGTTTCTTAGGTAAAGTCTGAGCTGTAGCTGTGCCTGTTAGGACATTATATGTGATACGTAATGATAAGTGGAACATTGAATGCTGGATAAGACAGATAATCAAGGGTGTAAACTCAGCCCAGAAAGAGAACTGGAATGTGAGACTTTTTTTTTTATTGTTTGGGATTCATTGAGGGTATAAAGAATTAGGTTACACTGATTATGGTTATTAGGTTAAGTCCCTCTTGTAATTGTGTTCCTGCCCTAAGAGATGTTCTGTACGCCCTAACCCCCCCCCATCTCTTTCCCTCCTCCCCAGTGCCTGACTTTTCAAGTATCTTTTACTAGTTTTCTAGTAGTTTTGCTTTTTTGTGTTCACTGTTTCCACTTTACATACGACACAATATTAGTGTGAATATGCTGGGCAAAATGGCTAAGGCCTATAATCCTAGCAATGTGGGAGGCCGAGGCAGGTGGATTGCCTGAGCTCATGGGTTCAAGACCAACCTGAGCAAGAGTAAGACCCCTTCTCTAAAAATATGGGGCATTGTGGTGGGTGCCTGTAGTCCTAGCTACTCAGAAGGCTGAGGTAAGAAAATCACTTGAGCCTAAGAGTGAGCCATGGCATTCTACTAAGGGCAACAAAGTAAGATTCTGTCTCAAAAAAAATATATATATATATATATTTTTTTTTACCGTTTTTTTACTTGTTGTCATTAGGAAGATGATCCAAAATAACATAGACTAACTGGGCACAGTGGCTTATGCCTGTAAGCCTAGCTACTCAGGAAGCTGAGGTGGTGGGATCGCTTGAGCCCAAGACTTTGAGACCAACCTGAGCAGCATAGCAGGACTCCATCTCAAAAAAAGATGTTATGTCAAAATAATATCACTGGAAGCAGGAAGTCTGACTTTCTGGTCATTTGTCAGCAGATTCAGTTAACGGCATTTTAAAGATTTTGGAATTGTTGGTTAAAATGGAATTTGGACACTAAATGATTTCATTTGCTAGTAAGCATTTCATTTGATAGGGCTCTATCATAGTAAAAATAGATCTTTAGCTATATAAGTTTTTTACTTTCTAGCCACTATCTGAGGTAGGAAACAAATGGTTAGGATTCACTTTCTGGTGACAGCTTTATTGAAATACAATTCATATGCCATACTAGATAATTCAGAATTTTTTTGTTTTTTTAGAGACAGGGTTTCATTTTGTTGCCCAGGCTGGAGTAGTATAGTGGTGCCA
>NW_003852584.1:1596427-1598732 GCF_000181295.1 Otolemur garnettii
GGTTGGGATTCAAGGGCTGATAAGGGAGTTTATTCTTGGTACAGGTCAGGGCTTTTTCAGGGATCTTATGAATAATAGGAATTTAAATGCTGAATCTGGGCCATTTGTTTTATCAACAGAAGTATTTCCTGCTAAAATTATGTTTGGTGGTTTTTGGTAGGTGACAAAGAAAAATCCGCGACGACGTCTTGAAAAACTAAAGTGGAAGAAGAGGCAGCAGGCTTCATCAGTCTCAACAAAAGATAATGCAGCACCTAAAAGTGGTGCTCTGGTGAAGAAACCCGGGCCCCAGAAGGAAAAGGGCCCAGGACATGGGAAGAAAAAACGCAGCAAACGTGGCAGAGTCAAAGCCCAACTTAAAGTGACAAACGACTCTGAAGATGAAATTCCACAGCTGGTACCAATAGGAACAGCTCCAATAGGAACAGTACCAATAGGAACAGTTCCAATAGGAACAGCTCCAGCTAAAGAAAATGTAGAGGTAGTTTTTGCTAATATTTAGTATTCCTAAAGGACTATTTCAGTGGCCACTGCATCAGCTGGGCATAATGCTGTGTGATGGAAAATTCTGGGGTGAACCCCAAGCATGATGTAAATAGTTGCTGTGTTTTACTTTTCCCCCTTTTAATTGTTGGAGTGATGGGTAATAAACAAACTTTATTTTTTTTGCAGTTTTTGGCTGGGGCCGGGTTCAAACCCTCCACCTCCAGCATATGGGGCTGGCACCCTACTTCTTTGAGCCACAGGCACCACCCTAAACAGAAACTTTTGTGTAGCTTGGAGTTAATGGAGTTTTTGGCTACATTATATATGGATTTGAAAAGCAGACCAGGGCCAGGTGCAGTGGCTCACACCTGTAATCCTAGTATTTTCAGAGGCCAAAGTAGGAGTGCTTAAGGCAGGAGTTCAGGACCAGCCTGCACAACATAGTGAGATCCCATCTCTACAAAAAAACAAAAAGAAATGGAAAAACTAACCAGGTGTGTGGTGGCTCAGCCTGTAATCCTAGCATTGTAGGAGGCCAAGGCAGGTGGATTGCTTGAGCTCACAAGTTCAACACCAGCCTGAGCAAGAGCAAGACCCCATTTCTCAAAATAGCCAGGCATTGTGTTGGGCGCCTATAGTCCCAGCTACTCAGGAGGCTGAAGCAGGAGAATCGCTTGAGCCCAAGAGTTTGAGGTTAGGGTGAGCTATGATGCCACAGCACTATACTCAGGACAACAAATGAGACTCTGTCTCAAAAGGAAAAAAAGAAAGAAAAGAAAACCAGATGTGGTACTGAGCACTTGTAATCCTAGCTACTCAGGAAATTGAGGCAGGAGTATTGTTTAAGCCCAGGAGTTTGAGGTTGTACTAAGTTAGGATCATGCCACTGCCCTCATGTCCAGGCTAAAAAATGAAACCCTATCTCCAAAAAGAAAAGAAAAACAAAAACAGACCAGGGTAGAAGTTTGGTCATACAGTTTAATTTCTGAAGGTGAGCCCTGGATAGGCACATAATTAAACTTGAAAAATTTACCAGAACAAATTTTGGTATTGGATCCTGCCTCTAAAATTTCTTCAGCACCCCACCTCCAGTGATCCTTAATAGAAATCTGACTTCATGCATTTTGGAGATAGTTTATAGGAACAGAGTTTATTTCTTGTTTTTTAAATAGCATTTCTACTCATGTTCATATTATATGTCTAATTCTTGGGGAAGGATCTCTAAACTAAAGGGGTAATAACTCCCTGTGAGACTAGAAGGTGGTTCTCACCAGGAGGTCAGAGAAAACTTACTTGCCCTTCTGGGTGTGGAGCTCAGAGCAACTTTAAACTCTTGGCATTTGATTGGTGGGAGGCCTGGTCCCTGGGCTATTATGGCACTACAACTATTTTGTATTTCATGGTAATAGTAACTCTGTTTTGTTTGTTGTTTGTTTTGATAATAGTAACTCTTAAAATCATCATCTAAAATGACCCTAGATGGGGTGGTTCATGCCTGTAATCCTAGCACTCTGCAAGGCCAAGGTGAGTAGATTGACTGAGCTCACAGGTTCAAGGCCTGAACCAGAGCAAGACCTCCTCTAAAAGTAGCTGGGCATTGTGGTGGTCCATCTACTAGGGAGGATGAGACAAGAAATCACTTAAGCCTAAGAGTTTGAGACTGCTCTGAGCTATGATGTCACAGCACTCTACCAAGGACAATAGTGAGACTCTGTCTCTGTAAATAAATAAATAAGCAAAATGACCCCAAAGTGCTACTGAATTTTTTTATATAGTTGAAAACATAAGCTGTATAGTTGTTTTAGAAAAAGTAAGCTGG
>NW_003852584.1:1598987-1601908 GCF_000181295.1 Otolemur garnettii
AAAAAAAAAAAAAGAAAGCCTCTGAATCTAATTTGTTGAAATGGGTTATTCTGAGGGGAGCCCCTTCCCTGACTCACTGCAAGGGAAGCAGAAGGTGAAGAGTCAGGATTTGGTCAGAGGGTCTCAGCTGTACCTCTAGGGCACAGTTGTTCCTAGGAGTGCCTACCCTCCAACTTAGGGAAAGATTGGACCAAGGAGACCAAGGGCCCTTTTATAATCTTACCTTTTAGAACATCTCTGAGGCAAAAAAACAGAACAAAACAACCACTTCTTCATCATGCTGAGGCTTACCTTTTGGGGTTCACTGTAATTCCCTGAATTAAGATTGTGAAATTTTGTGAGGTCTTTTTCCCCCATACTAAGTTTTCTTCTTTTTCTTAGACTCAAAAACATACCATAGGAAAGAAGTCTTCAAAAAAGAGTCCTGGTCCCACTACACCTCATGGGAAGAAGAGAAAGGCCTTACCAGCTTCAGATGCCGTGAAAGCTGCAGAGCCTGAGACTCCAGGTAAAGCGCCAGGAAAGAAGCCAAAAATCAGAGAAGAGGCAGAGAAGGAAGGAAATCTTTTACTGACCAAAAAAGACCCAAGACAGACTCCCAAAAAGCCAGAGGCCAAGGTCTTTGCTACTTCTACTAAACCTGCAAGAAAAGCTCCCCACACCCCTAAACGATTGCCCAAAGTCCCTCATTCGACCTAGTCACTGATTCAACCAGAGGTAACATCCAAGCTACTTGACGAGCTTTTTAGAAATACTTACTCATGTCATGATCCCCATTGTAACCTCCTCCAAATATCAGGCCTAGACTTAAATATTTTTTTAAAACCTCCATATGTAATTCTGATAAATGTTCCTGGGTGTAAAAACCAGTGGTTTGAAGTAAAATCTATTTTGTAATTGTTCTTCTGTGTATTTGCTAATAGAAGGATAAGAGAATGCTTCTGTCATTGTGTTTATTATTAAAGTATAACATTTGCTTCTGAGTATGCATGTTGTTGGCATTCTGAATCTTGTCAGTTTAACTTGAAGGCCTGCGATGCGACACTTTTTCTCTTCTGCTGAGCACTTAATCGTTTATTCTCATGGGCTAGTTTGTGAACACATTCCAAAGTGGGCCAGTGAGGAGCTTGCTGCATGAAATTCCACTGTGGAACATGGGTTTCTTGGTGGGTATTGGTGGTAGTCTGTCAAGTTGATGAATTTCTTGATTACCATGCATATGATGAAGGAAATTAGCATGGAGTCATATATACAGGCTCTGAACTGGATCTTGTCTACTAGGGCTAAGACCACAATTCATCTCCAAGAGCCTTGCCAACTTCCACATTACTCCTCACCTTACAGAGATTTACTCGTATGTGCCAACTTGGGGAAGTAGACGTAACAAAGTGCACACAAACATCTAGAGTATGGGTCTCGCTCTAGCTCAGGTCTTGAACTCTGAGCTCAGGCAGTCGGCCCACCTCGGCCTCCCAAAGTTCTGGAAATACATGCGTGAGCCACTGTGCCTGGCCTGTAATGTTAACTTTTTAAATTAGGAAAGCCTCAAAAACAAAAATTGTATGTTACTCTTTTCTTTCAGACTTCTAAAAATAAACATAGATTTAATTTGTTGTAAGGATTTGGCTCAGTTTGTTTTCCATAGAAACTAGGGTCCATGGGAAGATGATCAGATAGATTTGTTTGACTCACTCACAGGTGCACTGCTTTGTGCAGGACAAACCCTCGTACATAATCATGTGTTTTCTTCATGAGAGTTTCCCAGGGATTGCTGTGTGTTTTCTTTGATTGTATCCTCAAGGCAATTACAACACCAAGTGATTCTTTGCTTATTTTTAGTCTTACTGAAAATGACACAACTTCCTTTTTAACTCTAATGACATTCTCAGCATTCTCTTGTGTTGAAAACATTTTAATTTCTTGCTTTTTTTTTTTTTTAATAGTCTCACTGTCACCTTGGGTAGAGTGCGATGCCATCATTGGTCACAGCAACCTCAAACTCCTGGGCTCAAGCAATTGATCCTCTTGCCCCAGCCTCCCTAGTAGTTGGAATTACAGGCACCTGCCATAACACTCAACTAATTTTTCTATTTTTGGTAGAAACAGGGTCTTGCTTTGCTCAGACTAGTCTCAAAGTGAGCTCAGCCAGTCCACTCTCCTTGGCCTCCCTGAGTACTAGGATACAGGCATGAACCACCACACCCAGCCAGATTACAATGTATTGAGCAAGATGCCAGTATATCTAACACAAAGCCTACTTTGTAATGTGTGGACTCCGAAAAGTGAAAAACAGTTGTGGTAGGGACATTTCAAATACAGTTTCCACTGAAGGTGTATTGCTTTTGCACCATAATAAAATTGAAAAATCCTAAGTCACATGAGACAACCATATACTAGGTTTCCAAGGCTGAAGAAGTGAAGGGGACATATTCCTAGCCAGCTGATAATGGCCCAGGGGCCAAGAGGATGACTGGAAGATTATGTTGCAGGAAATCGCACATTCTTTTGTGAGCTGAGTATGAGGCAGATGTTTCATTGGAAGTCATGACTGGGTTTCTAGAACTCATCCTTCATACCAGGGAGATTAACACATAAAGCCAGATCTGATGGGAGAAAAGTGAGGGCAACATTTTTGTTCTAAAGAAAATATTTTAGTTAATTTGTTTTTTAGGAACAGGAATAAGCATCAAGTTGAATATTAAATGCCTGGAATGTATTTAAGTCAATCTTTAATAAAGATTCACTTACTTGGCTCGGTGCCTATGGCTCAAGTGGCTAAGGCGCCAGCCACATACACCTAAGGTGGCGGGTTCGAATCCAGCCCCGGCCTGCCAAACAACAATGATGGCTGCAACCAAAAAATAGCCAGGCATTGTGGTGGGTGCCTGTAGTCCCAGCTACTTGGGAGGCTGAGGCAGGAG
>NW_003852584.1:1604928-1606150 GCF_000181295.1 Otolemur garnettii
TCTGGGTGATGGATTACAGGTTTTATTTATTTATGTATTTATTTATTTTTAAGGGTCAGGGCTCTGTCACCTAGGCAAGAGTGCACTGCCATGATCAGGATTCACTGTAACCTCAAACTCCTGGGCTCAAATTAATCCTCTCACTTGTCAATGAAAAAGATGGTATACTCTGTAAAATATTTTTTCTTTTGAGACAGAGTCTTACTCTGTTTCCCTGGGGAGAGTGCTGTGATATCATAGCTCACAGCAACCTCAATTCTTGGGCTCATGTGATCCTCTTGCTTCAGCCTCCTGAGTAGCTAGGACTACAGGTGCCTGCCACAACATTTGGCTAGTTCTTCTATTTTTAGTAGAGATGGGATCTCGCTTGCTCAGGCTGGTCTCAAACTTGTGAACCCCAGCAATCTACCAGCGTTGGCCTCCTAGAGTACTAGGATTATAGGTGTGAGCCATCATGCCCGCCTATAAAATAATTTTAGGAGATTTTTTCTGGGTCAAATTTGAGGCCAAGAGCCTAGAGCCACGCCCAAGCAAGTAGACTCCTGGTGGTCCAGTTCCAGTTTGATCTTACACATTTCAGGGAGGCAGGAATTACAGGTAAAATCATAAATCAATACGTGGAAGGCATACATTTGTTTGGCCCCACAAGATGGGACACCTCAAAGCAGTGGCTTATAGATTATAGGTGAGTTTAAAGATTCTTAAGCTGACAATTGGCTAAAAAAGTTAGGCTCTAATAATGCAGGAGTCAGAGCAAAGGAATGCTGAGGTAAGATAAGTGCCTGTTAATCAGAGACAAACTACAGACACAAGCCCAAGCTCAAGGGGGGTTGTATGCATACTGAGGACCTGCAGGTTTGCCTTGCATGGCCCTAGGCCTGTTATTGACTCCCAAAGGACCTCTCCAAGAAGGCAGGGGCCATGATAAGGCATGTCTGACCTCCTTTCTCATGGCTAGCAACTCAATTTAAGGCGAGTCCCTTAATGAAGAGGGGGTCCCATCAGTCAGCCACTGGAGTAGAGAGCTTTAAGATTTTACTTTATTTCACACACTAAGACTTCCAGACTAGCTGGGACTATAGGCATACACCACCACGCTCAGCTAAAGTTTTGACTTTTTGTGGAGATGGGGTGGGGAGTCTTACTGTTATGTTACTCAGGCTGGTCTTGAACTATTGGGCTCCAGCAATCCTCCTGCCTCAACCTCCCAAAGTACCGAATT
>NW_003852584.1:1608224-1609883 GCF_000181295.1 Otolemur garnettii
AAACTAAACTGTAGCCATTGTTGCCTAAACTATATCCATAACCTAAACTGTAACCATTGTTACTTAAACTGTATCCATGACTACCCAAGCTGTAACCCAGGCACCCTGAGCCAACCAGCCACCTCTCACTTCTGCAACCTGCTGGCTCAAAAATTATTTAAGGCAACTTGACCACTACTGGGATGGAGCTGTCTCTCAAGACAGTTCCTTGGGCAGATTCAATAAATTTCTGATTGATTGCACTTAAGTGGGGTCCAAGTCAATACTTTCAGGTTGCTGGGGTACAACTCAGAGAGCAGCCCCGAGTTCTCTGAGGTTCTGGTTTTTATAATGCAAAATTTTTCCAGGGCAAGCAAGCATTGTTACAGAGCAAAAACAGCAGTTAAAAGGGGTAGGGGACATCACAAGGGTAGGGCAGTTAGTCAGTTTACACAATGCTATGATCACAAGAGCAATTAGCAATTTTTTCTCTCCCTTACAAAACAGGTACAAACCACAATATCCTAAGGGAAATGTAGGGAAGGAAACTTACGGGTGAGGGTCGTAAAGGGCATGAATATAAAAAGCGATAATCACCAAGGTCATAATCACCAATGCAGTCAGTAATTTACATCACTAACAATTTTAGTTGAATGTATTCAGTTACACAATGGGAGGGCAAACAATAGGAACCAGTTTTGAAGGTAATGGAATGTAACAGAAAAGGAGTAAACAGTAAAATGGAGTCAAACTTGCTCTTTTAATATTACCATATCATATACAGATAGCATGAAGACCACCTTAACATTACAAGAATCCATGTTATTTCAATTGTCTAATCAAGAGCCTCCTGTAAGAAACAGAGCCAAGCTTGCCTTTTACTCTATGGACGTTTTATCTTGCTGGGTCCCTGGCAGTTTCAGGGAACCAGTTCTGATGGTTTCTTTTCTTTTCTTTGTTTTTTTTTGGCCGGGGCTGGGTTTGAACCTGCCACCTCCAGCATGTGGAGCCGGTGCCCTACTCCTTTGAGCCACAGGCGCAGCCACCTGACGTTTTCTTTTTAACTAAAAAGCTGCCTTTATACCAGGAGAGAGAAACTATCATTTCTTTTATAAAATGAGTAGTTTGCTTTTTGCTAAGTGTATTCGGAAATCACTTAAAAATGCTCTTAAGAGTTATTAGTTGAGCTGCATCATCTTTTTATGCACATAAAGTTATAATTTGCTTTTCTTTGGAGATAGGTCTCTTCATACACCTTGACTGTCCCCTTGTTAGGCTGTGGGATTTTTCTTCTCGATTTGTGGAAGTCTTTTGTATTTTAGGGATCTTAGTTCTTTGTCTTTTATCATCACAAATACAATACATTCTAAATTAATGATACCTTATGTTCTGAGTTTTCTTTTTTTCTTTGTGGTTCTAGGTTTCGTTTGTCTAAACAAGCTTGCAATATTTTATTGAATAAAAACTGAAGATTATATGTGCATTCAATCTAAGGAATTGGGGGGAAAGCCAATAAGATGCAGGAAAGACTACAGACCTCGGCTGATCCCGCCTGCCCCGCGCCGCGCCCCTACCTGTCGCCGCTGCACGGTATATGGGCCGCTGCTCCGGGAAGACCTGCCGGCTGCTCTCCACGCTCGTGCTCACCCGCTCCTTCTTCGTGGCGGAGCTGGTCTCGAG
>NW_003852584.1:1610679-1611464 GCF_000181295.1 Otolemur garnettii
CGAGAAATTTTCCATCAGGCAGGAATCCATAATGTGACCATCCAGTTTGAAAATGTGGACTTGGAGGAGCCCCTGGAGCCAGACCTATTTTCATTCTGCAGCTCCCCTTGCATCTCCAAGGGCTGTGCTAAGCAGCTTTGCTGTTCCCCTGGTGTGCCACCTCTGGCCCATGTCAGTGGCTGTGCTGAACAGAATGGCCGTCCCCTGCTAGACACATACCAAAACGATGGCCTCAGCAGAAGAGACACAATAGAAGTGGCCATTGAAAGGCCTTTGGATGGATGTCTGAGGGAGGACCAATGTTATATCGACAGCACATGTTTTTAATCTGATACCTACATGATCAGACTTTATAGACAAGGCCCTTTGGAACCACCACCTTGGCTTGTGGAAAGAGCTTTGTGGGTCGTAGGCGCTGACCAAGCTGGCAGTGTGCACTCTCTGGGTTCACCAAGGGGTTGGTTCTTTGGGATTTAGTTGAATGTGTTTGTTAATCTTGATGTAACTGATAACCCCTTTCCATTCCCCTGGGTATCTCATGCTTCTCATGGGTAGTTTCAGCTTGAACATTCATTTTCCCTTTCTTTTTTTAGGTACATTTTAAAGTATTTATTATAGTTGTAGCTAGTACCTTGATGGAAAAGTTGATGCCCAAAGGAGAAATGAGAATTAATTTAATTCCTGCCTTTATTGTGCTTTGAGGAACTTAGAGTTTTCCTTTATGTCTCTGATTCATATCATCAAGTTCAAATAAATGTTTTAAAATCTGAAAAAAAAAGATGCAA
>NW_003852584.1:1612049-1614965 GCF_000181295.1 Otolemur garnettii
AAAAAAAAAAAATTAGAAAACAGGTCCTACAGTTACCAGGTAAAACCAAGAGATGATTTCTGAAAGAGATCACAGGTCAATACATCCCTAGAAACCTAAACAAACACTTACCATCTAATAGCCAAAATAGAAAAGATAGACAAGCCCCTCCCCCCCCCAAAAATGCTCAACTTCATATCAACATACTTGAAAATCTATATAAAATGGATGTTTTGAGAGCTCATTAGTTATCAAATTGGAGACAAAATCCTAAAAGTTAGAAAAAGTAGTGAGATGTAACTGAATAACATAGTTCATACACATCTGGAGTTGTGATTGTAACTGAAAGTTTCCAATTCATTTTACAAAGTCACATTCTTAGTATCGACACCTAATATTTTCCTTCTTTCCTCCCCTTCTAAAAAAACCTCACAGAAAAAGAAACTAAGGCTGGGCCGAGATGGGTGGATTGCCTGAGTTCACAAGTTTGAGACCAGCTCTGAGCAAGAGGGAGACCCCCCTCTCTACTAAAAATAAAAAACGAGCTGGTGTGGCAGATACCTGTGGTCCCAACTAGTCGGGAGGCTGAGGCAAGAGGATTGCTTGAGCCCAAGAGTTTGAGGTTATTGTGAGCTATGATGACACCGTGGCATGACCAAGGCAACAGAGTGAGATTTTGTCTCAAAAAATAATAAAATAAAACTTACGATGAAATGCCAAGTTACTGAAATGTAGCAAAGGTTAAAACCACTGGTATTTGCCTTGGTTTTCATTATCACATCCGTAAGGAAGGACATAGACTGACCTCTGTCAGTAGTGGCCAAACTGCTTCCCTAAGGGTCCCTACTGACTAACTGAGATTTAACCTTTCCTCCTTGCAGGTGTTCTGTTTCAAATCCAATAATAACCCAAACTCAAACAGGGGTGCTGGGAGCGAGGCAACCAAGGTAAAGTGGGGTTCTCTGCTGGAAAAAGAGGCTTATCAATATAGCCAAGAAACCTCCAAAAGACTGGTAAGGGGAAATGTTTCCAACCAGATTTTAAAACATGCCACAAAGCTGTCCTATACGGTATAGGAAGATAGCTTGTTCACAATACAGGGAACAGAGTGATGAGTGAAAACAGTTGTTTATGGGGACTTACCCGATAGGGGGTTTTCAAATTAAAGACAAAAAAATGCAACATTCAATAGGATGAAAGGATTCTTTTCATCCTTCCTGAAGTGAAGAGATGTAATTGAATAGCAAGGTATGCTCAGATTCTCACTCAGTAAATGGTTTGTGTCTGTATGTGTAAAGAAAAACAATTAAAAGGCCAGTTGCAGCAGCCCATGCCTGTAATCCTAGCATTCCGGGAGGCCAAGGCCAGTGGGCAGCTTGAGCTCAGGAGTTCAAACCAGCCTGAGCAATTGTGAGACCCTGTCCCCACCAAAAATGAACCCAAGAGTTTGAGGTTGCTGAGAGCTATGATAACTCCTCAGCCCTCTACCCAGGGCAAAGGAGTGACACCTTGTTTCTAAAAAAAAAAAATTACATAAATTTATAAAACAAAACCCAATCTTGGAATGGAGAAATGAGTTGCTTGGCATTATATTAACACATCAGAACTCATGTGAAAGGTCTTGGCTTCTAGTTAATGGGGTTAACAGCCAACTCCAAAATCTTTTTTTTTTTTGGAGACAGAGTCTCACTCTTTTGCTGGGTCCTCCTACTGGCGGAAGAGAAGTAGGCAACTGTCCAGAGTTTCCTTCCAGCCTACATGCTCTTAGTCTTTTACCTTGGAGATCATCATTTGCATAAAACTATAAATTTATCATCAAGTAAAGTAATAACTATGCTTTAGAAAAAAGTTAAGCCTACTTATATACTTAGTTATTTTTGAGACTTGCTTGCCTGCTCTGTCCCCTGGGCCAGAATGCAGTGGCTTCATCACAACTCACTGCAACCTCAAGCTCCTGGGCTGAAGTGAGTGAACCTCTTGAGTAACTAGGACTACAGGTGTGCACCATCACACCAGCTATTTTTTTTCTATTTTTTGACAGTCAGGACCTAGCTCTTGCTTGGGCTGTTCTCAAACTCCTGGGCTCAAGGGATCCTCCTGCCTTGTCCTCCCAGAGTGCTAAGGTGTGAGGCATCATACATGGCATAATGATGTATTTTAAACCATTATGAACATAAATCACCAATTCTGAGTCTCCTTGGAGGGGAACTTCGGTGCTTCTTGGAAGCCAGTTCTTTAAATTACACCTTCCAGATTCTAGAGAAGGTGAATGCTTTACTGATAACACAGAGTCCATGCAATTCACAGCCAAGCAGAAAGGTTTCTATTTTCCTTTTGATTTCTGACCTCTAATTTTTTTTCTACCTTTAAACAATGCAGGAAGAAAAACACAATGGACCAGCTTGTCCTTTGTAATCCTTACAATCTGAGGATTACACTACGATGCTTGTCTCGCTTTGAGTGGCTAATCCTTTTGGGGCTGTTGATCATGGCTCTGGGAATAGTTCTCATTTTACGGAACTCCTCTGACACCACAGTTTTGTCTATCGAAGGGAAGATAGTAGCCATGGGCGTTTCTTTGTTAAGCTTGCTAGAGCGAGAATGCACAGAAATGAGCCTTTAGTGACTGGGTCACCCATAGCCAGCACCTACCTGTAACTGTATGGAACTTCATTGATGTTGGGCCTTTGGGACTTTTAAGTTTCATAAGCATTGTTCTATTTATTTATTTTTTGGGAGCTCTTTCAAGATTTATTTGCTATAGAATTGCTTGAGTCCACCAATGAGATGAACTCAGGATTTCTGTGTTTAATAGTACTTTTCTTTTTCTTGTATTTTGTTATAAGTGCTGCAACATTGAAAAAGCAATTCTTCTTGCCAGTATTTGGCATGTTTAGAAGAGGTTAGGAAAAGTATGCAGAATTAGATGTCTAAAAA
>NW_003852584.1:1615367-1618621 GCF_000181295.1 Otolemur garnettii
CTCAAAAAAATTTTTTTTTAAATTCCTCATTTGGACGGGTCCTGATTTTGGAGATGAAATCACATTCATCTCCAAAAAGAACTGTTTCAGGTCAGAAATGTATTTTATAATCACAGATCCTGACCTTGGACTTGACTAGTGAAGATTCCCAGGCACTGGATGGATGACAGGATAGACATCATTTACTTGGCCAATTCTGACATGTGCTCTACCTGGCTTGTAAAAATTTTATAAATATCTCTTAAACCTAAAGTTCCTCCTTCTCTGAAATTGATTGTCTTAATCTCTTTCCCAACACTTTTAAAAACAAAGAAACAAAAATTTTCCCTGCAAGATAGCAGGTTTAAGTATTTGTTGCCTATGAACAGATACAGAGAAACCAAATACGAATGTGAATTAACAATTCAGTGACGTATTGTGAGTCTCTGGGTGGCTATGTAAGCTGAAAGAAAGTCCCTTGTTGGCTCTGCACTTGTCACCAGAGGTGACCATCCAAATAGCATCAACCTGAAGAGCGTGTGAACCCCAGCAGCTGCTTGATGGGCTTAAACCACCACTCCTTGGCCTCTAGCTCTTCTACCAAACCAGCTAGTTTTTCCATCTGAGCAACTTGTTGGTCATGTTTCACCTGTTTAAGTGTGGATGCCACTTGATAGCTGAAAACAGAGAGCTCAGAAAGACGGATCTTTGATAAGCGCTGCTGCCATAATCTGCAAACTCAAAGGACTTTGGAGGACACAGGGACAGTTCAGGGGGCACTATATAGAAAAAGTGTCTTTCAACTTGTGATTAACATCTGTAAGGTCAGGCGTGGTGGCTCATAGCTGTAATCACAGCACACTGGGAGGCAGAGGCAGGAGAATCACTTGTGCCCAGGAATTCAAGGTTGTGGCTTTGCCACTATATTCCAGCCTGTTTTTCTCTTAAAAAAAAAAAAAAAAAAAAGACTCAGCACCTATGGCTCAAGTGGCTAAGGCGCCAGTAACATACACTTAATGGCCTGCCAAAAAAAACAACCCAGCTGCAACCAAAAAGCAGCCGGGCGTTGTGGTGGGCACCTGTGGTCCCAGCTACTTGGGAGGCTGAGGCAGGAGACTCACTTGAGCCCAGGAGTTGGTGGTTGCTGTGAGCTGTGATGCCTCAGCACTCTACCCAGGGGAATAGCTTGAGGCCCTGTCTCAAAAAAAAAAAAAAAAAAAAAAAAACCAAGAAAATTTTGTACACAAGAGACATAATGAAACAAAAATGGGGTATTATAAATCATTGTAAGAAAAAAGGAGCTCTTGGAGGGCTGAGTGCGCTGGGCTCACACCTGTAATCCTAGCACTTTGGGAGGCTGAGGCAGATGGATTGCTTGAGCTCAGGAGTTTGAGACCTGCTTGAGCAAGAGCAGACTCCTGTCTCTAAAAATAGCCGGGCTTCCTTGTGGATGCCTATAGTCCCAACTACTTGGAAGGTTGTACACTCAAAACAATAACATACCACTGAAATTATTTATTTTAAATTTCAGATTAATATAGGGATGCATACAATTATGCCTAGACATTTTTGAAGGGTCTCGTACTTCTGAGACTGAAAATCTATAGGAATATAATACGCAAGCCTCTTCCTTCCCAACCCAGAGATGGTGTATCTTCTGATGTGTTTCTTCCACATGTACAGGGTTTTTCTTTTTACTTCTTTATTATCATCTATGATACTGAGTTGGAGTTCAATGTTCCCTTGTTATGCTTTGCATGACGTATGTCAGCCTATATTCCATTCGATCTAAATTAAAGATTAATTAATTAATTAACAAGGCTCTTGCATTGTGTTTACTGTCCTCTGCATGTGAACTAGAATAGCAACCCTACATACACTATGAAATAATACTGACACCCTGTAAAATGCAATGTGTATCCTGAGTATTTACAGGTGAGTATAGGTTATGTTCCAATTCAGTCATAGTCTCTTTGGAAATGACCCAGAGTTTGTAATAGCTTTGTGAAGGTTATTCAGAAAAACACAAAGGTTATTCAAAGTACACACTAACCTTCCCTGGTTTCTGGCAACCTTCCTTGGAAGTCTTAACTCTTCTAAGTTGTCTTAACTACCAGAATTTTGTGTTATAATGTCAGAATATTTGTTTTGTTTTGTTTCTGAGACAGAGTCACACTTTATCACCCTTGCTAGAGTGCCGAGGCCTCATAGGTCACAGCAACCTCAGACCCTTGGACTCAAGTGATCCTCCTGCCTCAGCCTCCCAAGTAGCTGGGACTACAGACACCTGCCACAATGCCCGGATAGTTTTACAGATGAGGTCTCACTCTTGCTCTGGCTGGTCTTAAACTCCTGACGTCAGGAAATCTGCCTGCCTCAGCCTCCCAAAGTGCTGGGATTAAGTAATGAGCCACCATACTTGGCCTTTAGAATTTATTTCTATTTAAAACAATACTCAAAGGGACTCTAAAAGGACCAACGACCCAAAGACATCTGTGTTTATTATAAAGCTATAGTCAGTTGCTCCCTGTTGCTACCTCCGATTCACAGAATTGAGAATATGTCTGTTTAAGCTTCTGGGCATTTCTAACCTTCAATAATTCTAGGCTAAAAGGTAGATTTCTGTGACTGTTAATGTGCTTTATAAGAGGCAAAAATTCTAGTAATGAACAGCAACAAAATACTAGGAACAACTATTATCATTACAAGGGAAAAGGTGTATGCTCAGAGAAGAAAGCTACCACAGAAAGTTCCAGAAGCAGAATGACGGCCAGGTATAGTGGCCAATGCCTATAATACTAATATTTTGGGAGGCTGAGGTGGGAGAGTCACTTTAGGTCAGGAGCTCAAGCGAGACCTCATCTCAAAAAAAAAAAAAAAAGTTAGGCAAGTGTAGTGGTACATATCTGTAGTCATAGCTGCTGCAAAGGCTGAGGTGGGAGGATGGTCTGAACCCAGGAGCTCAAGGCTGCAGTGAGCTATGATGATGCCACTGCACTCTAGCCTGGGTGACAGAGTGAAACTCCATCTGTGGGAAAACATATACACATACACGCACACAAATGGATAAAGGCATAAAAATTCTTTGGAAACTCCTCCTGCCAGGTTCTCAGAAACCAGCTCCTCTAAGGATGAGCTAAAAAGTTGGAATCATGCTGAATCTCAGCTATAGGGCTTAGAAGAAAAAAGTTAAGGTCAGGTAAACCAAAAAGTTGACAGGAACCTATACTCTCATTTGAGGTGACATTGTTTTCCAATGACATTTTTTTTTTTTT
>NW_003852584.1:1620797-1623086 GCF_000181295.1 Otolemur garnettii
ACCACCTCCAGCATATGGGGCTGGTGCCCTGGTCCTTTGAGCCATAGGTACAGCCCTGAGGCTGTGACATTCTATCCTGGGCAACAGAGTGAAAGAGTAACTGACTCCCTTTTCATATATACTATGTAAACTGCAATTCCCACAGCTGACACAGATGGTTCAAAACTCATAAATCACAACTTCTGCTCTGAAAGGCTACTAACAGTCTACATTCATTTGCTAGTCTAGTTATGGGCAGTTACATAGCCTCCATTTCCTTTTAATAAGCTAAGGGGGAGTCTATACTATGGTAAACACTTCTTGTTCAATCTGTACAGTACAAGACTTGTAAAACAACCCATGATTAAGCCTTAAAAAACAGGCCATCTGAAAGCAAACATGGCTGAGTTTTCTGGTTTGGGCTTTTATCATCTCTGCCCCTGGCCTTGAGACTTGCTACACTGTTTCTGACAATTTGCTTGCGTTACAGCTGGCTGATGTATCCTATCCAGTATCTTTTTTTTTTGAGATAGAGTCTCACTCTGTAGCCCTTGGTAGAGTACTGTGGCATCACAGCTCAGAGCAACCTCCAACTCTAGGGCTTAAACGATTCTCTTGCCTCAGCCTCCTGAGTAGCCAGGACTATAGGCACCTGCCACAATGCCTGGCTTTTTGGGATTTTTGCAGTTTTTGGCTGGGGCTGGGTTTGAGCCCACTACCCCCAGCATATGAGGCCGGCGCCCTACCCCTTTGAGCCACAGGAGCCGCCCTCGCCCGGCTATTTTTGTTGCAGTTGCCAGTGCTGTTTTAGCTGGCCAGGCTGAATTTGAACCCACCACCCTTGGTATATGGGGCCTGTGCCCTACTCACTGAGCCACAGGTGCTGCCCCGTATCCAGTATCTTAAATGCTACAGTGCAGCTGTCTAACAATCAGCGGTTTCACCAACTCACTCTGCAACATAAGGAGCAGAGAAACTAATGCTGGTCTAGCTAGCTACTGATTATATTTTCCTGATCAACCAAATCTGATGGAGACCAGGAACATCTGCGTATTGTGTGTTTATGTCTGCAGCCTGCTTTCATGTGCTCTTGGCCAAAAGCGGAGGCTGAGAAACAGAAAAGCAGTGGCTGACAGCTGGGGGCTGGCCTGGGACTCACAAATAGGACCTGGTAGTCTGTTGGTGAACAGAAACAACAATTTCATAGATCACCAAATCAGGCCCCTCTGTGATCTCAACAGGTTAAGACAAAAACAAGACCACCTGGCTCGGCTCCTGGAGCTCAGTGGTTAGAGCGCCGGCTACGAGCACGGGGGCTAGTGGGTTCAAACTCAGCCGGGGCCAGCTAAACAACAATGACAACAATAATAAAAAAAAATAGCCAGGTGTTGTGGTGGGTCCCTGTAGTGCCAGCTACTGGAAAGCTGAGGCAAGAGAATCACTTAAACCCAAGAGACTGAGGTTGCTGCAAGCTGTGACACCACAGCACTCTACTGAGGGTGACATAGTAAGACTCTGTCTCAAAAAAAAATAAGGGGGCAGCGCCTGTGGCTCAAGGAGTAGGGCACCAGCCCCATATACTGGAGGTGGCAGGTTCAAGCCCAGCCTGGGCCAAAAACTGCAAATAAATAAATAAATAAATAAGGAAAAAGTAAAACCACTGAACACAGAATCCTTTCTGAACACAGACAAAACATGAATGTCATCTACATCATAGCCAAATATTTCACTTTCCAAGCCAGTAAAAATTCATGGCCAGTTACAGCTTTAGCTTTATTCTAGTCTTCTGTCCTTCTAGGTAAGATTTATTAAGGTAAATTGTAAAATTACCCTCCTTTCCTGACAATACTCAATCCAGAACAAAGCCTGCCTTTCCAAAGACACAGATAAGTCCATTGATTGATTGATTGATTAGATTGATTTATGACAGTTTTACTTTGTCACCCCTTGGTAGAGTGCTGTGGCTTCATAACTCACAGCAACCGCAAACTCTCAGGCTCAAGTGATTCCCTTTGCCTCAGCCTCCTGAGTAGCTGGGACTCCAGGTGCCCACCACAACTGCCTTTTTTGTTGCAGTTGTCATTGTTGTTTAGCAGGCCCGAACTCACCAGCCCGGGTGCATGTGGCCAGCACCCTAATTATGGAGCTATGGGCACCAAGCCAATCTTTTATTTATTTTTTGACTACTTGAAAATATATATATATTTTTTTTGAGACAGAGCCTCCAGCTGTCCCCCTGGGTAGAGTGCTGTGGCATCACAGCTCACAGCAACCTCCAACTCCTGGGCTCAAGCGAGTCTCCTGCCTTAG
>NW_003852584.1:1624642-1625738 GCF_000181295.1 Otolemur garnettii
TGCCCATTAAGTGGGCGCACCCCAACCCCCAGACCAAAAAAAAAGAGATGACCATGTCCTAATTCTTGGAACTCGTATCAGCCAGTGCTACCTGATATAGCAAAAGAGATTCTGGAGATGTGATTAAGTTGAGGATATGGAGATGGAGACCTTGTGCTCATTGTCCAGGTGAGCCCAATCTGATCATAAGGGGGGTTGTAAGAAGGAAGCAGAAGTGTAAGAGCCAGAGAAGGAGGTGTGAGGAGGGAAGCAGAGGTTAGAGAGCATGAGACCTTAAGCCAAGGAACAGGGGAGTCCACTGGAAAAGGCAAGGAAATAGATTTTTCCTAGACGCAGCAGAAGCAACTGTGGCCCGCCAACATCTCGATATTAGCCCAGTGAGACCCATCCAGGACTTCTGACCAGAACTGAGGCGACCCTCAGTGGGGTGGAGCTTCTCGGTTTCTGAGAATGCTGCAGAGAGATCATGCAGAATGTTTGGTGTAATACAACCACACAGCTGGCGGGCCCGGGCTGGGGATTCTAACCCGCCACCTTAGGTGTATGTGGCTGGCGCCTTAGCCGCTTGAGCCACAGGTGCCGAGCCAGCATACGGCTTTATCAAATCTTAAAAAATCATGTATGTACTTTAGATTCTAAAAACAAAAAAGGAAAAAGACATTACAGATACAGTGAAAGTCCTCTTTGTAGTTCTTGCCTAATTTATTCATTTCCCACCCTGTTTTCCTAGAGGTAACTCAAGTTAGGTAGAATAATGGTCCCCTAATGATGTCCATGTCCTGCAGGGAATGGTGGCTCACACCTGTTCTAGCACACTGGGAGGCCAAGGAGGGTGGATTGCCTGAGCTCACAGGTTGGAGACCAGCTGAGCCAGAGCAGTAACTCTTCTCTAAAATAATAGCTGGGCGTTGTGGTGGGCACCTGTAGTCCCAGGTACTTGGGAGGCTGAGGCAAGAGAATCACTTAAGCCCAAGAGTTTGAGGTTGCTGTGAGCTGTGACGCCACTTAAGCCCAAGAGTTTGAGGTTGCTGTGAGCTTTGATGCCACAGCACTCTACGAAGGGTGACAAAGTAAGACTCTGTCTCAAAAAAAAAAA
>NW_003852584.1:1626002-1632389 GCF_000181295.1 Otolemur garnettii
TGACGCAAAGTATTACAACACGTAGCAGGATGCCCGGACGTGACTTTCCTCTGGGTTGAAGTATCTCTCTGTGGGGAAAACCTTCTGGGTTTGGTCTGCTAGGTATCTGCCTTAGCTATTTCTGCCTGGCTAAGTCAGCAACTGTTGCCGCTGACCCCTGTGCCCTCTTCCGCACTGTGAATGCGATGGTAACTCTGTTATGCACAGTGAGAATGCACAGTGAGGAAGAGCATCTATACATCAGAATAAATTGTGTTGTTTTAAACCACTAAGTTTGTGGTAATTTTTACAGTTCTTTTTTCTTCTTCTTTTCTTTTTTTTTAGATAGAGTCTCACTCTGTCGCCCTGGGTAGAGTGCTGTGGCATCATAGCTCACAGCAACCTCCAACTCTTGGATCCTCCTGCCTCAGCTTCCCAAGTAGCTGGGACTACAGGTGCCTGCCACAGTGCCCGGCTATTTTTAGAGATGGGTGTTCCTCCAGCTCAGGCTGGTCTGTAACTCGTGAGCTCAGGCTATCCATCTGCCTTGGCCTCCCAAGTGCTGGGATTACAGGTGTGAGCCACCTCACCCAGTCCTTCTTGATTTTATTTAATTGTAATTAATTGGTATTTCAATAGTCACATGTGGCTAATGGTTTCTGTATTAGACAGCATAGGAACAGACTCTCATTAGAGCACATATACTACTTTACTAGGAAAGAAAAATACTTTTTGTCACTGTATTTTTGGCACCAAGTTTATAGATAAATCAAACACTTGTTGAATGACCAAATGATATACATGTTTTTTTTTTTTTAGTTTAAAATGTTTTATTTTTTTAGTTTCAGGTTAATGTGAGGATATAAACAACTAGTTTCAGTATTTGCATTTCTTAGGTAGAGTCCCTCTCGTAGTTGTGTCCTGTGCTCAAGAGGTGGCCATACACTCATATACTGTGCCCATTAAGTGGGCGCACCCCAACCCCCAGACTCCCCCAACTTGAATTGAATGTTTCTCTTATGTGGGTGTGTGTTAGATCATCTACTGGGTTCATATTAGAATTGAGCACATTAAATACTTGCTTTTCCATTCTTGTGATGCTTTACTAAGAAGAATGTGTTTCAACTCCATCCAGGTTAATACAAAAGATGCAAAGTCTCCATCTTTTTATGGCTGCATAGTATTCCATGGTAGACATACAGCATAGTTTATCAATCCATTCCTGGGTGGATGGTCATTTAGGTTGTTTCCACGTCTTGGCAATTGTAAACAGAGGTGCAGTCAGCAATCTAGTGCAAATGTCCTTATGATAAAATCATTTTTTTCCTTCTGGGTAGATGCCTAGTAATGGAATTGCAGGATCAAATTCGAGGCCTCATTTGAGTTCTTTGAGGATTCTCTTTACTTCTTTCCAAAGAGGCTGTATTAGTTTGCAGTTCCATATATACTCTTTTTTCAGACATAGGGTCTTGCTCTCTCCCCTGGGCTGGTGTGCACTGGCATCATAATAGCTCACAGGCTCAAACTCCTGGGCTCAAGTGATCCCCCTGCCTCAGCTTTTGAGTAGCTGCAACTACAGGCAGGTACCACAACCACTGGCTAATTTTTATTTCTCTTTTAAAGATATAGGGTCTTACTGTGTTGCCCAGGCTGGTCTCAAACTTCTAGCCTCAAACAATTCCACAATCTCAGTTTCCCAGAGTTCTGGGATTATAGGCATGAGCTGCCTCTCCCAGCCAGTAATATATTTTTAATAATTGGGTTTGAAGAAATTCTAGAAATCAACTAATCCATTTCCATTTTACTGGTGAAGAAAATAAGACCCAGGGCAGCGCCTGTGGGTCAAAGGAGTGGGGTACTGGCCCCATATGCCACAGGTGGTGGGTTCAAACCCAGCCTGGGCCAAAAAAAAAACTGCAAAAAATAAGACCCAGGCGAAACCACCCTTACACATTAACAAAGAGACAAGATAAGAACTGGGTTAAGGGCCCCAAAACTCTATGAAGGAAAAATCCTACTAAAAATAATGCTAATAATTAGTACTGTCCGTAACTGCTACTCTAGAGTCACTTATGTGGTAGTCATAAGGATTCTTTTTTTTCTTTTTTTTTGAAACAGAGTCTCACTATGTCACTCTCAGTAGAGTGCTGTGGAGTCACAACTCACAGCAACCTCAAATGCTTGGGCTTAAGCGATTCTCTTGCCTCAGCCTCCCAAGTAGCTGGGACTATAGGCACCCACCAGAACGCCCAACTACTTTTTGGTTGCAGTTGTCATTGTTGTTTAGCTGACCTGCAAACTGATCTCAGTTTTAGCTGAACTGCAAACTAATACAGCCTCTTTGGAAAGAAGTATAGAGAATCCTCAAAGAACTCAAATGAGGCCTCGAATTTGATCCTGCAATTCCATTACTAGGTATCTACCCAGAAGGAAAAAAATGATTTTATCATAAGGACATTTGCACTAGATTGCTTATTGCACCTCTGTTTACAATTGCCAAGACGTGGAAACAACCTAAATGACCATCAACCCAGGAATGGATTAACAAACTGTAGTGTATGTCTACCATGGAATACTATGCAGCCATAAAAAGATGGAGACTTTGCATCTTTTGTATTAACCTGGATGGAGTTGAAACACATTCTTCTTAGTAAAGCATCACAAGAATGGAAAAGCAAGTATTTAATGTGCTAATTCTGGGCTGGGCTAGAACTTGCCACCCTAGGTGTATGTGGCTGGTGTAGTAACCACTGTGCTACAGGCACCGAGCCAGTCATAAGGATTCTTAACTCTCTCATAGATAATATCACCCTTCCAAAACCTAAAGGTAGTTTCTGAGATATCTTCTAGGTCCCGCATTCCAGTGGACTGGCTGACTCATGCAGATGAGTGGCCCAGACCAAGAAACTGACTCAACTGTAACTGTGATTCCAGGAATTGAAGCATGATTTCTAACCCTCCCTATAATTGCCCCACGCCCAGCCAATTAGCAAACCTAACTGCCTAATCCTTAGCCTGCCAAACTATTCTTAAAAACCCAAATTCTCAGGGAGATGAATTTGAGAGGTTCCCCCCATCTCCCCACTGAATGCTATGCAGAATTTTACACTCCTTCTCTGCATCTCAGTGTATTGGATTCCTCTTGGGCGGCAGGCAATGAACTTGGTTGGGAGGCAACACAGGGAGTTTACACACTTTGCCCAGAGTCATCCAGCCACCCTGAGTCAGACTAGCAACTGGAACCTGGGCTTTCTTTCTGCTTCTCAGGTCAGTGCTCATTTTACTATAACACACTTTTTGCAAATATCTGGTTCAATAACACTGTAAGTTTTAGAATACTGAGATTTATTTTACTTTGTTACAACACCAAGGTAGAATTTCCAATTGGTCATTGAATTTGATATTATTTAACCACAAAAGAAAAATATTCTTGTTGGTCTGATGTGGTTTCCTTGACATGTCACATGCCTAACTGTGAAATCTGCATCAACTCTGTGCACTGTACCAATGTTAATTTCTGGATTTTGATATGTTACCATTAAGGGAAGCTGGGAGAAAGGCATGAAGAACTTCCTTATACATTTCTTGTCAGCCTCTGAGAATATGTAATCATTAATATTTCAAAATTAAAATTTAAAATAATTTTAAACAGTATCAAAATAGACCATTTAGGCTTGGCGCCTATAGCACAGTGGTTACAGTGCCGGCTACATGCACCAAGGGTAGCAGGTTAGAGCCTGGCCTGGGCCGGCTAAACAATTGCAAAGACAACTGCAACACGGAAATGGTTGGGCATTATGGTGGGCGCCTGTGGTTCCAGCTGCTTGGAAGGCAAGAGAATCGCTGAAGCCCAAGAGTTGGAGGTTGCTGTGAGCTGTGACGCCACAGTGCTCTAGCAAGGGTGACAAAGTGAGACTCTCTCTCAAAAAAAAAAAAATGGACCTTGTAAATGAACAAAACCTCCTGTGTTAGTTTTTCTAATTTTACCCTTGAAAGGGACCACAAACTGTGATTGGAATTGTAAGAACTAGCCACAGGGTGTCGCCAGTAGTCTATCAGAAACCTCTGAAACCATTTTTGTTTTTTCCTCCTCCAGAATAAGAGTTGTCTGATGCAGAAAGAACTGGGCTAACTTTAAGAATAAAAAATACAAAATTGCCATATTATTTATTTATATTTGGAGACAGAGTCTCACTGTGTCACCCTCGGTAGAGTGCTATGGCATCATAGCTCACAGCAACCTCAAACTCTTGGGCTTAAGCAATTCTCTTGCCTCAGCCTCCCGAGTAGCTGGGCCTACAGGCACCCGCCACAACACCCGGCTATTTTCTGTTGCAGTTGTCATTGTTGTTTAGCAGCCCCAGGCAGGGCTCGAACCTGCCAGCTTCGGTGTAGCACCAAGCCAAAATTGCCATATTTAAACGTACTCTTTCTTATGATTAGGAGCACCGTGAAATCTCAATATCCCACTCTTTTTTAACTGAAGACTCACAAAAACCCTAAGAAAAGGAATTGATTTTAAAGGTGGCCAATCAGATGTTCTTTAGAAGAATCTCCCTTCTCAAATTGTGCTCCACTGACCAGCAGCTAGCCTGACCAAAGAATATGTGAGCAGTGCAAAACCATAGGCCTCACCCAATCCTGAATCAGACTCCTAAGTGCTGCTGCAGGTGGCCATGGACCACACATCGTGTGGTGAGAATCTAAAGACATCAAAGAGAATGCACGCAGGCATGGAAAATATCAGATGGTGTCAATATAGTAAAACCTTCCTGACTGGGACCTCACTAAATCAAAACTATAATTTTAATCTGAACTGCATTAAATATTACAAACTGCTAGTTTAATTATGTAGCATAAGAATGTTTGCACAATGTGTACACATATAAAATAATTTTTTTTCCAGTGCCAGAGTCAACTATGGTGCCCAGGCTAGTCTTTAACTTCTGGGCTCAAGTAGCTAGAATTAAGCCAATGTATAAATTTTATTAAATGCTTCTACATCAAACTTTGGTTCTGATCTTTTTTTGAGACAGAGTCTCAAGCTGTGGTCCTGTGTAGAGTGCTGTTGTGTTATAGCTCACAGCAACCTCAAACTCCTGGGCTTAAGCAATTCTCTTGCCTCAGCCTCCCAAGTAGCTGGGACCACAGACACCTGCCACAACACCTGGCTATTTTTAAAGATGACGTCTTGCTCTGGCTCTGGCTGGTCTCAAACCTGTGAGCTCAGGCAACCCACCCACCTCGGCCTCCAATGTGCTGGGATTATAGGCATAAACCACCATGCCGGCCTTTGGTTCTGATCTTGCAAAAACAAATAGTGATAAGTCATTTTAGAAACTTAGACCATTGCAGCTACTCAGAAGACTGAGGCAGTAGCATCTCTTGAGCATAGAAGATTAAGGTTGCAGTGAGCTATAATGAGATCACGTCACTCCAGTCTCACTCCAGAGTGAGATTATCTAAAAAAAAAAAAAGTAGAAGAAAGAGAAGAAAAACTTAGACCAAGCATTTTTAATGATTTACACTGACCTATTGTTTTTTAAATTAAATGATATATTCAATTATTACTTAGTATTAACCAAATTCAAAATATATGTCAGATATTATCACCTTTCTTTAAACTAAGGTTAAAATGCTTAACAGCAGAGGATTTCAAAAGTTATAAGGGTACTCTCAGAATATTCTGCAGTAAACCTTTCAGAGTTTAATGGGAAGACATTTTACTTTTTTTCTCTTAATCTTTTGATACTGAGATTGTTTAGATCTTAATTTTCTTCTTGTGGTTCATGAATGCAGTTCATTTTTTCCATGAGCTTACTCTTTTGTATTTTATCTATGATATTCTAGTATTCTTGGGTCTTCTACCTTCTAAAATACATTCTTAGTATGAGTGGCTTTTTATTCATAAAATTAACAGATCCTCACAGCCTGAACAACATAGCAAGATCCTGCCACTCCAAAAGATAAAAAAATTAGCTGTGCATGGTGGCAGGCACCCATAGTCCCTTGGCAGGAAGGCTGAGGCAGGAGGATCACTTAAGCCCAGGAGTTTGAGGTTGCAGGGAGCTATGATGACACCACTGCATGCTAACCTGGGTGACGGAGTGAGAGCCTGTCTCAAAAAAATAAATGAATAAATAAATAAATACCCAAAACAAACAAACACCCCCCCCGCCCCACACACACACACATCATTGATCTTTTACTGTTTTGCTTACTCCTTCACTGGCTTTTAAGAATTTATTTAATTGCCTTCATGAGGCAAATAATTTCCAGAGATGCTGTAACTGTGGCTACCTGCCCCCCTCCCCAATATTAAATTCACCAGACCAGCTACTTTGGTTAGTAAACACATCTAAGTTTGTTCAGCTTTGGCTTCCTTTTTTTTTTTTTTTTTTTTTTTTT
>NW_003852584.1:1632541-1633666 GCF_000181295.1 Otolemur garnettii
CTGGCCATTTTTTGGTTGCAGCCGTCATTGTTGTTTGGCGGGCCCGGGCTGGGGATTCGAACCCGCCACCTTAGGTGTATGTGGCTGGCGCCTTAGCAGCTTGAGCCACAGGCGCTGAGCCAGCTTTGGCTTCCTTGAGGGATAGTTTGCTCCCTGGCTGATTTCATCTTATTGTGTATTTTTCCTTATTTGTGTCTGAATCTTTTTTTCTGATCTCATCAGTCTCAGCTTTACTTCCTCCTGCGCTGATCTCTTCTCTTGAACGGATGTCTTCATCTTGGCAGATATGATGTTATTTAATAATTGCTTTGGTTTTCACAACTAAATGTAAAATGTCACATGCATTCTTTCTGACTTACATAACTCCCAAGAGGCTTCATGCCACGTGGTAATTTTTGGGAATCACCTTTTAGGTCCCCTTAGAATCACTACACTGTAAACCAGTTGTCAGCAAGGAGCAATGTTCATAACCAGCTTTTTCCTACCTCACGTCAACCATCTGGCCTGCGATATTTTGGGTTATTTTTCTGTCTCTGTTTTTTTTTGTTTCTTTGTTTTTTGAGGGGGACAGAGTCTCACTCTGTCACCCAGGCTAGAGTGCCATGACATCAGGCTAGCTCACAGCAACCTCAAATTCATGGGTTCAAGAGACCCTCTTGCCTCAGCCCTCAAGTAGCTGGGACTACAGGCATGTGCTACAAGGCCCAGCTAGTTTTTCTATTTTTAGTAGAGAAGGAGTCTCACTCTTGCTCAGGTTCGTCTCAAACTTCTGAATTCAAGCAATCCACCTGCCTCAGCCTCCCAGAGTGCTAGAATTACAGGTGTGAGCTAGCATGCTCAGCTTATTTTGGATTATTTCTCATTAGCATACTTCTGTTTTTAGAGAACATTTATGTAGTAATAAAAAATGGTGGTTTGGTGCCTGTGGCTCAAGTGGCTAAGGTGCCAGCCACATACACCTAAGGTGGCGGGTTCAAATCCAGCCCAGGCCCACCAAAATGACAATGACAGCTGCAACCAAAAAATAGCCAGGCATTGTGGCAGGTGCCTGTGGTCTCAGCTGCTTGGGAGGCAGAGGCAGGAGACTCACTTGAGCCCAGGAGTTGGAGATTGCTGTGAGCTGTG
>NW_003852584.1:1634180-1641611 GCF_000181295.1 Otolemur garnettii
AAATAAATAAATAAATAAATACTAATGCAGTCAATGATGTGTGTTGTTGCTGATATTTCCTATGCCTCCATGCACTTTCTTTGACGTCTTCTAGATTCTTACTACTTAAAGCGTGGCCCATGACTCAGCTGCATATTGCCCTGTATATGTTGCTGAGGCTGGAGTGTGCAGGGTTATCATAGCTCATTGCAGCCTTTAACTCTTGGACTCAAGGAGGCCTCCTGCTTAGCACAAGGCAGCAAAATCTTTATGGAACGTCTATGCTCCAGTCACTGTGGAGTGCAATGTGAAGAACAAAAGCTACACCATGGCCATGCACAGTGGCTCACACCTGTAATCCTAACAACCTGGGAGGCAAGGAGAGAGGATTGCTTGAGCTCAGGAGTTTGAGATCAGCCTGAGCAAGAGTGATATCCCCCATCTCTACTAAGATTAGAACTATTCGTTGGGTGTGGTGGTGCACACCTGTAGTCCCAGCTACTTGGAAGGCTAAGGAAGGAGGATTGCTTGAACCCATGCATTTGAGGTTGCTGTGAGCTAGGCTGAAGCCATGGCACTCTAGCCTAGGTGACAGAGTGAGACTCTATCTCAAAAAAAAAAAATCTATAGTTCCTGCCTTCTTGGAGCTTACAGCCTAGTAAGGGAGGCTTAATCTGAATCAAATAATCATATAAACAAATGCAACTTTGTACCCTCCCTCAGAGGGACATACCTGATGCCTGGGGGGCCTCTACTGGGCAGATTTGACCTACTCAAGAAAGTTAGGGAAGGTTTCCCTAGGAAAGTGTCACCTGAGTTCAATTTAACATGCTATATTGGAAATGCTTCTGTGATATTCAAGATAACTAATTAGGCAGTTCAACTTGCAGGGTTGGGGCTCAGAGGGCAGATCAGGGCCAGAAAGATAAATGCAAGAATCACCAGTGAGGACAGATGACAGTTCAAGGCAGAAATGGGAATAAGACTATTTAGAGAAGCAGAAACTTGGAGCAGGAGAGGACCTACGTCCATTTGTTATTTCTTCTTACTAGATTCATGGTTTTGACAGAAGTTCCATTCAGTCACAACTGTACTAGGACCTCTCTTGTATTTTTAATTTTTATTTTCATGTGTTTATTTTTTCCCTCTCTCATATTTTTCATAAAACCAAACCTTTTCTTTCTTTTCCTTTTTTTGTTTTTTAAAGATAGGCTCCCTCCTGTCACCTGGGCTAGACCAGGCTGCAGTGCAGTGGCAGGATCTGAGCTCACTGCAGCCCCTGAGCTCACTTTGGCAAAGTTTATTATAATGTGTCTGGGAGATGCCTTATTTGCATTGAGTCGAGCTGGGGTTCTGAAATGGTCTGCTATCTGAATTTTCGAATCTCTTGGCATGTCTGGGAAGTTCTCCTTGATAATCTCATGGCATAGAGCATCTGGGCCTTTTGAAGCAACCTTGTCATCTTCAGGAATTCCTATAAGGCAATAATTCTATATTAGTTTTCTTTGAATTATCCCAGAGCTCTCTGAGAGAATGATCTGTTTTTGCTCTCCACTTCTCTTCCTCTTCGAGCATTTGGGAGTGTTCAAAAGCTTTGTCTTCAATGTCAGAAATCCTTTCTTCTGCCTGCCCTATTCTGTACTGAGGGATTCTACTGTAGTTCTCAGATCTTTGAGGGCCACAAGTTCTTGTCTCAACATGTCAACATCTTTGGTGATTTTGTCTTTGAATTCATTGAATTCTTGAGACAACTTTTGAAATACTCGTTAAATTTCTAATTCCAACTTTACCTCCATTCTATTAATCTTATTTGCAATCCAAATTCTGAATTCAATTTCTGACATCTCAGCCATTTGTTTATGAATGGGATCGTCTGGTGTGTCTGCCATGTTGTTCCTTGGGGGAGTTGCTCTACTCTGATTATTCATGTTGCCGGAGTTTTTCCACTGAATCTGTCCCATGATTATTTTATACTGTTTGGCGAGATGAGCAGATAAGGTGAAGTTGGGTTAGGGTGCTCCTGGAGTAGAGATCTCATTGGACCAAGGAGAAATCACTCTCAATTTTTCAGGTGGGTGCTAGGAGATAGGGTTCTTCCACTGAGAAATCTAATATGGTACCCACAAAAAAGGAAAATCAAGGGATCCTGAAATAGACCTAGTTACTGACTCCTAATACATGTTGGGAGCAACACTCAGAGGGACAGAGGATTCAAGGTGAAGAAGAAGACTGCTGGAACAGACCTCAGACAGTGATTTTCAACCAGGATTCCATGGCACACTAGGTGTGCTGTGAGGATCTTAGATGTGCCATAAAAAAATATTTTTCATATTTTTCAGGTTGCTGTGCAAATTTGTAAAGATCATTAATAACAATATTTTTGAAAGAAGTTCAAAGCCTAGTAAGCATATACTTTTTTTTTTTTTGAGCAACATAATTTAGGTGTGTCACAGAAGTTTAACTATAGGTTCAAGGGTGCCATGAGATAAAAAAGGTTGAAAAACACTGCCTTAGGAAAAAACGCAATTCAGATAAAAGAATAGCTCTTGTTTGCTTTCTCATTTTTAGGGTACAAATGTTCTAGTCAGAGGAAGTTTGCTTTCCATCTGTATTTTTTATGGCGGCCACCACACCATAACTTCCCTTAAAGATCAGAGGTCTGTCTTAAGACATACCCAAATCCTTTTTAGTTTTTCAGACAGAAGTTGCAAATGGGTGGGCCATGGGCTCCATGCTGACTATGGATGTGGTTTATTTGCACTACATAATTTTTTTTTAATTAACTAACTTCAAAATATGGAAATTTGTTGTAATGAAATCCCAATTTCTAGCTAATCTTGAAATAAACATGAATTTTGAAATAAACCTGTAATTTCTGACAAAGCTGGACTTATAAACCACCTGGCAACATTCAGAGAGGACTGAGAAGCAGCTGGTACCTATCTCAGGCAGGCGCGCCGAGTGTCAGCAGACCCTGGGCTGGGTTCCCTCATTATATCAGCTGCTGGACCCTAGAGGACCATGAGTTTGCAACCTTGTGTGTGATCTGGCTCCTATACTACCTCCTTTATGATGTCTTTTCTTCATGGTGTTCACTAATAACCACCCCTTCCATCTTTCAATCTAGTATCTCTGTCACTTTCAATGCTTCCCTCATTATTCTTGATCCCCTTTTCTCCTTCCCTTTAATTTTTTTTTTAATTGAGACATACTTACTCTGTTGCCTAGGCTAAAGAGCTATGGTATCATTACTCACAGCAAACTCAAACTCTTTGACTCAAGTGATTATCTTGCCTAGGCCTCCCCAGTAGCTGGGGCTTACAGGCACCTGCCAAAATGCCCGGCTATTTCCTTTTTTTTTTTTTTTTTTGCTTAGCAGGCCGGGGCCAGGACTCAACCCACCAGCTCCAGAGCATATGGCTGGTGCCCTAACCACTGAGCTATGTGCACCCAGACCTTTTTTTTTTTTTTGAGACAGAGTTTCAATTTGTCGCCCTCGGTAGAGTGCTGTGACATTACAGCTCACAGCAACCTCAAATTCTTGGGCTTAAGTGATTCTCTTGCCTCAGCCTCCCAAGTAGCTGTGACTACAGGCGCCTTCCACAATGCCAGCTATTTTGTTGTCATTGTTGCTTGGCAGGCCCCGGGATGGGTTCAAACCCTCCAGCCCTGGTGTATGTGGCTGGCACTGAGCAACTGAGCAATGGGTGCCCAGAAATTTTTTTTTTTTTTGAGACAGACTCTAATTATATGGCCCTCAGTAGAGTGCTTTGGTGTCATAGCTCACAGTAACATCCAACTCCTGGGCTCATGTGATTCTCTTGTCTCAGCCTCCAAGTAGCTGAGATTACTGGTGCCCACCATAATGCCCAGTAATTTTTAGAGATAGGGTTCTTGCTCTTGCTCAGGCTGGTTTAGAACTCCCAACCTCAAGCAATCTACCCATCTCTGCCTCCCAGAGTGCTAGGATTATAGGCGTGAACCACCACAGCTGGCCCACTTTTTTTTTTTTTTTTGAGACAGAGCCTCAAGCTGTCCCCCTGGGTAGAGTGCTATGGCATCACAGCTCACAGCAACCTCCAACTCCTGGGCTCAAGCAAGTCTCCTGCCTCTGCCTCCCAAGTAGCTGGGACCACAGGCGCCCGGCACAACGCCTGGCTATTTTTTGGTTGCAACCGTCATTGTTGTTTGGCTGGCCTGGGCTGGATTCGAACCCACCACATTAGGTGTATTTGGCTGGCGCCTTAGCCACTTGAGCCACAGCTGGCCCACTTTTTAAAAATATTAATAGATTTAAGTGATACAAATGGTTTTTGGTTACATAGATGAATTGTATGGTGAAGAAATCCAGGCTTTTTTTTTTTTTTTTTTTTTTGGAGTTTTTGGCCAGGGCTGGGTATGAACCTGCCACCTCTGGTATATGGGGCCGGCACCCTCCTCCTTGAGCCACAGGTACTGCCCCAAATCCAGGCTTTTAGTACCCACTGCCTGCATGTTGTACTTTATCCCCAGTAGGTAACTTTTCATCCCGCACTCACTCCCACCCTCCCCCTTCTGAGTCTCCAGTGTCCATTAAGTCACTCTGTATGACCCCTGGGTAGTCACTGCTCACCTCCCACTTATAAGTGAGAACATGTGCTATCTGGCTTTTAGTTCTGAGTTACTTTGCTTAGGATAATGGCTTCTAGATCCATTCAAGTTGCTGCAAAAAATGTTATTTCATTCTTTTTCATGGCTGGGTAGTATGCCATGGTATATATGCATACATTTTCTTGATCCACCCAATAGTTGATAGGTATTAAAGTTGGTTCCATATCTTTGCAATTGTGAATTGTAGTGCAATAAACCTGTGAGAGTACACCTTTTCTTATTTATCTGAGAATCTCATTATGTCGCCCTCGGTAGGGTGCCATGAATCATAGCTCACAGCAACCTCAAACTCTTCGGCTTAAGTGATTCTCTTGCCTCTGCCTCCCAAGTAGCTGTGACTATAGGCGCCCACCACAACCCCGGCTATTTTGTTGTTGTTGTTGTCATTGGTGTTTAGCAGGCCCCAGCTGGGCTGGAACCCACCAGCCTTGGTGTATATGGCTGGCACCCTACTCACTGAGCTATAGGTGCTGAGCCTACCTTTTCTCTTTTAAAAACATAACACTTAGTATCCTGTAATATACTATATGACTTACTTATATAGTCTGTTTCAGTCTCCTGGAATATAAACTCCATGAGGACAAAGATCTTTGTTTTGTACCCAGACACATCTCAAGCATCTAGAATAGTGTCTGGCACCGAGTGAGTACTCAGTAAATATTTGTGGGCAGAATGAAGAAGTCACTGCAGGGGGCCTCCAGACCCCTCTGCCTGCCCCGTGGCAGCCCTGGAATCACTGATGCACAAAGCCACCCCCCCACACCTGCCTGTGCCTGGGTTGAGGGCAGGAATCCCATCTCCTTCAACTTTGTATCCTCAGGTGCCCGTATAGGATCCAGACACTTAACACGTCCCTAGAGAATGTACCTGCTCAGTGTGAATGACATCTAGTGAAGAATCTGAACACTCCCCATGGGAGAGGAAGCTTGAGAAGAGACTCAGTCCATTTTCCTTAGAACAGTATTCCCAATGCTACCAGGGTTGAAATGGGGGATCCCAGACTGCAGGTGTGATTAAGTTAAGGATTTTGCACTCTGGGAGGCTGAGGGACCAGGATAACTTGAGGTCTGTAGAATGAGAACAACCTGAATAAGAGTAAGATTCCATCTCTATAAAAAACAGACATACTGTAGTTGGGTGTAGCGGCAGGTGCCTGTAATCCCAGCTACTGGGGAGGCCGAGGTGGGAAGATCACTTGAGCCCTGACTTTTCTGCTTCCCACTTTCCCTCATCTGAGCCCTTGGGACTGCACTGATGTCTAAACAACAGGAAATTACCTTCTTGCAGCTAGACAACCCAACTTTTTTTTTTTTTTTGAGACAGAATCTTGCTCTGTCACCCAGGCTAGAGTGCAGTGATGCTATCCCTAGCTCCCTAGAACCTCAAATGTCTGGGCTCAAGAGATCTTCCTGCCTCTGACTCCCAAATATTTGGAACTACAGACATGGGGCACCACACCCAGCTAACTTTTTCTATCTTTAGTAAGAGATGGGGTCTTGCTTTTGCTCAAGCTGGTCTAGAACTCCTGACCTCAAGTGATCCTCCTGCCTTGCCTCCCAGAGTGCTGGGATTATAGGCAGAGCTACCTCAGGAGCACATGTTAGATGGGCTGTAAGGGAAGGCCTCTCCTGGAGAAGTCATAAGCGCTGAGAATTGAGTAAAGAGCAGCTTCAGGCACCGAGAAGAACACGTTCCTTACAGGAGCTTCAGTAAAGCCAGCAACCCTATGGGCTCTGCTTGAATTTTTCTGTCACAGCACTAACCTGGTGTTAGGGACTGAAATGTCGGCCCCCCTCCATCCATACCTGAAGTTCTAACCCTTAATGAGACTTAGACAGTAATTATGGTTAGATGAGGTCATAAGATTGGGACTCTGACCTGATAGGACTGGCGTCCCTATAGGAAAAGGAAGTCACACAGGGAGCTGTCACACTAGGGAGTCATGCACACAGAGAAGGGGCCCCTGAGGACACAGGGAGAAGGCAGCTGTCTACAAGCCAAGGAGAGGCCTCACCAGAAACCAGCTCTGTGGGCAGCTTGATCTTACACTTCCAATCTCCAGAGATGCGAGAAGGTAATTTCCCGTTGTTTAGATATCCTGATCTGTGGTATTTTGTCGCAGAAGCCTGGAAGCCCGACCTGACACCTCCTTTGTAAATCTACATCATCTGTACCTCCTGAAAGATTCCCCACCCCACTACTCCCCCGTGACTCCTACAGCCCATTCTCTGTACTTTCTAAAATGTAAATGAGACCCTAATTCAGTGCCCTCAGTGAGGGACTCCCCTCCCACAGAGAACGAAACTCCAAATTCCACACCTCTGCCTCTCAGATCTTTCCACCTTCTGGCACGCACCAGCCTAGGCCACCGGCTGCAGAGTCAGGGCCTTCCCAGTTGCCCTTCCCCTGCCTGGGGCCCACTTCCTCCACGTGGGCACAGCTGTCGCTTCCTTGGAAGCCTTTCCACCACTACCACAAGCCCTTGCTTGAGATTCTTTGGTCTTCACTCTGTCCAAAATGGTCTACTCTGTGAGCTTGTGGGCCCACACCCCCGTCTCTATGTCCTGGGGCGAGAAGTCGGGCTCGCCCTCTGCTGAGCCGGAGCACAGAGCAGGGCCTGGTCCCGGGGAGGGCAACCTGGATGTGCAAAATCTCAGCGGACGAGGCGACACTTGGCCTGGGGCCCTCAGCGCACTCAGGGCTGTCGCCGGCCCTCGCGCCTCCGTGTCCACATTTGCGGGGATGGGGACAAACACGGCTGCCCTGAAGACTCGGTTACTGTTCGCAGACCAGGGCGCACAG
>NW_003852584.1:1642209-1644349 GCF_000181295.1 Otolemur garnettii
GTCCGGCCGGGGCGCGGGGCGCCCTCCCCTCCTGCCACCGAGGCCGGCCCGACCCACTTCTGCGTGCAATTCTTACGGCGAAACGTCTCATTTTTGGCTGTTTTCACTGAAAACAGCCCCCACCCACATTATTTCTGTCTGCTCTGGCGATCTTAGGTTTAGGGGCCAGGAAGGATGCCCGCGGAGCGCTTGGCTCATTAATTTTGGGTTAATCCCTCCCTTCTTAATTATTAAAAATAGTTTTTGTTTTAATTTTGCGCGGGGCGCTCCTGCAGGGTGGCGGCGGAGGTTTCCGGTGTTTACGGCGGCGGCCAGGCCTGCCGGTGTCGGGTTTCTTTCTCCTCCACACCCTTAAAGAATGAAGACCTGTCAGTTCCCATTAGCGTGATTTCCGGCTCGGGGACGGTCACCGCAGGGGTGTGGTCAGGCTGGCAGGCCCGGGCCGCGCCGGAGGGGCTGCGCCGCGTCCGGGTTGGGTGAGTTTATCAGGAGTTGGGTATTTTTCCGTCCTGAAAGGTTTAGAGATGAAAGAAGGCTCTCAGGACCTGCGCTGCCCAGTGCGGGGCCACTGGCCACAGGGGACGACCGAGCACTTGGAACGTGCCTGGAGCGGTCTCAGCCGGCCTCCCGATTTGTAAAATAATCCCCTGATTTTAAAGACGTAGGACGATAAAAGAAGAACGTGAAGGATCTCATTTCTAGTATTTTACACTTCGAATACATGTTGAGATGGTAATATTTTGGACATATTGCGTTAGCTAAGGTATATTATTAAAATTAACCTCACCGGTATCTTTTTACTTTTTATTTTTTAAAGTGTGGCTACTTGGAAATTTTAAATGGCATATGTGGCTCGCATTATATTTCTATTGGATAGCACTCAACTAGAGCTTCAGCATGGGAGGGGTGCCGTGAGCCCCGTGCCATCTGCTTATCTTTTCTTCTCTGATGGCCTTAAGGCTGGAAAAGAGCCTATTGCTTCTCTTTCTCACCCTCAGCGAACTGTTGAACTGAATTGCACGATGGGAGGGGGGTGTCTTTCCAGAATAATTCAATTTTCCCTCTCTCTGCTATATGCGGAGGCTAGGAGTGGATGTATGAGGTTTAGCTCCGAATCAGATCATGAGTTATTGAGGCTGAATCTTAATCACTATTTGTGTGTGTGTTCTCCAAAGAGTCCATTGATTTTCTGCTATCCAAATGAACTGGAGAGTTCCTGCCCTCCTCCACGTTCCTGTTGCCGCTTATACTTTCCAGTCCTCAGACACTCTCAGTTTCTTGCTAATAAGAATGGTGGTTTGTCAACCACATGCCCCACAATTCCTTTGGCTGATTTGTAAAGCCTGCCAATTTGGATGGGTTAAATCACCCTTATAAGTGAAACAGAGTCAGTTATGATAGAATCTCTCAACTCTAAGAAAGGGGAGAATGACTATTGAGAAGTTTTGAGCTTTTCAATAAAGGGAGAAACAAACAAAATATAGCTGTGTAGGGATCAATGTGAGCAAACTTTTGTCTTCTAGATTATATCTTAAAGTGTTTTGCTTTTTTTTTAGTCAAAATACTTGTTCTTTAGAATCTTAGAATTGGAAGTGAAATTTGTTTTCTTTAGTGGGAGTTATTTATAAATCAAGAAAAACATTTAGAAAATCATTTTAAAGAGGGGAAAAGTAGAAACATTAATCCAGACGTTTTAACATGATAATCTGTTTATTTCATACAGATACATAAGGGTTATTAAATTAGGTGATTTTCATGAAATGTGTTTATTATCCTTATCCTTACTAAGTTTTGTTCTAGCAAGAAATTAGCTTTTTATTTTGTTATGAGTTAGTAATGTGTTGTTTAGTTTATTAATGTCACATATCTTGTGAAGCTTCAGGAATGGTGTAATAGAACCAATAAAAGACAGAAAATTTCTGTTTCACAAATAGAAAGGTAAAAGCTTTGTATTTTATGAAAAGTCTTGGATTTGGAGCAGGACATTAATCTGCCATGTTTGGTGAGAAGGTGAGTTAGGGTCAGGCATTAGCACTTGGTCAGGAAAACTTCATTGATGATCTTAGGTGCATCGTGGTGGTGTGGCTGTCCCTTGGTAAATTGTGTATTATGAAGATTTCACGGCTCGGCGCCTATAGCT
>NW_003852584.1:1645556-1646747 GCF_000181295.1 Otolemur garnettii
GCCTATTTTTTGGTTGCAGCCATCATTGTTGTTTGGTGGGTCCGGGCTGGATTGGAACCCGCCACCCACCTTAGGTGTATGTGGCTGGCGCCTTAGCTGCTTGAGCCATAGGCACCAAGCCTGTCTCGTTGTTTTAAATGACATTCCTTGAGCATGACTTTGCGTGGACATCTATGCACACACACATACATGCTTTTCTATACCTCCTGAGTAGCTTTAAAGTACCCACATGTTTATCAGAGCTGTACTTGTCTTTCAGAGCCTAGCTTAGAGCCACCCTAGACAGGTGCTTGCTTTCCTCCAGGGGCCATTGGCACTTAACGTGCACAATAGTGAGGTGGGTACAAGCTCACGCTTGGAGCCAGGCTGCCTGGCTTTGAAATCTAGCTTTGCCACTTCCTAGCTATATGATCCTGGGCTGGTTATGCCACTTACTTTGTTTCAGTTTCAGTTTCTTTTTAGTACCTTTTTTTTTTTTTTTTTTTTTTTTTTGTCTGAGTCTCAAGTTGTTGGGTAGCGTGCTATGACATCATAGCTCACAGCAACCTCCAACTCTTGGGCTCAAGCGATCCTCTTGCTTTAGTTTTTCTATTTTTAGTAGAGACATTGTCTTGCTTTTGCTCGAGCTGGTCTCAAACTGTGAGCTCAAGCTATTCACCCACCTCAGCCTCCCGGAGTGCTAGATTACTGGTGCGAACCACCATGCCTGCCGGTAGTACCTGTTCTTAAAGTTATCCAGGGAAGTCAATGACTTAATAGATGTAAAGCACTTAGAACAGGGCTGGCATTCAGTTAGAACTTGTTAGCTACTGTTTCTATCTTAGTATCTTGTGATCACTTTTCACTTGCTTTAGTGTCTTCTGCTAAAGGGAGCTAGTTTTTACAGCTATTGTGTAAGGTCAAAAGCTTATGGATCTGAATATGTTTATCTGGTTGCTAGCTTACTTTAGGCTAATGAGTTCTCCAAGGTACCTTTTGGCCTTATGTTACTTCTCAATGAGTAACAAATTTAAAATCAGCTGATCCTAGAAAGATGATATTTGAGCATGAAGGAATTTAGTTAATTTAATGAGACTCCTATTTAAGTTTCTGTTTGTTTGTTTGAAACAGCGCCTCAAGCTGTTGCCCTGGGTAGAATTCTGTGGCATCACAGCTCACAGCAACCTCCAACTCCTGGGCTCAAGCGATTCT
>NW_003852584.1:1647779-1649410 GCF_000181295.1 Otolemur garnettii
GAGATTAACATATTCGGTAATTCTGTGGTGAATGGCAAAACAGGAACCCTCATGCATTGTTAGTGGGTAGTATCATTTGGTGAACTGTGGCAATAACTGGTAAAAGAAATAAATGCATATGTCTTTTATCGTATAGAAATTCCTTAAAGAGATATTTACACCCTGTGTACAGGTGAGCTTTAATGATTGAGGTAGCTCTGAGCTGGGCTGACACCATGGCACTCTAGCCTGGACAACAGAGTGAGTCTCAAAAAAAAAAAGGAAATAACCAGCATGTTGACCAGCAGAGGCCTGGCTCTTTATGGTACAGCGTATCCCAGGACACTATGCGAGGTCATGTGTGTTGACCTCCAAGATTAGGGACTATGTGAAAACAGCGAGGTACAGAATGTGCTGGTAGCCTTGGTTTGTATATAAAAAAAGCACATATGCACAGACTACTTTTAACTTTTTTATTTTGAAATAATTTAGACTAACGGGAAGTTGCAAAAGTAGTGCATAGAGTCCCATGAACCCTCCACTCCCCCTTGCTCCAACAGTGACATATACCTAGTTCAGGAGCACAGCCAGGAAATCAACATTAGTATAATACCATTAGCCAAACTACAGGCCTGGATTTCAGCAGGCGCATGTTCGTGTGTGTAGCTCTGTGCAGTTTTATCCCACACATAGATTCACATAACCGTTACTATAATCAAGATACAGAATTGTTGTACAGAATGTCCTTAACTGGGGGCAGCGGGAGGATTGGTGAGCTCTCGCCTAGCAGGAACAGTAGAGGGGTATATGGCACATCTCCGGGGTGAAGGGCTCAACTACAACTTGGACTTTACCTAAAAAATACAAACAATGTAACCTACTTGTTTGTACCCTCATTAATCCAAAGTTTAAAAAAGGAGAGACTGGTCACTATGGTTGGTTGCTCTCAGGGAGGGCACATGGGTGGCTGAGTGACAGGCTTGGGAAGGAGGCATTTCCTTTTCACTGACCTGTTAAATTACGTTTTGAACAGTTTGGAATGTCTGTGAGACATCCAGGTGGAACTGTCACATAGTCAGGAGGGATGTCTGTGTCTCCCTCAGAGCGCTGCTGGGGCGGATGTGGGAGGTGTCAGGGTGCTCTAGATGTGGGTATTAACATTTGGCCATTGCAGGAGGATGTCTAGAGGAAATCTGGAAAGGGATCTAATTGAAGCTGCAGGGCTCTCACAGTGAGGGGTCAGGACAGGCTGTAGCCTTAGCTTGTGAGGAGACAGTGTGGCCCCTGAGGCAGGGACTGACCTAGCCAGAGCTGTGAAGTGGAAGTTGAAAGCAGGAGGCTCAAAGGAGTGAGTAGACCTGTCAGGTGCTGCTGAGTTTGAATAAAAGAAGTGCCCTTATATTAACTTTGTAAAATTCTTCCTCACTTGAAAATTGAGGCCAGATTTTGAAAGGATGAAAAACAAGATAGTGTATTTTTTCAAAGTTTATTTATTTATTTTATTGGGTGGGCACAGTGGCTCATGCCTGTAATCCCAGCACTTGGAAGGCTAGGCAGGTGGATTGCCTGGGCTCACAGGTTCAAGACCAGTCTGCGCCAGAACAAGATCTCATTTCTAAAAATAGCCAGGTGTTATGGTGGGCGCCTGTAGT
>NW_003852584.1:1650968-1652091 GCF_000181295.1 Otolemur garnettii
GATCTCGCTCTAGCTCAGGCTGGTCTCGAACTCAAACTTGTGAGCTCAGGTGATCTGCTAGCCTTGGCCTCCCAGAGTGCTAGGATAATAGGCCTGAGTCACCGCGCCTGACCCCAAATCTGCATCTTATTTCTTCCTAATCACTCACTTGAGTTGTCAGCTTTTTGCCACATGCCCTCTGTTAGTAAGAGGTTGAGGTTCAAGGTTTTCTAGCACTTTCTGGGAAAATGGCTTTAAGGCTATTAACTTGGTGGATTATCATTACCCAGGAGTCCTTTCTTAGCCAGCAGATTTATTTTTTGAGTCACCCTCAAACTAATTCCCCACCTTGGCTAAGCAGAGTCTGAGAATAAGGTATATTGTTCATTGAAGCCCTCAGCTTTCTACTGCTATGTTTCCCATGATTCCGTCTGGTGCTATTTCAGGCATATAACAAGCATATGTGAATATATCCCCAGCACACACAATTTTAAAAAAACAAAACAAGGTTATAATATGAACTCTTTTTTTTTTTTCCCCTGTTTTTGGCCGAGGGTTGAACCCGCCACCTTCGGCATATGGGGCCGGCGCCCTACTCTGAGCCACAGGCGCCGTCCTATAAACTCTTTTATGCTTTTCCTCTTTTTATTCCCAGCACAATATATTCAGCCATTAACTTTCTGATAGACATTGAGGTTTTTTTAAATCTTTTTCTCTTACACACAGTGCCTTCTTTAAATAATTTTGTATATTTAATTATAAATTTAAAAAAATAAGGAAATGGTCCAATATGTGTAAGTAGATAGGAGAGGAGAATGAGCCCACACCTGCTTCATCCAGCTGGAATTGTTAGCCGTGGTTTGGGCACTCTGATTTCATTATCACCCAGCCACACCCCTTTTGTCTAAACTATTTTATTTTTTTGAGACAGAGCCTCAAGCTGTTGCCCTGGGTAGAGTGCTGTGGCATCACACTTCACAGCAACCTCCAACTCCTAGGCTTAGACAGTTCTCTTTCCTTAGCCTCCCAAGTAGCTGGGACTACAGGCACCCACCAAAATGCCTATTCAGGCTCGGCGCCTATAGCTCAACCGGCTAAGGCGCCAGCCACGTACACCTAAGGTGGCGGGTTCGAATCCCCAGCC
>NW_003852584.1:1652701-1656533 GCF_000181295.1 Otolemur garnettii
GATGACTTTGTATCACAGGTCTCTCCTTTGTGGTTCTCCTTGAACTTGAGAAACTGCTCAGGGAACATTGATCAGTGGGGGTGGGTGCCAGCAGATTGTCACGTATTGACATTTGCGAGTGTTGTGCTGAAGTTAAAACCTTAATATCCAGAAAATTCCAATTGAAAGAATTTTATTTAGATCATTATTGGTTGTATCAACAAGGATTATTTCAGAAGTTTAACAAAATATATGTAAGGTTTAGACTCAGCTTCTAAGGCAGTCAGCGTCCTTCAGAGGCAAGCAGATGTGAAACCCGTTTATTCCTGGAGAGCTTCCAGAAGCAGAACAAGACTGAGACTGTTCTCGTGGTAGCTTATGCATCTGTACAGACAGGGAAGAAACAAAACCTGCAGCTGAAGGAGGGAGGAAAAGAGAGGAAGAGAGAAATGACTTCTTCATGGAGACTCTTTAGGAAGGACATAAGAAATTTGTGTAACTGTTCAGTCTTGGGGTATGGAAACTGCATGCTTATGGTGCACGTGACACCAGGGGACCACAGAGATGATTCACACAGGGTCCTTGTCCAGAACTCCAGAGTCAGGTTGAAGCTGGAGGTGTCAATAACTGTGCAACAAAGCCTTGATTTATGGATGTTTGAATGAGACCCCCGGAGCCCTGGTGCCTTCTGTAATTTTATGTCTTCTTTCTTTCCAGATTGCTCGTTTAGAAAGTGGATGTGCAGGATAACATGTCCAGTGTGTCTGAGGAGAGAAGAAAAAGGCAGCAGAACATTAAGGAAGGACTGCAGTTCATCCAGTAAGAGCTTCAGAATTCTTACCTTGTGCTTTTAATTCTTTTCTTATGTGGCTATAAGTTTTACAGATAGTAAAAATTATTTTCATGTTCGATAGATGTTAATTTGGGTTAGAAATTATGTATTTCTATTCTAGCAATGTTTTTTTTTTCTTTTCCATTTTAAGTATATATATATATATATATATATGTTTTTGGAGACAGTCTCACTCAGTCACTCTGGGGTTGAGTGCTGTGGCGTTATAGCTCACAGCAACCTTAAACTCTTGGGCTCAAGTGATCCTCTTGCCTCAGTCTCCTGAGTAGTTGGGACTACAGGCACCTGCCACAATGCCTGGCTATATTCGAGTATTCTTATGTTCCGAAATGGATCTTCTTGTTGCTGACTTTAAGGGCTAAGGTGTTTAGTATCCCCCAAAATGTTATAGTGAGGGATTTGAATTTGATTATAAGAACAGTTCTGATGAATGAAAAGTGGCTGAAAGTGAACATCTGTTGGCCCAGAGGCTTTTGCAATCAGACGTTTCTGTTAAGAAGCTCAGTGTCTAATTGGACTTCCTGAAACATGACAGTGACAAGACAGCTGTGGTTTGGGTGGACGTGTCCAGGCAGAAAGACCTCTTTGTTCCTTCCTGAGAAGGAGACATTCTCTTCTATACTGCAGTAAATTGGATCAAATAGTGTTAGTGGTTCTGTACTATTTTTAACCTTCTTTGGCATTTAAAGAATTAGGCGTTCTTTTAATAGGTGTAGATTTGAAAAGAAGGAATATGCTTAAGGAATACAAGGAATAGTTTAGCTTTTTTTTTTCATGACTACACAGTCATCTGTAAATAATGATAGTAAAAGAAAAAGAAGTCTTTGAAATATGCTTTGAACTAGTGGCAAGCTAATGGAACCACAGATTTAAGATGACTTCAGGCTGAATGAGTCCTGACGGACCTTGATAATGACAATTCATGTGTTTCTTCTTCTTAGGTCACCGCTGTCATATCCAGGGACACAGGAACAATATGCGGTAATAACTCTAGGAGGGTCTGCTTGAAAGCTCTGCAAGTGGCCTGTGAATTATAACTTGTAGCAGGGGCTGGTGAACTGTGGCTTTGTGGGCCAGATCTGGCCTGCTGCCTTTTTTTTTTTCTTTAAACAAATAAAGCTTTATTGGAACATAGCCATGTTCATTTGTTTATGTATTATCTGTGGCTGCTTTTGCTACATATGGTAATTTTGACAGACCATATGACCTGCAAAGCCTAAAATAGTATTTGGGCATTTGTAGAAAGTTTGCCAGCCCTAATATATGTGTTTGCATACTCGCATAACTGTCTTGTATTTTCCTTCCTTTGTTAGTATGGTTTTGAATTAATTTATCTTTCTTTCGAACCCCTTAAAAATTACTTTTAGCCTGCCTCATGTTATTGAAAATGAGTGGGAAAGAATTTATTTAGAAGGATTCTTCTGTTTTTATTTAGAAGAAAAGTTCTGATAGCAGTGAAGTGGGGACTGGGTAACAAGCAGGAAGAGCTAGTGATGAATCTACTGGTTGGGAACAGAAGTTAGGCCCCGTTCATTGGGTCTTGGACTACAGACTCTCTTCTTTGCTGACTACTGGTTCACCTGTGGCTTATTGTTTTACTCTGAGGGTTCCCATGCTCCTAAATATCATTTTCTTTCTGCCTCTCTCCCTCCTCCCCTTTCTTTTTCTTTCTTTATTTTTTAGCGACAAGAGTGTCACCTTGTTGCCCTCGGTAGAGTGCTGTGGCATCACAGCTCACAGCAACCTCCAGCTCCTGGGCTTAGACGATTCTCTTGCCTCAGCCTCCTGAGTAGTTGGGACTACAGGCGCCCACCATAATGCCCGGCTATTTTTTTGTTGCAGTTTGGCTGGGGCCAGGTTTGAACCCACCACCCTTGGAATATGGGGCCAGCGTCCCAATCACTGAGCCACAGGCACTACCCTCTCCTCCCTTTTCTTTTAGTCTGTTATCTTCTCCCTGCCCCTCTCCAGACAGTTGTAGAATCATCAAGTATTAGAGCTGGAGGTCAACTGGAACAATTGTTTCATTTTGTGCTTATGGAACTGGAGTCCAAAGATGTTAAGTGACATGTCACAAGTCACATCAATTGTTAATTGATCTATCTAGTTTTCTTTAATAATTTAACGTAGAGATGAGTTCATAAAATGAGACAAAGTAAGATAAGTTATTTATCTGATCTTGTGATGGGAAATGGCTTTTAAAATACCAAAATACGGTAGAAATCATGATGGTAAATTTAAAACTTTTGTACATGCTAAAGAATACATATACTTACTTGGTAAGAAAAAGGTTTCATCCCTCTTGCCCCCAAATCAGTAAATGACTCAGACAAACAGTTTATGAAAGAAATACAAATAGCCTGTAAAAATGTAGAAAAGTTCAGTTTCACTGGTAGGGAAGTGAAAGTAAGAAAGGATACAGTTTCTCACCTAGAAATTGTTAGAAATTGTACAGGCCCGTGTGTGCGCATGTGCACACACCCACACTCCCCCCGGGTGAGGGTTCTGTGATGCAAACCATCAGCAGTGTTTATCATTATTATCTTTTGGGAGGCAATTTGGAGAGATTGGATAAAAACCTTAAACCGTTCTCTTTGATTTGTGCTTCCACTGGCTTTTATTCTAGGTGCAGAATTGGAGATGTGAACAAACACTAGATCTTTTGCCATATTTTTCTTAATAGTGAGAAATTGAATTCTCTCTTGAAAAAGCAAGGAAGGTAAAACTCCTTGAGGCAGCAGTGACGTGGGTGGCATCCACAGCTTCTTACAGCAGTGCTGCTGTGCTGTCAGGTTGCTTTCTCTCAAGTTTTAGATATAAAAATTAAAATTTACTATAAGGGGCTTCAAATAGTAACTTTGTTTTTTAGGTATATTTGCGTGCTCTTGTGAGAAATCTTTTTAATGAAGGAAATGATGTTTATCGGGAATGTGATTGGAATAGCTCAATAAGCCAGTACACAGAAGCTTTGAATATAGCTGATTATGCAAAGTCTGAAGA
>NW_003852584.1:1659574-1665426 GCF_000181295.1 Otolemur garnettii
GTCTCAAACTCCTGAGCTCAGGCAATCCACCTGCCTTGGCCTCCCAGAGTGCTAGGATTACAGGTGTGAGCCACCATGCCTGGCCTAAAAATCATAACTTAGAGTTTAAAAGGAGGGTAATAGGATCAGATCTTAGTTTAGTTTGTTTTCATTTAGAAGAAATGGAAAAAGTGGACAAAGTGAATTGTTTGATTGCTAACTTTATTCTTTGATCTTACACACCAGGGTTTCCATGATAAAGTTTTAGAAGACTGCAATACAGTCCTCAGCTTAAATGCCAGTAACTGCAAAGCTCTGTATCGGAAATCTAGGGCTTTAAGTAATTTAGGAAGATATAAAGAGGCTTATGATGCTGTAGCAAAGTGCTCCTTAGCAGTACCACAGGTATGGAATTTATATTTTAATTTGTTTATGTACGTCATAATCATTTATTGTTCCCATGTGGAGAAATGGCATTTAAAGAGTTAAGTTTTTCATCCACCCTTCAACCTGTTTAGTGGTGATAAGTAAAAACTGAAAAGGAGCAGATCAGAACACTCAAGACCAAAGTGTAACAGAGGCGGCATTGTTTATTTGGACACTTGGGTATAAGTTGGCTAAGGTCTAAAGGATGTTATAGGGGGTCAGGGAGGTTTAGGGAGGGAAGCTGATCTTATATAGCTGAACTTCTTATCAGGACACCAAAGATGTTATCTTACTATTGGGACTCTCCTGGCAAGTTCTTCAAATCAGAGTGTCAGCATATTTCTCTCAGGTGGGTCTGTAATTGGGCCAGGGTAAGAATGAGCCTGCAGCTTGCCACTGTTATCTAAGGTATATCCAGCTGTAACAGAGTCTCACAGAGTGGTTTTTCAAGATGGAGTTAGTTTGGCCAACCTAACAAGTGGGGTATAAATGCTAATAAAACAAGTCTTTGACAGTAAACATTACTATGGAAGAGACATGTATTCTTCACAGTTAGTAAATACAGTCCTCCATTAATCATACCTACTTGTTTTTTCAGGATGAACATGTAATAAAACTAACTCAAGAACTAGCTCAGAAATTAGGATTTAAAATAAGAAAAGCCTATGTTAGAGCTGAGGTAAGCTGGTGTTCTCTCCATAAGGTGTTTTCATTTTGTTTTGTAACTTGGAATCAGTTCTATTTTTATTCTTACTTCATTTATTTACTTTAAAAAATATTTTTGTTTATACAGAGAGGTAGCTGGCTCGCCACCCCCACTGACGGGGACAGGGCAGCATTCAGTTCTGCTTTTAAATTAATGTCTTTATTTTATTTCAGCCTTCATTAAAATCAGTTCCTGGAGATGGAGCTACCAAGGTAACTTTTTTTTTCTTTTTGTAAACATTATAATTAAGAGAAAGGATAAAGGTTTTAGCACTTTGTTTTAATAATTTTAATGTATGTCTATTTTTGAAACTAAAATACATGATTGGCCATAGCTTCTTGTCACTTTAAAAAAGAAAACCAGCAACTCAAGTAGTATATTTTAATCCTAACTAACTTTTCCTAAAGTCCAGTAGAGCATTTTAGAAAGTATGAACAGATGTTAGGTTTCATTTAAAAAAGAGTGGTTTGGGGCCAAATGTTAGTTTGGAGAGTTATTTGGGATAAGCAAAATATAAAAAAAAATTTAAAAATTTTTTTAAGGGAGGCTGGGTGAGGTGGCTCATGCCTATAATCTTAGCACTCTGGTAGGCTGAGGCAGGTAGATTGCCTATGCTCAGGAGTTCAAGACAAGCCTGAGCTAGAGCAAGACCCCATCTGTAAAAATAGCTGGGACTCTGTCTCAAAGAGTCTTACTTTGAGTGAGTGCTCTAAGAGTGCTGTGGCGTCATAGCTCATAGCCACACAGCCACCTCAAACTCTGGGGCTCAAGCCATCCACTCTCCTCAGGCTCCCCAGTACCTGAAACTAAAGGTGCCCACTACAACACTTGACTTTTTTTGGTTGTTTTTGTTTAGACAGAGTCTCATTATGTCGCCCTTGGTAGAGTGCTGTGGCATCACAGCTCACAGCAACCTCAAACTCTTGGGCTTAAGCACTTCTTATGCCTCAGCCTCCCAAGTAGCTGAGGCTACAGGTGCCCACCCCAACCCCTGCCTATTTTTGGGTTGTAGTTGTCGTTTAGCAGGCCTGAGCTGAGTTCAAACCCTCCAGTCCCTGTGTATGTGGCTGGTGCCCTAACCACTGAGTTACTGGGACCAAGCCAGTGCCTAGCTATTTTTAGAGATGGGGTCTTGCTTTAGCTCAGGCTGGTCTCTAACTCCTGAGCTCAGGCAATCCACCCACCTAGACCCCCCGGAGTGCTAGGATTACACTTTTTTCTTTTTTTTTTAAGGCAAATCTCTGGGCTATTTGGATACAAATGGCCATTGTGAGTTGGCTAATGTGTGGTGGCTAGATGTTCTGCTGAATGTCCTTTGAGAAATGTTGGTCCATACGAGCTAAGCAGTGGCACTGCTAGACCAGCACCTCATCTAACTCCACATTTTAGAAAGGTTTGTGTATCCCACTCATCTTGAAATCTTAATAGGAAGGAAGTCACATTTTCTGAAAACCTACATTGCTTGCAGATTTCTTTATGGTTTAGAGTCCTGAAAACATTATGATTCATTCTTTGGTTTAATTTTTAGACCTTGAATTATTCTGTGGAAGATATTGAGCCAGGTATGTTTTCCCATATCATCTTAATTTGAGAAATGCCAGCTTTAGACTGTATGTGTAATATAGTGTTGTCAGCTAAAATTGTTGTGTGGTTATATTTATATTAAAGTGAGAATGATTTTGCAAATCACTTTTCTATTTTTGGATATGCCAGTGAGTGGTTAATAATATTAGATGTCAGTAAGCAGTCATTGGCACCTGCCACAGTCTTGTTGCTATCTAATAGCTGTGCCTAAAAGGGATGCAGGCGTTTTGTGATAGAAGGGTAAGTTTTCACAAGTGAAGAGATCTATTCCTGGGTAGAATAAATTATTTTTAGAATGGCTTTTAATCTTTTACTTGTAGTTGCTTTACTATGGTATCTGTCTACTTATTTATTTATTTTTATAATTGCTTCTATATTAACACTGAAGTCTTTATTTTCTCTATTCTTGGCTATTAATGTTAGTATTATATGAGTACAATGAGAGAGTGAGTACATTTCCGTCCCGGTTGCAGATTTATTAACTCCCAGGCGAGAAGCAGTTCCTGTTGTCTCTTTACCCGCATCAAGTTTTTCTCATGAAATTGGAAGTGAGCTGGCCTCAGTTCCTATTCTGCCCCTAACTTCTGTTTTGCCACTGCAAGTGGAAGAGAGTGCTCTGCCGTCTGCAATGTTGACCAATGGAAGGAAGAGCCCTTTTACTATGCCAGAAGCTTTTTTGGATGATGGTGATATGGTCCTTGGAGATGAAATAGATGACCTCCTTGATTCTGCCCCTGAAACTAATGAAACTGTTATGGTGAGTTTCAATATTATTCTTTTCTTTTGAAGGCAGAGGTAATTTTTTTTAAAAAATTGTCATATAACCTGATAAATACTTCCAGTATTTCTTATAGGCTGAATTTTGGGTTTCTTACCTTGAGATTTAATTTTATCCTTTCTTGGTGGTAACTGGTTAGTTTCATCATTTTTGAAATTAAAAAAAGGAAAAAACAAACTACTTAGTAATTTTTTTCTATTTATTATTTATTGGAATCACAAATTATAGAAAGGGTAAATATTCTGATAATGAGGAAGTATTTGGTATATAAAAAAGAGTGCGTTTTATGGGTTAAGAATTTCTCATTGCAATTGGAGGGATCACTTCTGAGGTTTATCTTACAAGGGTACAAGTGAATCGTTCTAAGAGCAGAATGTGAACGTTTTAAAATAATAACTAAGAAAATGACACGAAGGCTATGTTAACCAATTTGATGGAAGTGTTTCGGATTGTGTGTGAAAACCCCACACTGTACCCCAGAAGTGCATTAATGTACATAGTTACCATTCAATTAAAAAAAAAAATTTCTCATTGCTTAAGGAATTCTCTAGTAACCATATAGTAACCATTAAGCAGAGGCCAGCAAACTCTATAGCCTGCTGGCCATATCTGGCCCTCCACCTGCTTTTGTATGGCTTGCAAACTAATACTTTTTTTTTTTGTTTGACAGAGTCTCACTTTGTCATCTAGGCTAAACTGCTGTGATATCATAGCTCACTGTAACCTCAAACTCTTGGGCTTGAGTAGTCCTCTTGCCTCAGCCTCCCTAGTAGCTGGGACTATAGGCATGTACCACTGTGCCCGGCTAGTTTTTCTATTTTTAGTGGAGACAGGGTCTTATTCTTGCTCAGGCTAGACTTGAACTTCTGGGCTCGAGAAATCTACCAGCCCTAGTCTCCCAGAGTGCTTGATTATGGGCACGAGCCACTACACCCAGCCTGTTTTTTTACATTTTTAAATGGTTGGGAAAAGAACAAAAAGGAGAATAACATTTTGTGACATATGAAAATTATATGAATTCATATAGGCTCGGTGCCTATAGCTCAGCGGCTAGGATGCCAGCCACATACACTGGGGCTGGCAGGTTCCAGTCCAGCCCGGGCCAGCCAAACAACAATGGCAACCACAACAAAGAAATAGCAGGGCGTTATGGCAGGCACCTATAGTCTCAGCTACTGGGGAGGCTAAGGCAAGAGAATCACTTAAGCCCAGGAGTTTGAGGTTGCTGTGAGCTGTGACGCCACGGCACTCTACCAAGGCCAACAGAGTGAGACTCTGTCTCAAAAAAAAAAGGATTCATAAATAAAGTCTTATTGGACAACATTTTATATGTTGTCTGTGGCTGCTTTTACACTGCAGTGGCAGAGTTGAGTAGTTGCAGCAGGGACCATGTAGCTTGCAAAGTCTAAAATACTTAATATTTAGCCCTTTATAGAAAATGTTTACTGACGCCTATCATAAAGTATAATAAAATGGGAGCAGCAGCAGCAGGATAATGGTGAGAGGGAGAAATTCAGAACAGGTTCCAGGTCCAGTGAGACATGAAGTCAGTGTGGAGTTGAGTGGGTAGGGAGCACAGCAGAACTCTCAGAGCTGACCAGCTCTGTAATCTGATTGACGTAGACCAGACAGGCCTAGTTCCTAATGCTGACCACTTCCATTTGTTGACCACTTTGTTACAGTCCTTTACATAATCAACTTACAGAGGTTCCCCTGTATATGCCAAAGGATGACAGAGCTGGGTTTGATTCTTACCAGCTCTGTGGTCTTGGGCAGGTCTTGTTCACTTCCTAGTACATCTGTCTCCTCACCTGTATGACAGCTGTCACAGCAGCATGTATCTGAGAGACTTGTGAGAATCAAATAGATGGTAAATGATACTTGCAGTGTATGCCACGTGGAAGTTCTCAGTGAGCTGTAGCTTTCATGGGGTGGAGGAAGTTAGAGTCCGCTTGTTCCTGTGTGAGTGTTAACCCGTCCAGAGAGATGGTCTCAGTCCTCATGGGCTTCTCCAACTCCCTTCTCTGGATGACACTTCCTCCTGCCCCACTCACCCTACACAGCCCCACAATTCCTCTTTAATGATGTGAATTCTTATCAGCTACATAGTTGGGTAAGGGTAGGGAAACATAAGGAAGTTTTTCAGTTGGAACATAAATGTAACATTTTGGATTAAAACCGTGTTAGACATCCTGCCTTCATCCTTTCTAAATATAGGGCTTGAAAAGAAATAAGCTCCATAGGTAAAATTCTTCTAAGAATCTTGATTTTGATTTAAACATTTGTATATTATCACCCAGTGTGATAATTTTTATATGCTGACATGGAAAGTAGTTGAGCCAAACTCATGACAGAGTTTCGTGTATTTTTTTTTTTTTT
>NW_003852584.1:1665559-1677313 GCF_000181295.1 Otolemur garnettii
CGGCTATTTTTTGGTTGCAGCCGTCATTGTTGTTTGGCGGGTCCGGGCTGGAGATTCGAACCCGCCACCTTAGGTGTACGTGGCTGGCGCCTTAGCCAGAGTTTCGTGTATTTTAATCACATCTTTTTTCTTCTCCAGCCATCAGCGTTGGTCAGAGGACCCTTTCAGAGACTCACTGTGTCTCCTAGCATCCCCTTCTCGGCGTCTCTTTTAGGAACCTTGCACATTGGTGCGAGGTATGCTCCTCCATCCTCCTTTTCAGAATTTTATCCACCTTTGACTTCATCCTTAGAAGATTTTTGTTCTTCCTTAAATTCATTTTCAATCAGTGAATCCAAACAAGGTAAGAATTGAGCCTAAATTGTAAATAATTATAGTCAATTGTGTAAAAAATAAATTTGGTATTTGACAGTTTTTAACTGACTGTTGGTGGCAGATACTTGAATTATTTTCGTTATAGCTAAAAATAGGACGACAGAGCCTTCAGTTTTGAATTCACCTTGACTTAAGTGTGTCTTTCTGGAGCTCAAGAAACAAAGGCATAAGAATGGAAATGTATGTGGCATTGGTTTTTATATAGGGTAGCATGTTAACCTGGGTATTTGTTGCTTTAGGGGTGAGCTGACTCTTTAATGTATTCTCCAATAAATGTGTATCCCATCTTAAAGAAAGGCCAGTCTTTAGAATCTGAACTGAATAAACAATAATTTAAGATCTATGTTCAAAATGATAGCAGTTAAATCTGTTTTAGTTTTCATCTTTTGAGCTCAGCAAACTGTGGCTGATGCCTTAATGTTACAGGGATTGCAGAGTTTTTGGTTCGATTACTGTTTCTGTAATCTTAGGTTAGTATATACTTTAAATATAATGAGAAAAATCTTCATATTTTTGGCAGTGTTGTTATATCATTAGAAGGGCAAAAGTCTTAAATAATTGGGAATGATTTAAAGATTTACAACTGAAGAAATTAAAGCATGTGTAAGACAGAAAGCCAGAGAGGAAATAATTGAGTGGTAGGCTAAGAAAAAGAAAGTAATTTCTAAAGTTATGATTAGTCTCTGCTTCATATTTTCAAAAGGAAAGGCTCTTTTCTTATTTTGAATATGAATATTTTCTTAGGTTTTTGGGGGCTTTTTTTTGGTTTGTTTTTTTGAGACAGGTTCTCACTCCATTGCCAGGCTAGAGTGCAGTGGCGTCAGCATAGCTCAGTGCAACCTCACACTTTCTCTTTCTGGCAGTCTCATCTGACAGGCCCTGCCTTAGCCTATTTCTCTGAAACTAGCTTTTTATTTACTTTGGTTTGATTGAGTGTTATTTATGCCCTTATTTAAAGGAAAGAAAAAAACTCTGGAGCCCTTTTGAGTTTCAATGAGCAAAAAAGCTTCTAGGAATTGGGTTGGGAAAATATTTTGGGGAAGCCATAGCTAGGCAACTACTAAGCCCTAATGTTCTTATTACATGATTAGAATGAAAAGGTCTGTTGAAGTTTTTTTATTATTTTAGATCTGTCCACCTCAACTTCTAGAGAGGGAACAGCGCTTAACAACAGTAATTCTTCCCTTTTACTTGTAAGTGCCATTTCCTCTTTTGTAAATACATCTCTTAAATTGAAAATAGATATTTTACTTAAGTGAATGAGTTATTTGAATGAACATAATAGTCTCCCTTAAATTTTGTGTGTGCTGTGAGAACTCGTGTTGTAGTAAGACTTTTCTAGAACATCCAGTAATAAATGCTCTGTGTTTAGGACTGGATCTGTCATAGCAAATTAATCACTACTGCAGACGGTGTAAGAGGCTTTATGTAGCACAACGTAAACAAATCAAGGCTACATAAGATTAGGTTATATAATATATATGTACATATTGAAGCAGAACTTGTTACTTATCACAATTCATTGAGGATCAGAAACAGTGGAGGGGGGCCTAGAGACCCATAAAAAGGAAAATGTAGTTATAGTTTTTAATACAGAAGAGCATTAAGGATGGAATAATACTTGTCCCATTCTATAAAGATTATCTTGTTTTTCAGATGAATTCAGTTCCCTTCATTAGTGATAGTGCAATATTTGTTGGCTGGTTTTTTTTTCTTTTTTCTTATTCTTCTTGCAGATGAATGGACCAGGTAGTTTGTTTGCTTCTGAGAATTTCCTGGGAATTTCAAGTCAGCCTAGAAATGACTTGGGAAATTTTTTTGGAAGTGCAGTTACCAAACCATCTTCATCAGTGACTCCAAGACATCCCCTCGAGGGAACTCATGAATTGAGACAAGCTTGCCAGATCTGTTTTGTAAAATCAGGTCAGTCTTACCATACGGTGTAATCAAAAACTTAAAAAAAAAGTAAAATCAGGTCAGGACCAAAAGCATAGGCAAAGAGTATTAAAGTAGTTTATAACCTGCAAGTTCTCAGGTATTTGTGAATACATGTGAACAACACAAGCTGTTGTGATTCTTTAATCTCTATTTTGAATACTTCCTAAACAGTTGACTGTTATTGGTTTGGGCCTTTGGAATCTAATAGGATAAGTCTTTCCTCTTGTTTGATGCAATTTTAATAATAGAATCATGTGGAATAAGATATTTACTTGATTTTGGCAGGTTATTAAAATTTTTATGAAATTGCTTATGTTCTAAATGTATGTTTAAGAACTTCATAATTTTGAAATAGATAAAGAACTAGAGGAAAGCATTATGAGACCAGTATACAAGCGTGAGATAATGTATTTAACAATTTTTTTTAAGGTTTTTTTTCATATCTTTACTCCTAAATCAAGTGATATAAACATAATTTATTCTGATCTGGACTCAATTTTCTTTTCTTAGTTTTATGTTTAACAATGTTGTTTTACTTTTATAAGCCATCAGAATTTCTATCCAAATTGGTTCCCTAGTTATATAAGGATATGTTTTGGCAGGAGTAATATGGACTAGAACTTTGTGTTGTCTGGCAAAAAAGACAAAAATTTATTTAATCAGCCTGTTTACACTTTCAGCTTGGGAATATGGGATTTTTGTGGGAATTTAATAATCAGTGTTCATCTGTTCACATCTGCTTATAAATATGCCTATAAAAGGAACTGGTATTTTTGGTACATTTGAGCAATTTTCTTTACATCTTTTTTAGGACCTAAATTAATGGATTTTACTTACCATGCTAATATGGATCATAAGTGTAAGAAAGATATTTTAATTGGTAGGATAAAGAATATTGAAGACAAATCGTGGAAAAAAATACGCCCAAGACCAACAAAAACAAATTATGAAGGACCATATTATATATGTAAAGGTATATACTCTAATTACTTAATTGGTGTATATTATGTAAGTGATAAAGTACAGTCATGCATCACTTCCCAGGGATAGCAGTTTGAGAAATGTGTCATTAGGGGATTTAATTATGCAGACATCTGTGAGTGACATAGCCTACCACACACCTATCTATGGTATAGCCTTTTGGTCCTAGGCTACAAACCTCCATACAGCATAGCACTGTATTGAATACAGTGGGTAACTGTAACACAGCAGTCAGTATTTGTGTGTCTTAGCATAAACATTGAAAAGGGGGCCAGGCGTGTTGGCTCACGCCTGTAATCCTGGCATACTGGAAGGCTGAGGTGGGTTGATTGCTTCAGCTCACAAGTTTAAGACCAGCCTGAGCAAGAGCAAGACCTCGTCTCTAAAAAATAGCCAGGTGTTGTGGCGGGCACCAGCTGGTAGTTCCAGTTGCTCAGGAGGCTGAGGCAAGAGGATTGCTTGAGCCCAAGAATTTGAGCTTCCTGTGAGCTATGACACCTCGGCACACTACCAAGGGCAACAAAGTGAGACTCTGTCTCAAAAAAAAAATATGGAAAAGGTATAAGTGGTATAATTTTATAGGACCAGTGTTGTATATGTGATCTAGAGTTGACCAAATGTCATTATGTGGTGCATGGCTATATTTGCTACACTATATAAACACTATATAATGTTTATAGTATGGAGTGTTATGAAAAATGTTGTTCAACCTTTTTTATCTCATGGTACACTTGAGCGTGTAGATGAACTTTCGTGGCACATTTAAATTATGTTGACCCAAAAAAAAGAGAGTAGGCTAGTCACAGTGGCTCCTGCCTGTAATCCTAGCCCAAGAGTTTGAGGTTGGTGTGAGCTCAAACTCTTGGGCTTAAGCAATTCTCTTGTCTTAGCCTCCCAAGTAGCTGGGACTACAGGAGCCCTGGCACTCTGTCTCAAAAAAAAAAAAGAAAAGTTTTCTGTGGAAACAGAGCTTTAACCAGGTTTTATAAAACTGTCGTAGCTGGGCATGGTGGCTCACGTCTGTAATCCTAGCACTCTGGAAGGCCAAGGCAGGTGGATCGCATGAGCTCACGGGTTCAAGACCAGCCTGAACCAGAGCGAGACCTCATCTCTAAAAATAGCCGAGCATTGTGGGAGGCACCTGTAGTCCCAGCTACTTGGGAGGCTGAGGCAAGAGAATCGCTTAAGCCCAAGAGTTTGAGGTTTCTGTGAGCTACAACTCCATAGCACTCTACTGAGGGCAACAAAGTGAGACTCTGTCTCAAAAAACCCAAAACTGTTCTAGTTTTAGAAAACTGTCTCAAACTTCAAGTTTTCTCTCAGGAGAATCTGAACACTGAACTAAGGTTTTGGAAATGTTGCTGTGTTTGAGATACTTTTGAAGGAACGTGATATTTTCATGTTTGTCAACCACTTTTTTAAACCACTTTTTAAAACTTAGCTGAAATATATGAGGTTATTTAAGGCTTTTTTCCAAGTCTATAATAAAAATAATTAGGGCTCTGATGCTGTTTTCTGATAGAGTTGATATCATCTCTGGATAGTAGTATGTGTATCATTGTTTGAAACTGTTTACGAACTGTTATAAGAATTCAAATGATGCCCTTGATGTGATTCGTATTCATTAGCTTTAAAAAGCAATTGCCATGTTTCAGAAATGTCTTTTCATTTCTTGTTTTTTTTAGATGTTGCTGCCGAGGAGGAATGTAGATACTCAGGCCACTGCACGTTTGCGTATTGCCAAGAGGAGATCGATGTCTGGACACTGGAGCGGAAGGGAGCCTTCAGCCGTGAGGCTTTTTTTGGTGGCAATGGAAAGATCAACCTTACTGTGTTCAAACTTCTCCAGGAGCATCTTGGAGAATTTATATTCCTTTGTGAGGTGCTTTCTCCAAAACTTATATTCCACTGTAAAATTGGTGATAGTTTCTGATTTGCAAATCTAGTAGCATAGAGCATTAGTCCACATCCTGCCATGTGATTAAATCTTTTGTTCAGTAAATGGAAGCTACTCCTTCCTGTTATCAGAAAGAGTAAGACTTCATTCAAGGCGGGTGGATTGCCTGAGCTCACAGGTTTGAGACCAACCTGAGCAAGACCCCGTCTCTCTAAAAATAGCCAGGCGTTGTGGTAGGCTCCCATGGTCCCAGCTACTTGGAAGGCTTAGGCAAGAGAATCACTTGAGCCCAAGAGTTTGAAGTTGCTGTGAGCTGTGATGCAACAGCATTCTATTGAAGGTGACAAAATGAGACTCTGTCTCAAAAGAAAAAAAAAAAAGACATCATGCCTGGCAAGGTGGTTCACCCCTATAATCCTAACACTCTGGGAGGCTGAGGCGAGTGGATCATCTGAGCTCAGGAATTCGAGACCAGCCTGAGCAAGTGTGAGACCCCGTCTCTACTAAAAGTAGAAAAACTGAGGCAAGAAGATCTCTTGAGCCCAAGAGTACTTTGAGGTTGCTGTGAGCCATGTCACTCTAACTTTATCCAGGGTGACAGAGTGAGACTGTCTCAAAAAAAAAATGGACTTCATATTCAGTTTGGGTGCCATGTCTCATGTCTATAATGTTGCCACTTAGGAAAGCTGAAAAGTATCACTTGAGGCCAGAAGTTCAGGACCAGCCCAAGGAACACAATGAGAACCCATTTCTACAAAAAAATTTAGAAATTAAATTTGCCAGGCTTGGCACCTATAGCTTAGTGGATAGGGCGCCAGCGACATATACCAGAGCTGGCACTTTTGGACCCAGCCCAGGCCTGCCAAACAACAATGACAACTATAACCAAAAAATAGCTGGGCGTTGTAGTGGGCGCTTGTAGTCCCAGCTACTTGGGAGGCTGAGGCAAGAGAATCGCTTAAGTGCAAGAGTTTGACATTGCTGTGAGCTGTGACGTTATAGCACTCTACCTAGGGTGACATAGTGAGACTCTGTCTCAAAGAAAAAAAAATTGACCAGGCATGGTGACATGTGCCTGTAGTCTCAGCTTCTCAGGAGGCTGAGCCAGGAGGATCACTTGAGCTTAGGAGTTGGAAGTTGCAGTGAGCTGTGATTGTACCACTGCACTCCAACCTGGGTGACAGAGTACGACCTTGTCTCAGGAAAAAACAAAAACACCAAATACTCCTTCCAAAAGACTTCTTATTAAACTGAACATTAATTGTTATAAGCTTGTAATGTAGGCTGGGTGCAGTGGCTCATACCTGTAATCCTAGCACTCTGGGAGGCTGAGGTGGGTGGATCCCATGAGCTCAGAAGTTTGAGACTAGCCTGAGCAAGAGTGTGACCCATCTGTACTAAAAATAGAAAAATTAGATGGATATTGTTGTCAATGCTTGTAGTCCCAGCTTCTTGGGAGGCTGAGGCAGGAACCTCTCTTAAAGCCCTGGAGTTTGTAGTTGCTGTGAGTTAGGCTAATGCCATGGCACTCAACCCCAGGGCAACAGAGTTAAGTCTCTGTCTCTTCAAAAACAAAATAATAATAATAACACGTAATGTATAGGTTCATAATGATATTGAAACTAAGGCAATATTCTGGGTACAAAATTTTTAATTTTGTAGGTTTTTTTTTGATAATCCTTCTCTCTCTGTTCCAGAAATGTTTTGATCATAAGCCTAGAATGATAAGTAAAAGAAATAAAGATAATTCTACTGCTTGTTCTCATCCGGTTACAAAGCATGAATTTGAAGACAATAAGTATGTTGGTAGTTTCTAATTTTTGTAGTGACAAAATAGATTCTTTTCTAAGATTCAAATAACCAGTAACAGTCTCTGCCCAGGCATTCCCTCCTCCTCCTTTTTTGTCATTTTGAAGAACAATGACTATTTAAAAATGTATTTTGGTAGATTTTGCTGGGAATTAATGAATTATTAAATTGATTATTTAAGGTCTCTCTCACCTTTTCTCTTCCTTATACTTCTAACTCTTTAGAAGTGCTCTAAACTTTCTTTTTGTTTTTCTTAAATAGAATCTTTCTTTTTTACAGTAAAAATAAAAATAGATTGATAATTTAGAACGGAAAAGCATTACTGATTTATAGCCTCTCATGACATGAGTTTAGGTATTTTGTGGCCTAAAATATATTATTATACTGCCCTCTTTAATTCAACAGTTGCATACAGTGATTTATTTTTTCTGATAAAGATTTAAAATGTAATCTCAGTCCGGAAGTTGGCATTAATATGTGAGCTTATGTATATACATGTATGTTTTGTTTTGTTTTGTTTTGTTTTTAAAACTGTATGGCAGAATAATATTCAGATGTCACTGTTTTCATCTTAGGTGCCTTGTCCACATTTTGCGAGAGACAACAGTAAAATACTCCAAAATACGTTCTTTCCACGGTCAGTGTCAGCTGGATTTATGTCGACATGAGGTTCGGTATGGCTGTTTAAGGGAAGATGAGTGCTTCTATGCCCATAGTCTTGTGGAACTGAAAGTCTGGATAATGCAAAATGAAACAGGTGGGATTATGTATGATTGAGAAGTGTGTCTCCTCAAGACCAGTTGGTTGAATGAAGGTGTACTGTAGAAACTATTTATTTTTGTCCTGAGCTTTAAATTGTGTAGTCACCTTTGATTTTAAAGGTACTTACTTTGAGTGTGGTCTTATGTAATTGTTAACATGAGTTCATACAAGTGTGGATTTATAGGAAGAAAAGATTGCTCAGAAGGCAGAGGGAGCTGTCTGTAGATACATATACCATCGCACATTTACTTTTTGCCAAGAGGAAATAGATGTCCAGATGCTGGAACGGAAAGGGGGATTTAATCAAGAGGGTTTTTTTGTTTGTTTGTTTGTTTGTTTTCAGTTTTTGACCAGGGCCAGGTCTGAACCCACCACGTCCGGTATATAGGGCTGGTGCCCTACTCCTTGAGCCACAGGTGCCACCCTACAGGGGGTTTTTTGGTGGCAGTGGAAAGATCAGAAGCTTGTGGAGACACCTTTGTGAGGTGCTCTTTGTTTGTTGTTGTTTTTTTCAGACGGAGTCTCACTTTGTTGCCCTGGACAGAGTGCCGTGGCATTGTAGCTCACAGCAACCTCAAACTCTTGGGCTCAAGTGATCCTTTTGCCTCAGTTTTTCTTTCCTTCTTTTTTTTTTTTTTGAGACAGTCTCTCTATGTCACCCTCGGTAGAGTGCAGTGGCATCACAGCTCACAACAACCTCAAATTCTCAGGCTAAGTGATTCCTTTGCCTCAGCCTCCACTATAGGCGCCCGCCACAATGCCCAGCTGTTTTTTTGTTGCAGTTGTCACTGTTGTTTAGCTAGCCTGTGCCAAGCTCGAACCCACCAGCCTCAGTGTATGTGGCAGACGCCATAACCGCTGTGCTATGGGTGCTGAGCCAGTTTTTTGTTTTTAATAGAGACAGGGTCTCACTCTTGCACAGGCTAGTCTCGAACTGAAGAGCTCAAGTGATCCACCCGCCTCGGCCTCCCAGACCAGTTGGATTACATGCATGAGCCACCGAATCTGGCTTGTGAGATGCTCTTTGAAAAGAGTAATGTGATATTCATCTTTGGTGATAGAGTAGGCTATGTGAGAGTAATTGGGTGCTGCCTGTGACCAGATTGGTGGACTGTTGTTATTATATATAGAATTTAAGGAAAAGTTTGTACATTTCTCAGGTATCTCACACGATGCTATTGCTCAAGAATCTAAACGATATTGGCAAAATTTGGAAGCGAATGTACCTGGAGCACAGGTATTTCTTTTGTGTACTTTCACTTTCCGTGCTTGGTATCCTTTCTGGAATTACCTAATAGATGCTGATAGTTGGCAGATGCAGTTTACAGTCACACTCTGTTATTCTCTTTAATTGTCATTCAGTTGAGTACTTTTGAAAAATAGCATTTTAGTTGATCATAAAAAACATTAGAGATCCCACAATACCTGCCAAGAGTGTAGGACACTGTTTTTTAGTTAGCTTTGGGCATATTTATTTGGGCTTTGGGGATTTTTAGAGTAAGGGAAGTAGATGATGTGTGTAGTTTTGTTTCCCATCTAGCATGTTTTGTTTATTCACCACTTTTCCTATAATCCCCCCCTAAAAATCAAACATTTCTAGTCATCAGTTCCAAAGCTTTACTTTTTTTTTTTTTTTTTTTTGAGACGGAGCCCCTTGGGTAGAGTGCCGTGGCATCACGCTCACAGCAACCTCCAATTCCTGGGCTCAAGCGAGTCTCCTGCCTCAGACTCCCAAGTAGCTGGGACTACAGGCACCTGCCACAACGCCTGGCCATTTTTTGGTTGTAGCCGTCATTGTTGTTTGGCAGGCCCGGGCTGGATTCGAACCTGCCACCTTAGGTGTATGTGGCTGGCCCCTTAGCCTCTTGAGCCACAGGCGCCGAGCCAGCTTTACTTTCTTAAATGGAAATCTGGCATTTGTTCTTATCATATTCTCTTGCATTTGAGGGGAGAATTGGAGATTTAGTTACCATGTATATGATGGTCATGCCAGGCAAAAATAGAAAATTGTATACTGTTGTAAAAAAGCAAAAATCCATGGTGATTCAGCATTTTGTGTTCAGAAAACTGAATTTCTGTTAAAAATTGAAATTGATCTTTTAATCATTTAAGGTACTTGGCAATCAAATAATGCCTGGATCTCTTAATATGAAGATAAAATTTGTGTGTGCCCAGTGTCTGAGAAATGGTCAAGTCATTGAACCAGATAAAAATAGAAAATACTGTAGTGCAAAAGCAAGGCATTCGTAAGTATTGTGTGTATAAAAACAGTGCCTATTTTGTAATTTTCTGTTTCATAGGTGTAAAGTCATTCATATAAGAAAAAAGATTAAGGCTTTGAAGAGAGCAGAAAGAAATAGATAATTTAGGAGTAAATTACACAACCAAAGGGAAGAGATTTTTAGGGTTTAGCAGCTAGGAATTCAAAAGTAGTATTTTTCCTGTATCTTACCGGTTCTTTGTTTAGGGTTCATAAAGAAGGTTTGTAAATATCACCTGGAGGTGTAATTATAGAATCATAACACATTTCTTTTAGATGGGTTGAAAAGAAAGTTCTGTGGTCCTTCAGGTAGAAACTTTGTGCCTGTCCCTTATATTATGTCTTTTGCAAGTGTGTCTTTGTTTTTTCTGAACTCCATTTTTCTTAGGTGGACCAAAGATCGTCGTGCGATGAGAGTGATGTCTATTGAACGTAAGAAGTGGATGAACATCCGTCCTCTCCCCACAAAGAAACAAATGCCTTTACAGTTTGATGTACATACGTAATTTTTAAGCCACTTTTTTAAATTAGGCATTTCAAGTCATTAGAAAATAGTAGTAATTCACATTGAAACTCAAGCTCGTCAGTAATAATCTGCTTTAAATGCTTCCTCTTTTGTTTTCTTTCTCTTTTAGTACGTGTGTGGTTCTTTAGCAGTTTTCATGTTGATAGAATTTTATGAGTTACTTAGAAATAGTAAATAGATAACATAATGAGATAAAGTTGTGGCATTATTTAACTTACTTTTTAGATGACTTAGTTTTGGGAGGGAGAGAGAACTTGATTTAATTTTGACTCCTCAGGTTTAGTGTGAAACCCAAGGCCTCTGTGTTGTTATTAATGCTGCTGATGAGTTTGATCTGATCTTACCCTGCTTCTTTCACTTCAGCAAGGGGTACTAGCCAAAACATACCCAAGCTTATAGGACTTTGTAAAAGTAACCCAAATGAATGTTCAATGTGAGAGGAACATGTTCCTCAAAGAACCATTAGATTGAAAATACCAGGCAAACTTAAAGTTAGGGTAGAATTTCACTCATGCTGTTGGAATGCTGTGGTGCTTTATGTGATCTCAGAGATGATTGAACAAACCACTTGGGTTGTCTCTGGACTTCACCAGAGAGAGTGTCTGAAGAGTCAAGAGGTATTCCATTATATGGATTAATAGATAAAGATACTTGGGGCATTGACAGGTGGTAAACATTCTACCTCATGGAGGAAATAGGAAGAGAACCTTTTTCTCCCAGAAACAGAGCAGGTGGATTGTAGAGTTCCCTGGTAAATGAAGTCTCCCTCTCTGAATTGCCAAGAAGAGTTGGAGAAGAGATAGGTGAATTTTTATCACCTAGAATACCTTGTAGTTTTATTATAAAAGTCAAACAAGCAACAAGGTCAATCTTTGTAAGGTCATGGTGTATTTGTGTTTCACCGGAAGTGGTGTTAGACAGGGATAATTGATGGGTTGCATAGGGGGGAGAAAGATTTATTGAACCATGTTATCTTGTGGTTTAAAAGATAATAGAGATATTTTATGTAGATAGATATAGTTATATCTCAAATAATTGTTAAAATGAGGACAGCTGAGAACAATTATAGTTCACAAGGCAGTGGCCAGGACTACTGATTATTCTTTAATCTTGACCGTGCTATACTACCATGCAATGTTACAGTAGCTTATTTTCTCTTTTTTTTCCTGCCATACTAGGTATTGCTAAGGGGCTCTTTTTCTTTTT
>NW_003852584.1:1677485-1679943 GCF_000181295.1 Otolemur garnettii
CCCGGCTATTTTTTGGTTGCAGCCATCATCGTTGTTTGGCGGGTCCGGGCTGGGGATTCGAACCCGACAGCTTAGGTGTACGTGGCTGGCGCCTTAGCCGGTTGAGCTATAGGCGCCGAGCCAGGGGCTCTTTTTCTAAAAGAAGAAATTATATTCTGTGTATGTGTATAGATAGTGTGTGTGTGAATCAAAGACAGTGGGCTTCAGAGTCTGCCAGAAGGGTCCTTGTCAAGTTGTTCAGCCTCAGTTTGCTCATCTATAGTTGGGAACATTGGCACATGACAGTGTTAGGTAAAAACCCAGCCCAGGGCCCAGCCTCCTCCTCTCTCTTCTCCCTGCTTCTTAACATTGACCTTTGAAAGACTATGGTAAATGTTTCCTTAGTGATATGACTAAGTACTTACTGGGTTTGACTGGAGAAAATTTGATAAGTCAGTCACAAGACTGTTCATTAGCTATTGACTTTATGCAGACCTTAAGGGTGGGGTGGCTAACGTGGACACAAGGGAGGAAATGTCCTGTTTTACGGGCTGTTTTTAGAGTTCTAGTAAAAACAGTTGCTAAGCATTTAATGTTACATAAGTTGGGTAATATAGGACCAGCTACCTGTTGAAATACAAACAATAATAAGCTAATAATTAGTTATAGTAGGATTTATGCTCTGTAAAACTACTAGATGGTGGCATTCAAGAGTGAGCTCTCAGGTTAGAGGTTTCCTTGCTTCTCCCTGGTCATGACTCTCAGGGAATTCTGCATCTGCTGATCACTGTCACTTTATCCTCTTACCAACACCACTGTGTTTACTTTATTAAATAAAATACAAAGAATCAGAATAGGTGTTACTTGAAAGCTGTATAACTTCATGGCCTGGTTAGTGGAGTAATTGTCTTCAGATAATGCATATCTCGTGAACTAGGGCTGAGATCAGCTTCCAGTGTAATTACATTAAGTTTCTGGAATGTTTCTGGCACTGTTAAGTAACCTTTAAAGTAGCCTGCAATTTCTTTGCTGCTCCTCAAGTGCTGACATGGAGCCAGCATGAGTGTTATGGAGGGGAGAATAAGAGCTGTCAGACCAACAGGGCTAGATGTGCATTGTGGAATTGAAGTGTTCTGAATGAGGAAGTTTGCAGAGATCTTCTCGTAAGAAAATGTTCCATACTTCCCTTTCTTTTGGAAATTTTCTTTTGAGAAAATTTGAGATAGTAAGCTTACTATCAGTGTCATCTTGTATATTTTGGGCATATAGTTAATTTGAATAGAATCTCTGTAATCTTATTTTAGAATTTTATTATTAAGCATTAGCATGGATAATAGTGCTTATTTTACATAAGTATAAAAATTAGGCAGTTTTATTCTATGTACTCTGTTTTAAATTTTTTTTTTCTTTTAATTTGTATATAGCTGTGCAACCATATTGCTTCTGGGAAAAAATGTCAATATGTTGGGAACTGTTCGTTTGCTCATAGTCCTGAGGAACGGGAAGTGTGGACTTACATGAAGGAAAATGGGAGTAAGTTGATCTGTCAGCTGTGTCCTTGACATGTATACAAGCTAGTTTGCCTGAAAGCTCCTTTTCTCTCTGTAAATATGCCGCCCCCTGAGAGCACGGAAAGCAGTTTGCATTCTAGACAGTTGTGCCCATTTCATTAGTGTTTCTATTGGTCATGATGGCTGAAAAAATATGACTGGAGCCTCGGCGGAGTAGAATCTGACATCTCATCTTCTGGTTAAATCAGGTTTGGACAGGAATATATAGGTCTCTACCCTTAAATGTAATAAATGTATTCTTGAAAAATGGTCTGGGGAAGTTCAGTCTTTTCATGATTGTTTAAGTCAGATCATCTGCTCTTATTGTAAATAGCTGTTTTCTGAATGAATTAGGTTAGAATTGGGGGTTTTGTCAAGGAGCCCTCACTAATAGAATAGGCCCCAATTCAGAGGCTGAAGGAGAGAATGTTTATCTTGGTCAAATTTCAAGTTGATTGTGGGAGTCTTTGATCATAGAATATTTTACTACAAGGATTATTGTTCTTTCATTTTAAGTTAAATGGGTCTCTATGATCTTTGGATTATAAGAACCAACCATATTTAAGGCTGTCAACCTGCCATGTCTCAACCTCATCGAAAGTCAGTAACTTGTGTGGGACTCCCTACAGCTGTCTTGCTTGAAGTAAGGCATACAGCCAGTCAGGTCTTACTAAAGCCAACTTTTGAGCAGATTCTCATTAGCAGAGTTTTTAGGATAGTGGTTCTTGATTGGGTACAAAATTTGCCATGTACCCTCACACCCCCAGGGTGAGTTGGCAATGTTTAGAAAATTTTCATTGTCATAACTGGGGAATGTGCTACTGGTATCTAGTGTTTTTTTTTTTTTTTTTTGTAGAGACAGAGTCTCACTCTGTCGCCCTCCATAGAGTGCCGTGGTGTCACACAGCTCACAGCAACCTCCAACTCCT
>NW_003852584.1:1680704-1688057 GCF_000181295.1 Otolemur garnettii
GCACTCTACCCAGGGGGACAGCTTGAGGCTCTGTCTCAAAAAAAAAAAAAAAAAAAGATATTCTACAATGCACAGGACAGCCCCCAATAGCAAAGAATTATTCAGTTAGAATGTCAGCTGTGTTGGGGTTGAGAAACTCTGGCTTCAGCACCTGACAGTAATGCAGAATACACCTGTTCTTAACCATAGGAAGCAACTGGCAGCCACTGCCCAGGACCTGGTCACAGTTGTGTTGTCAGTTGTGCCCCCAGCATATCAGTCCTCTGGGACTATGGCTTGACTGATGGACTCCCATCAGGTCAGAATCTTGGTCCAGTAGTAGTATGTTCTCATCTTTTGTCAGTGGCAGTGAGGAGCATATCAGCTCCAAACCCCCCAGCCACGTAAGTAGCCTTGTGCGGTTCTGACTCTGACTTTGGGCGTGGAACGCAGGGTGCAATGCAGCAGTGATGAGGCTTTTTTGGCAATATCCTTATGTTTTAAACACCCCCAAAGTGTCTTGCAGATGCAGGGAGGAGATAATCTTGAAAACTAATGTTTGTGGTCTAACAGTCCTGAAATTGGTTCTTAAAAGCATGAATTTATCTGCTGCTTGGACTAGATATCTCTCTGTGTCTAATATAATCAGTCTCCTTTAGCCTTTTGAAAACATACACTGACTGATACAAAAAATGTGCATGATGTTGTATGTATTTAAATGGCATTTAGTTGCTATTATTGAAAGTAATTTGTTTTTCTTTAGTACAAGATACGGAGCAATTTTATGAACTCTGGCTAAAGAGTCAAAAAAATGAAAAAAGTGATGATGCAGCCAGTCAATCAAACAAGGAAAATGGAAAACAAATTCACATGCCAACAGATTATGCTGAAGTTACTGTAAGTACCGTTGGTCACTTTCTCTCACCTTTCTGAGCTAGTGAGGGAGCTGCTTTTCCTTCCCTCCTGCTCCAGAACCCAGCTCCATCACTCACTGCTGCCTGTATCTTCATCTTCTCTCCCCTAGTTTCCTGTCATTTGCTTAAGTCTCTTCATGCTAAAAAATCCTTCCTTGATCCTTTTTTGTAGCCAAAGAATTCTTAGTCCAAGTCCTGGTTTCTCTCTTTACCGGCTTTGGGACCCTGAGCAGATTATTCACACCTTGGACTGGGGTTATTGCAATGGAGAAGTAAAGTATATATAATGAGTTGATGACACTTAACCCTCGTGGGAGGCCACAAGAGATGCTCAGGAAACGTGAGCTGTCCACTTTCCTGGTGTTTAGTACCTGCTGTCTGGCCTTTCCCTCTGTGGTTCTGGAATACATTAAATGTCAACAGTCAATTAACTGTTTTTGTTTTTTGTTTTTGTTTTGTTTTGAGACAGAGTCTCACTTTGTCACCCTCAATACAGTGCCATGGTGTCATAGCTCACAGCAACCTCAGACACTGGGGCTCAAGCGATTCTCTTGCCTCAGCCTCTTGCCTGGAACTTCTGGTACCAGCCACAATGCCCAGCAATTTTTTAGAGACGGGGTCTCACTCTTACTCAGGCTGGTCCCAAACCCTTGAGCTCAGGCAATCCACCTGCCTCGGCCTACTAGAGTGCTAGGATTATAGGTATTAAGCCATAGTCCCAGGCCAGGGGAAAAATTCTTAGTAACTTTTATCCTACTCATTCTTTCAAAAAACAATAAGCTCCTAAAATCCATGAGCTCAGGCAATCTATTATCTACCTCAGCCTCCCAGAGTGCTAGGATAACAGGCATGAACCACTGCACCCAGCCCTATTTTTTTTTTTCTTTTGGAGACAGGAGTCTTAGGTAGAGACTTAGCTATGGTGTCAAGGTTCACAGCAACTTCCAACTCCTTGGCTCAAGGAATTCTCTTGCCTCAGCCTCCGAAGTAGCTGAGACTATAGGTGCCTGCTGTAATGCCCAGCTATTTTCAGAGATGGAGGTCTCGCATTTGCTCAGGCTTGTCTTAAACTCCTGAGCTCAAGCAGTCCACTCACCTCGTCCTCCAGAGTGCTAGGATTACAAGCGTGAGCCACCATGCCAGGCCCTGTTTTAGTTTTCTTTCAAAATTTTCAAAAAAGTAAGGTTGGCGCCTGTAGCTCAAGCAGCTAAGGCAGCAGACACATATACTAGAGCTGGCGGGTTTGAATCCAGCCTGGGCCTGCCAAACAACAGTAACAACAACCACCAAAAAATAGCCGAGCATTGCAGTGGGTGCCTATAGTCCCAGTTACTTGGGAGGCTGAGGCAAGAGAAACACTTAAGCCCAGGAGTTGGAGGTTGCTGTAAGCTGTGATGTTACAGCACTCTACCCAGGGCAACAGCTTGAGGCTCTGTCTCAAAAAAAAAAAAAAATTTTTTTTTCCTCGAAAAAGTAAAGAGAGTAACATGAATATCCTGAGCTTACCTACCTACCTTTCCATGTTAAACTGATATTAAGAATTTACTGTATTTGCTTCTATAAAATAAACTGTTACAGATAAAGTTGGAAGCCCATTTGTTCCCCTTCCCAGAGGGACCAGAACCAGTGTGTGTTTTTCCAGGCCATGTTTACCTATTGTTACAAATATGTATTTATTTTGAAACAATCTGTAGTTCTGCCTGGTTTGCTTTTCAAGATTTACATCAAGTGAATGTGTTATTCTGCTACTTGTTTCTTGTTCTGTTTTTGGCAACTATCCATGTTGGTTCAGTTGGATCTGGATCCATCGCCCATTGAAGGGCCCATGCATAACCTAGTCTCACCTGTGTCTCTCTGCCTGTGAATGCCCCTTTGTCAAGGCTCAGCTCTGATTCCATTGGTACATTTACTTAAGTGTTTGTTTGGTGTTCCCAGGGCAGGGTCACTCTTAACATATTGGATCATGAGATTTATCTGGGGTGTTTAATGATAAAGATTCTTTGTTTGTATCAGACGAAATGCGTCAGAAACTTTTTTTTTTTAAGAGACAGGATCTCATTCTCTTGCCCAGGCTGGAGTGTGCAGTGGCATAGTCATTGCTCACTGCAGCCTCAAACTTGGGCTCAAGTGATCCTCCTACCTCAGCCTCCTAAGTGGCTGGGACTACTAGCACCTTCTACCATGTCTGGCTAATTTTTTCTTTTTTCCTGAGAGAGTCTCACTATGTAACCCTCCGTAGAGTCACGGCATCATAGCTCACTGCAGCCTCAAACTCTTGGGCTTAAGTGATTCTCTTGTCTCAGCTTCCCAAGTAGCTGGGACTATAGGTGCCCACCACAACGACTGGCTATTTTCTTGTTGCAGTTGTTGTTGTTTAGCTGGCCCTGGCCAGGCTCAAACCTGCCAGCCTCGGTGTGTGTGGCTGGCACTGTCATCACTGTGCTACAGGCACCGAGCCCATGTCTGCCTAATCTTCCCCTTTCCCTTTCCTTTCCTTTCATGAGGTCTTGCTGTATTTCCCAGGCTGGTCTCAAACTCCTGGCCTGAAGTAATCCTCCCACCTGGGCCTCCCAAAGTGCTGGAAAGAATCCATTTTTATTTTTATTTTTATTTTTTTATTTTTTATTTTTTTAGACGGAGCTTCAAGCTATCCCCCTGGGTAGAGTGCCATGGCCTCACAGCTCACAGCAACCTCCAACTCCTGGGTTCAAGCAAGTCTCGTGCCTCAGCCTCCCAAGGAGCTGGGACTACAGGCGCCCACCACAACGCCCAGCCATTTTTTGGTTGCTTATTGTTGTTTTGGTTGTTTTTGTTGTTTGGTGGGCCTGGGATGGGGATTCGAACCCGCCATCTTAGGTGTATGTGGCTGGCGCCTTAGCCGCTTGAGCCACAGACGCCGAGCCAGGAATCCATTTTTATTAAGTGGTACAGACAGTTGTTGTCTAGGACATTTGGGAAATACTATCTAAACGCACAAAGTATCTATCGTGGCACTTAAATTCCACTCTAAGAGTTCCTTTTGTGTAGGTCTCTGCCCTGTAGGGACAGCATTTTTCCTTCCCTGTTGCCTGCCACAAGCCTGACCTATAGTAGGGATAAGTTCATGCACATTCGAATGGTGCTACAGCTAATCCCTTTGGAGTTGGGGCACCCTGGTCCTTCATATCCTTTCTGCTTTTCCTTAGGAGGTTAATTATTCCCAGAATCCTTGCTGGAACCTGCCTCTTGTCCTCCCAATAAACAAACGTGTTTGCATACCAGATACTTCGTGGACACTTGCAGAGTGTGTCTCCCCTCTTCTCTGCTTCTGGCCTGCTGCCTTGCTTTCCCATGTGACCATCCTTTTCCTGCTCCTTGCCCTGCTCCCCACCCCAACCCCTGCCGGCCTGGGCTCCTTGAGAATAGTCTGGGTATCATCCCACATGACTGACGGGATGCGTGTCCTTCTGCACGTTAGGTGGACTTTCACTGCTGGATGTGCGGGAAGAACTGCAACAGTGAGAAGCAGTGGCAGGGCCACATCTCCTCAGAAAAGCACAAAGAGAAGGTTTTCCACACTGAGGACGACCAGTACTGCTGGCAGCACCGCTTCCCTACCGGGTGTTTTAGCATTTGTGATAGGTATGTAGGTTTTTTAAAATGCTCCACATGTAGATTGCCAATGTCAACTTTCCTGAACATGATGATGTCAGTAGACAGAGACTATCTGGATGGTGAAGTTCTAAAGCTGCTGTGCCCTGGCAGACCCTGAAAGGATACTTGGACTTTGTTTCACAGTAAAACTGCTCATTGGACATTTCTTCACTCTTCTGTGGTTATGTGAAAAGATTTAGTAGTCTGCCAAGATAGTGAGAAATGTCTTAAGATAATTAAATAGAGAAGTATTTTCATTCAGATTTGCCCAATGGTCTCTGAGTTCACAGCTGGCTCTTGGCTGCAGCCTTGGCTCAGAGTAGATACCCACCAGCTATAAAGTGTCTTTTATGTTTTAAGAGTAAATCTAGAACTTAGGTCAAAGGAAAATTTTAATATAATAGGATCACTCCTTTGTTTAAGTTTTCTTAGAAAGCTTTTCAATGAAAAACCTAGATAATTTTGAATTGCTCATTTTGTTAAATTCGTGCTTATATTTAATTGCCAAGTTTAGATCCAGGTGATCCTTAAAACTGTTAAAAGGTTTTTTTTTTTTTAATTTCAGGTTAATTATGAGGTTGCATATGATTAGGTTACATTATATTTGTAAGGCAAAGTCTGAGTTTATAGTTTGAAGACATTTTTCTACTTAAAGCCACCTCTGAGTTTTTTCTGCGTCAGGAATGACTGTACTCTTTTTGTCTCCTGTTAGTACTTTTCATTGAATACATTTAAGTGGTTTAAAGTACTAATTTCTCTATTGTGGACACCACAGCTATAAAACATTTTTCTAGACATGAAATGCCTAACTGAAAATTGTATGCAATTCATAAAGCTAGTAAAGAATGCATTTTCTAAATCATGGCATGATTTTTTTTTTTCTATAAACAACCTGTGAACACTCACCAGCTGGCTTGTCCTAACAGGTATATGAATGGTACCTGCACAGAAGGAAACAGCTGCAAATTCGCACATGGAAACGCTGAACTTCATGAATGGGAAGAAAGAAGAGATGCCCTAAAGATGAAGCTCAACAAAGCCCGAAAAGATCACTTAATCGCCCCAAATGATAATGACTTTGGAAAATATAGTTTTTTGTTTAAAGATTTAAACTAATATGCTGGCTTTTATGTATGTTACCTAATCAAAGCATTGACCAGAGAAATTGAAAGTGTTCCGAGGCACGTAGCAGAGGAGCTGCAGACTTCTGCTTGTATTGGCGTACATTGTTCTTCCTGAGCAGCAACCCACAGTAGGTAGGAAAATGGGCTGTTTCACAGGGCTGGCCGTGCGCTCACGGAACCATTGGCAATCGAATGGCGAAGTGACTGCTACCCGGTTGCCATCTGTTGAACAGACTTTTGGGTGAAGTGTGTTGGAAAGAGGATAAGGTTATATCTAGGACAGCTCTCTTGAGTGGATCCTTCATATAAGAATCATGATGGTAAGAGAATATAAACACTTGCACTGGGATCAGAGTACATGGTGGATGAAATTCTTTACATGTTTTAGTGGAATGAATTTGTTTAATATAATAAAGTTTGCCACTTATCTGTATGTAGGTTGCTAAAAAGGATTTTCTTAACCCAGATTTTAAGCCAAATAACCATTTGACACTAGTATATGTTAAATGGGATATTTTTCTGTATTTGTATGTTTCACTATAATAAGGGAACTGAGAATAATGTGTATTGAGAATATTTTGAAAAATAATCAATTGACTCAAATTTTATTTCTTGGTCTTTTGCTGTTTAAATGATGATTTTGAAAGATTAAACTTGTATTGTCAGTATCGTGTAGTGTATGGACCAATATTGCCTGTAATAAAGAGTTTATATATAGATGTCTTCCCTTTTTTAGTGTGATCCTTTCCCCACAAAGAATGAAACTGGGTACAAAAATCAAAAGTTGAGGGTTTTTTTTTTTGAGAGTCTCACTATGTCACCCTTGATAGAGTGCTGTGGCATCACAGTTCACAGCAACCTCAAATTCTTGAGCTTAAGTGATTCTCTTGCCTCAGCCTCCCACATAGCTGGGACTACAGGTGCCTGCCACAACACCCAGCTATATTTTTGTTGTAGTTGCCATTGTTGTTTGGCAGGCCCAGGCTGGGTTCAAACCTGCCAGCCCCAGTATATGTGGCTGCCCTAGCCTCTGAGCTGTAGGCGCTGAGTCTTATGGGTTTTTTAAAATGTGTTTTATGTTTTAGAGACAGAGTCTCACTCTGTTGCCCAGGCTGGAGTGCAATGGTACCACGATAGCTCACTATAACCTATAACTCCTGGGCTCAAGGAATCTTCCTACCTCAGCCTCCCTAGTACCACAGGCATGCACCACTATGCCTGTCTGAATTTTTTTTTAAGTTGTTTTAGAGATGAAATCTTGCTTTGTTGCGTAGGCTGGTATTAAACTCCTGGCCTCAAGTGATCCTTCTGCCTCAGCCTTCCAAAATGCTAAGATTACAGGTGTGATCTTTTGTACCTGGTGAACAAGTTGTTTTCTTCTTGATTTTCTTTGTGTGTGTGGGTGTGTGTGTGTCTGTGTGGAGAAAGGGTCTCACTCTGTTGATCTGAGTAGAGTGCTATGGCATCATAGCTCAAAGCAACCTCAAACTGTTGGGCTCAAGTGATCTTTTTGCCTCAGCCTCCCAATTAGCTGAGACTACAGGCACCTGCCACAGTGCTCAGCTAGTTTTTTTTTTTTCTTTTTCTTTTTCTTTTTAGTAGACACAGGGTCTTGCTGTTGCTCAAGCTAGTCTCAAACTCCTGAGCTCAAACAATCCACCTGCCTTGGCCTCCCAGAGTGCTAGGACTACAGGCGTGAGCCA
>NW_003852584.1:1688724-1700777 GCF_000181295.1 Otolemur garnettii
TGCCTCAGCCTCCCAAGTAGCTGGGACCACAGGCGCCCGCCACAACGCCTGGCTATTTTTGGTTGCAGCCGTCATTGTTTGGTGGGCCCGGGCTGGATTTGAACCCGCCACCTTAGGTGTGTGTGGCCGGCACCTTAGCCACTTGAGCCACAGGCACCGAGCCAAGTTGTTTTTCTTAAAAAGCTTTTTTATTTAAATAATGAATGACAGAATACGAATTGAAAGGACACAAAAGCAACTTTTTGCTTTATCCCCACCCCCCCCCGAACTTAAGCTGAGGAAGAGGCTTCTCTTACTGATCCACATGGTAACTCTTCTAGGGGTTCATCTATGTTTTGGTCAAAGGAGTTAGATCACCAGGGAGAAAGATGGGCAGTTGGTAAGACTTCCAGATTCCACACACTCTTTGATCAGTAGAGACATTCAGCTTGCTGAAGGAGACCACTAAAGCATGGTCAGGGTGGGCTGGCAGAGATGAAGTAGGTAAGCTGTCGCCTGCAATCCTCACCAGCCTTCAGAGGCTGCAACCAACCAGTCAGTGAGCTCGGGAGAAGGGCTAATGAATTGTAGTCCAGGTGGCGGCAGCTACTTCATCAGTATGGCTGGTGTTGAGTCCTTGTTTGGGATCGAGGAAGGCGTAGAGACTTTAAGGACGGTATCAACTGGGGCTGTACCAACCCTATACACTACAAGAAAAGTTACTTCTTCGTGACAACCATGAATGTGGGGATGCTGAGAAACAGAAAAGGGTCTTTGCTCGGTGTGAGTCTTTGTTCTGTGTATGAAGAGGGCACAGCTGCAAATATGAGGGAAGCAGAGCATTGAGCAGAACCAGAGACTGCAGTGACAAGGGACCTGCTGTGACTCCCTGAAGATATTAGGAAAGCCAGCTGCTGGTTTCCTCCATGTGTAGGAAGGCAGTGGAACCAGTTACTGACTGAACAGGTGTATCAGGAGAGCATTCTCACTACCAAATAAATAATCTGTTAGAGGTTATGTTTATTTAATGTTTTCTGTAAGAGGGGATGGAAAACTTACTATTTTGCTGAGTTTCTCTAGTCTGGTTACATTTTTTCTTCTTTGAATTTCTCCTAAACTCCTTTTATCTTTTTTTTAGGGAGAATAGTAGATGTTAAAAAGTCATTTCTGGTTAAAGATTTAAAAGTTAGTTGTTTTAACCTTTGGAATTCAGGCGACAGAACTTACCCTTTAAGATCCTATGGATGATTAAGATTTTTTCCCTGAAAACCTCCCCCTGCATTTTCTGTGACTTAGCTTTCCACATTCTCAGCAATTCTCCATCCTCGGAACCATCCTTATGGTAATTTCCATTACTGCTAAATCTGCCAGTTTCAGGCTCTGGTTTGCAGCTAAGACTCTGCCACAGCCTTGGTCTCAGCATCAGGAAGTCAATGTTAATTTTTCTTCTTCTTCTTTTTTTTTTTTTTTTTGAAACAAGAGCCTCAAGCTGTCCCCCTGGGTAGAGTGCTGTGGCATCACAGCTCACAGCAACCTCCAACTCCTGGGCTCAAGCGAGTCTCCTGTCTCAGCCTCCCAAGTAGATGGGACTACAGGCGCCCGCCACAATGCCCAGCTATTTTTTTTGGTTGCAGCCGTCATTGTTGTTTTGGCGGGCCCAGGCTGGATTTGAACCTGACACCTTAGGTGTATGTGGCTGGCGCCTTAGCCACTTGAGCCACAGGTGCCGAGCCAATGTTAATTTTTCTAAGGTGAGAGTGCACCCCGATCATACAAGGCATGGTTCACTGTGGCGGTTTTGGAGGAGAGGCAGGTGGGATGGGGGGAGAAGGAAAAGAACTATAAAAGAGGCTTGGCGCCTGTGGCTCAAGCGGCTAAGGCGCCAGCCACGTACACCTAAGGTGGTGGGTTCGAATCCAGCCCGGACCTGCCAAACAACAATGACGGCTGCAACCAAAAAATAGCTGGGCCTTGTGGTGGGCGCCCGTGGTCCCAGCCACTTGGGAGGCAGAGGCAGGAGACTCACTTGAGCCCAGGAGTTGGAGGTTGCTGTGAGCTGGGATGCCACAGCACTCTACCCAGGGGGACAGCTTGAGGCTCTGTCTCAAAAAAAAAAAAAAAAAAGAACTATAAAAGAGCAAAACTCCAGTTCCATATTATTAGTAGAGGAAACAGTAATAATTGGTGTGTCTGTTTAAACACATTGTCTCCACATGGTGTTTTCTTTTTTTAACATTTACAAAAGTATTATTAAACTTAATGATTTTTAAGCGTATGATTCAGTCATTTTTGGTATATTCACAATGTTGTGCTACAATCACCACAATCACTTTTAGAATATTTTCATTACCTAAAAACCCCCACATCACTTCCCAAATCTATTCACTCCCCCTGCCTCCGAGCTGGCAGCCATTTATTACTCTGCTTTATGACACTAAGGATTCTTTTGTGCTAGATATTTCTTATAAATGGAATCATGCAACATGTGGCCTTCTATAACATAATTTTCCAAGATTCATCTGTTGTTTATGGCTGAATAATACTGCATGGAATGGATAGAGCACATTTTGTTTATCCATTCATCAGCTGATGAACATTTGGGTCTCCATGTTTTGGTGATTGTGAATATTAACATTGCTGTGTAAGTTTTTGTTTCCTCAAAGTTCTGTTGGCTGTAGGCAGTTGCCATGTGTGCCTTGATGCGGTGTGTGGAGGTTCAGGTGCACCCTGCTCACAGGGACTCCTCCCTGTCTGTATAGTGCTCCCATGACTGAGGTGCCCTGGCAGGCTACCTGCAGTGCCTGGCCCTCTCCATCACTCTCGCTCTGCCCGGTACTTGCATAGAATCCTTGATGTTTGTTCTGACTTAGTTCCAGGGATCTGCATCAATTGGGAAGCGGAAGGAAATGAAAACACATTCTCTGAGAGGTAAGGGCAAGTTTCATATAGTCTTCAGCTGGCCTGGGAAGACTAGAATACAGGCTTCTTCTGGGTATTTGTTGCAAGGGGATGAATGGCAACTTTTAGAAAGCGCACTCTGGGGATATGATACAAAGTCTCCAGAAACAGACAGCTTCATTGCCCTGCTAGAGTACCCAGGCAGAAGGCCTGGCCTCCCTTCCTACATGTTAGGTATACCGTGTTTTGTAAGGGAAGGCTTGAAAGCTTTAAAAATTAATGAGCATATTTTTCTCTTGTTCTAAGAAAGGATTAACATCTAGGGGAGAGATACAGTCATGCATCACTTAACGATGGGGATATGTTCTGAGAAATGTGTTGTCAGGGAATTTTGTCCACGTGCAGACACAATGGAGTGTTTGTATAGAAACCTAGATGGTATAGCCCAGCGGTTCCCAATGTTTTTGGCACCAGGGACCAATTTTGTGGAAGACAATTTTTCCACAGACTGGGGTCGGATGGTGCAGTGGGAGGGTGGGATCTTACAGGAGGCAGATCTCAGATGGGATGCCAGCGATGAAGAGTGGCTGTACATACAGATTAGGCTGTGCAACCTAACCTATGAAGAATAGTCTGGTGTATTCTGAGACTACATGGTGCCCATGAAGTTTGTGTGCAACTTTAAATTGCATGCTATTTTTAATTGCACACGAACTTTGTGGACACCCTGTATATTGTTTCTGAAGAATGGTCCAGTGCCAGAGCAGCAGCCCAGTTGCCCAGAAAGAGAAGAGGAAAGAGTACCCTATTATTAATCCACAGTGGCTTCCTGGCCAGTAAGATGATGCTCTGTATTCACTCACAAGGGACTGTGGAGCTCATGAGCTGAACCACAAGCAGCAAAAGTACTTTGATCTGTGCAAACACTATGTGTCTTATGGAACAGCCTACAGTGAATAAGGACTGGTGACTGACTGTATTTGTTTTGGTAGTGATATACCAGGTAACTCAAACCTACTTTTTTTTTTTTTTTTTTTTGGAGACATGGTCTCACTTTGTCACCCTTGGTAGAATGCCATGGCATCACAGCTCACAGCAACCTCAAACTCTTGGGCTTAAGTGATTCTCTTGCCTCAACCTCCCAAGTAGCTGGGACTACAGGCACCCGCCATAATGCCCAGCTATTTTTATTGTTGCAGTTGTCATTGTTGTTTTAGCTGGTGCAGGCTGGGTTTGAACCCACCATCCTTGGTGTATGTGGCAGGCACTCTACCCACTGAACTACAGGTGCCACCCCATTTTTCTCTCTTTTTTTTTTTTTTTAGTAGAGATGGTGTTTTGCTGTTGCTCAAGCTGGTCTTGAACTTGTGACCTCAAGCGATCCACCCACCTCGGCTTCCCAGAGTGCTAGGATTATAGGTGTGAGCCACTATGCCCAGCCTGTAACCCAAATCTATACAAAGAAATCAAAAGAACTAAAAAATGGTAAGTTAGAAAATTAATTTTTAAAAAACCTCTATAAATGTTTTCTCTTCTTAGCTTTTAAATATAAGATTACATAAGAATAACACTGTACAGTGGGGTTTGCAACATAGGAAAAAAGAGTATAACACAGAAGAGGGATGAGGGACAAACTACTTTGCAGCAGCAGGGTCTATATTTTATTGGGATTAAATTAGTATAAATCTGAAGCAGATTCTGAAAAAATATATATTGTAATCCTTAGAGAAATGCTAAGGGTATAACTTTTAAAAAGTTAAAAATCATGGGTGGTGCTGGCCCCAAATGCTGAGGGTGGTGGTTTCAAACCAGGCCCCAGCCAAACTGCGACAAGAAAATAGCTGGGTGTTGCAGCAGGCGCCAGTAGTCTCAGCTACTCGGGAGGCTGAGGCAAGAGAATCACCTAAGTCCAAGAGCTGGAGGTTGCTGTGAGCTGCGATGTCACAGCACTCTACCAAGGGTGACAAAGTGAGACTCTGTCTCTAAAAAAAAGCAAAAGTTAAAAATTGTTGAAGGAATTAATAGCATACTAAAGAATGTCCACTTACTCCAAAATAGAAGGCAAAAAGAAAGAATCAGAAAGATGTGAGATATAGAAAAGAATAGTGAAATAGCAGGTGTATACAAACTTTGATGCTGGGCCTGGGTGGTGTCTGGCCCACATAGTAACAAAATCTCATGTGACAGGCTTGGCACTTGTGGCTCAAGTGGCTAAGGCGCCAGCCACATACACCTAAGGTGGCGGGTTCGAATCCAGCCAGGGCCCGCCAAACAACAATGACGGCTGCAACCCAAGAATAGCCAGGCGTTGTGGCGGGCGCCTATGTGGTCCCAGCAACTTGGGAGGCTGAGGCAGGAGACTCGCTTGAGCCCAGGAGTTGGAGGTTGCTGTGAGCTGTGATGCACAGCACTCTACCCAGGGGGATAGCTTGAGGGTCTGTCTCAAAAAAAAAAAAAAAAAGAAAGAAAATCCCATGTGACATCCGGAAAAAGAACCAGACAGGGAGTGCTGGGCTTTGCACTGGGGTCACACAGCTGATCAGTGGCAAAAGTGGGGCCTTCTCACCTTAACTTCGGGCTCTCAACTGGGCTGCGTGTGTGTGTTTTGCATAACATATTACCTTAGCTCTCTCGAGTCTATTTGACTCGTATGGGGTTACTAACATTGCAGGCCAAATCTTAGCTGAGGCCACTGCGTGTGTGCCATTATGTACATTCACTTCTCGACGTACGTTTCTCTCATGGACACAATTCCTTCCTGTCACTCTCGAATCACATTTCATTCCTCACCAACTTCATCTTTTTTTGTTTTTGATAACAAAATTTACTTAAAAAAGACCTGACATTCAAAGTCAGAGAAAAACACGTATTACCGGACTCCTCGGGGTGGAGTTTCCAGGAGGCTAAGCATGGGACCGGCACTCAAACAACCGTGTCTGGAGAGAACAAATAACTTACCACACTCCCCCAGGAGCGTGAGATTCTCAAGCTTGACTAATCTTTATTTATTTCCTAAACAGTGAGTCTTAGAACCTGACTTGTACCCATAAAAAGAGCCACCTAGACATCGGGAGTGCATATTGCAGTGGGTCACGAGAAGGGGCTTCTTAGTCAGGAGGCCCGCCTCTGAGCCCGAATTTCAGCCTATTAGCTTTATGAACTGGTCAGGTGCCTTTTCCAAGCCTCAGATTTCCCATCTGTAAAGTGAGTACACGAATACAGTCCCTCCACCTAGGGCTGAGATGAATGCAGGGAGACAGAGTTTGGGCACAGCATCCAATTGATGCAAGTCGTTCACAGTGGGAGTCAGCAGTAACGAAGATTTATTGAGCACTTACTATGGGTTTGGTACTTGCCATCAATCACTTCATTTAATCTTCAAAAACAACCCTGTGAGACAGGTCCTGCTATCACTCCCATCTTACAAATGGGTAAGCCGAGGCGCGCAGAAAGCTTTAGCAACTCTCCTGCCTCACTCCTGGGTCGTTGATCCTTACTTCTCACCTCTGCACGTGTTTTTTTCCTTTCATTAAGCAGAGATGTAAAAAAACGGCACCTACATCCTCCGGGGATTGTAGTGAGAGTAGTGGACAGGATTGCTGCTATTGGCACTGCTCCTAAAACCCAGGAACTGTCAGGCTCCAAGCTCCAAGATTCTACGAGTCCCCGCGGGAGATTGAGCGCAGACTCCGTGGACGGGGGGCGGGGCCTGTAGGAAGAAGCTGAGCTTCTAGCGAGGGTGTACGCGCAGACTCCGTGGGTGCGGGGCGTGGCCTAAGGGGCGTTGTCGGCGTTCGCGCAAACTCTGTGGACAGGGGCGGGACGGCGTGCGCGTGGGAGGGTCCCGCGGCGGCGGCACGGCTGACGTGGAGGGTCCGGGTTAGCGGGCCAGGCGAGCTGCGGGATTGGGGAGCGCCAGGCCGGGCCGGGCCCTTGGGCCCGAGGCGGCGGCGGCGGCGGCAGTATAAAGCTGGCGACGGGGAGCATGTAATGTCGGAATGCGGAGGCCGCGGCGGCGGCAGCAGCAGCAGCGACGACGCCGAGGACGAGGGTGGGGGCGGCGGCGGCGGCTGCCCCGCGGGCTCAGACTCCCTCAGCCCGGCCCCGGCCGGAGTGTCCTCGGCGGGCCGGCTCCGCCGTGGGCTGCGCGGTGTCTCCCTCATGGCGCGCCGGCGGCCCGAGCTGGTCTGCGGGGCCGTGGCGCTAGGCTGCGCGCTGCTCCTCGCCCTCAAGTTCACCTGCAGGTGAGACGGCCCGGACCTCTGGTCTCCGACCTGGCGCTTACTCCGCCTGGCGGGCGGCGCGGGCGGCCTCGGGACCTTCAGGGTTGGGAGTTGTAGCGGCCTTCGCAGGGGGAAGCCCGGCCTGACCTTTCCCGGAACGGCTGACCCTCCCCGAGCCTGCAGCCATGGCCTCCCTCTTGCCGCCGGGTTCAGCGACCGTGTGAGGTTTCCGGGTGCTGCCACGCGCCCCTTCGTCCCGTTTTTGCACCAGAGGAGGTGGGCAGTAGGACTCTTTGAGGGGGTGTGTACCTGTCACTTCTGCCCAGGCTGTAAGACCCTCACTTCTCACTTGCTTTATTTCCCGTAAGCTTCCGGTGTAGTGATCCACAACCTTTTGAGAGTCCAGACGTCTGGGAATTCACTTGTTGATCTGACAGTTATTTATGCGCACCTACTATGTGTTGAGCACTCGGGTCCAGAAGAAAGATGAAGACAAAAGTCCTTGCTACCTTGAGTGGATATTCCAGTGGGTGGGACAGACAGGGAGCGCTGAAGTAATCGCGCTGTGCAGGGAAAGAAAGATGACAGTGGGACAGAAAGACATTCTGTAGAGTGTGACATTCTCGAAACTCAGGCAAAGGAGCAGAAGGGGCCAGCACTGGGAATATCTGGGGAAAGTGCAAAGGACCTGAGGCTGGACACGCTGGATGTTTTCCCAGAACTGGGAAAAAAGACCCTGGTAGGCTGGAGCGTAGAGCAGGAAAAATTAAAACTAACGTGATTTTTTCAGGAATGTACATAGATAGAAAAATTGCCTTATATTTCAGGTGTATTTCTGGACTCTGAAATTCAGAGTATTATCTTTTGGGACTTCAATTTAGAAAGTATAAGTTGCTTCTGTGGTATCTGTGACATTCTCTTTGGCATAATAGCCGAGAAGGCTTCAACTCAAAACATTTTTTAGTTTTTTCACCTCAACATGTGGTCTCTATTATCAGAGAGGTGTCAGAGAGTTGGGGGTTTTAGTGGAAGAAGAAAAATATATAATTCTGATTGAACTTTTGCCATGTGTTAGGTACTATACTGCCAGCAAGTTTTTGTTGTTTTGTTTTTTTGGGCACAGATGATGATTTGGGCCAGACCTTTGGAGGACCCGTCCCGTGCATTGTAGTGTGTTGAGCAGCATCCCAGGCCTCTACCCACTTGATGCTGGCAGTACATACTCCCAGATATAGCACCCAAAAATATCTTAGGCATTGCCAGGTGTTCTCTAGGGGACAAAATTGCCTACTTAGAAACGACTGTTTATGTGAATGGATTTATCCAATTAACACATAATTGAGAACCTAGTATGGATTTCATTTAAATCTCACAATCCCCAGTAAAGTCTGGATACAGTTATCTTTCCCAATTTACAGATGAAGGAGTTGAACCTTGGTCAAGTTACAAAACTTTCCTCAAATCACACCCACTTACTAAGTGGCTGAGCTGGAGTTTGAATCCTTTATTGTCAGAAACTAGACTTTTAACTTTGCTCTTTATTATTGTCTCCCACAAGGAAAATACACAAAATATTTTACAAGGTAGAATGTTGCATGGCGGCATTTGGGTTCAAATTATGAAGAGAGGTCCCCCTTCAAGGGCCTGGCTTTTTTTTTTCTGTATCAGTTTGTCCATCTGTAGAAGTAATACCTGACTTAATAGATACCAAAGTCCTTTGAGATTTCAGCAAGTAGATCCATTTGCTAGAGCTTCAGAACTAGATCTTTACTGCCTTCAGACAAGGAGAGTGGAACAGTGAATGGCTGCTTGTTCACCTCCCTTCTGTGTCACTGGTAAATTTGACAGTCTTTAATAGATACAGATTAATTTTCTAAGAGCCATCTTTGATTGAATGGTGTCATAATAATATATATATATTTTTTTTTTTTTTTTTGAGACAGACTCTCACTATGCCACCCTCAGAGTGCTGTGGCATCACAGCTCACAACAACCTCAAACTCTTGGGCTTAAGTGATTCTTTTGCCTCAGCCTCCTGAGTAGCTGGGACTGTAGGCACCTGCCACAATGCCTGGCTATTTTTTTGCTGTTGCAGTTGTCATTTTTGTTTAGCTGGCCCTGGCCGAGTTTGAACCTGACAGCCTGGTGTATGTGGCTGGTGCCCTACCCATTGAGCTACGGGCACCTCCATCATAATACTATTTTATCGCTGTACAACTGACTCTAACCTTTCTGTCTCTTCCTGTTTTACTTTAAGGTCTTTGCTTTAATGGGAATATAGGCTTAATGTGAATTGGATTTTTTTTAATTCAATTTTTATTAATACCTGCAGATCTGTTGCTTAGCTGAATTCAGAACAGATAGTATAGAAAGGATTGTTTTGAGATTGAGCCATAGTTAATTATTGTGCATTTAATCTCTGCCTACCTGCATGTTTGTGCGTTATAGCTCTGTGACTTCATCCTGCTTGCTTTTCTTTTCTTATTTTTTTTTTTTTGGAGACAGAGCCTCAAGCCAACCCCCTGGGTAGAGTGCCATGGCATTACAGCTCACAGCAACCTCCAACTCCTGGGCTCAAGCAAGTCTCCTGCCTCAGCCTCCCAAGTAGCTGGGACCACAGGAGCCCGCCACAGCGCCGGCCATTTTTTGGTTGCAGCCATCGTTGTTTGGCGGGTCCGGGCTGGGGATTCGAACCCACCACCTTAGGTGTATGTGACTGGCACCTTAGCCGATTGAGCCACAGGCGCCGAGCCGCTTGCTTTTCTTTTACTCTGATTTGGAGGAAGAAAATTATGTGTATACAGATACATATGTATATGTACATACATATATTTCAAAGTTGCTTCAGATCCTCTTTGGAAGGAAGTGGTGTAGGATATGAATTTCATAAAAATGGAGGTTGGAACAGGCCTTTATTTTTTAGAAATAGGTTCTCTTGCCCAGGCTGGAGTGCAGTGGTATAATCATAACTCCCTGTAACATCAAACTCTTGGGCTCAAGTGACCCTTTTGTCTCAGCCTCCCAGGTAGGTAGAGCTATAGGTGCATGCTACCATGCCTGACTGATTTTTAAAGAGGTAGAGTCCCTAAATGTTGCCCAGGCTGGTCTGAACTCCTGGTCTCAAGTGTTCCTTACACCTTGATCTTCTAGAATCTTCCACCTTGGTCTTCCACTGTGGGTTTATAGGTGTGAGCCTCTGTGCCTCATGGCCTGGCCTTTTAAAGTATTTATTTATTTATTTATTTATTTATTTATTTAAAGAGATGAGGGTCTGGCTATTAACAGCCATGATTATAGCACACTATATATAAGCCTTGAACTCTTGGGCTCAAGCCATTCGCCTGCCTCAGCCTTCTAGATAGCTGGGATACATAGATGCTTGTCAGGGTACCCAGCAACAAAAGCTCTTTCTTATTTGTAGCCACTTTTTTGTATGCTAGGCTTAGACTTCAGGGGTGCAGGAAATCTTTGATCTAGTTACAGTTTCTCATACATGAAGCAAATCAGAGTTGAATGGAAACTTGTGAATGTTTGTGATGGAGCACGTGTTTCTTTTCTCTGGTTATGTTTGATTTTTGTTTGGCCTTGTATTTTATCTGGCTCATTTATTTCAGCAGCCTTCTGAACATGCAGAGCAAAAATACTAAGTTGATGATTATCTTTTCTTTGTCTGTTAGAGAACTATGTTTTTCTTCAGATTGTGTTATTTGATGTTTAACAAGTGATTTGAGTGATAGAAAAGTAATTCCTCTAAAGTGTAGAATTTTGGATCTTTTGAAAATGTGTCACATTTTTGCAACAGGGCCTTCCCTACCTCTTGTGGCTGTCTTCTTGTTATTTAGGACTCAGCCTATTATACCGCCCTAACCATCATTCTATCAGAGGAGCTACAATATCTCTCATGTCACTTTGTTAAATTTTCCACATAGCAATGATCGTTTTTTATTTACTTATTTAATTTATTTTTTATTTTTGAGACAGAGTCTAACTATATTGCCCTCAGTACAGTGCTGTGGCATCACAGCTCACAGCAATCTCAAACTCTTGGGCTCAAGCGATTCTCCTGCCTCAGCCTCCAAGTAGCCAGGACTACAAGCATCCGCCACAGTGCCCAGCTATTTTTTGTTGCAGTTGTCATTGTTGTTTAGCTGGCCCATGGCCGGGTTCAAACCTGCCACTCTCGGTGTATGTGGCTGGCACTGTAACCTTTGTGCTGTGGGCACTGAGCCTGTTTTTTATTTTTTGATTGTATTTCTTTCTGTCTTCCTTCCCTAGAAAATAAGCTTCTTGACAAACATGTTGCTAGCTGCCATAGCTTCAGCTCTGATGTCTGAAGCACAGTAACTGTTGCTCAATTAAGATTTTTTGAATAATTGTATAAGTGATTTTTTTCAGGTATTCTGCATAGACTGAAAGCTCCATAATAGCAAGGCTAAAATGTTAGTTTGAGTGAATAAATAGGTGATTTGCTCCTTTTAACACTTTTGCCTATTTTGGAATTTCATATAAATGTAGTCATGTATGTATTTTTTAATGCCTGGCTTTTTTACTTGACAAAATTACTTTCAGACTCATTCAAGTTACAGTATATATAAATAAGTTTTTTACTAAATTACAAAATAGCATTAAAATAAACTGGGGTATGTTCTTAACCTTTTACCTGAAAGGGGCTTGTGAGCTTTCTTATGCTTGTTGTTTACAGGATTCATCTTTGCCCATCCTTATGCTTTTATCCTCTTTATTTTATTTGTTATTATTATTTTATTTTACTTTTTTGAGACAGAGTCGCACTATGTCGCCCTTGGTAGCGTGCTGTGGTGTCACAGCTCACAGCAACCCCAACTTTTGGGCTTAAGTGATTGTCTTGCCTCAGCTTCCTGGTAGCTGGGATTATAGTCGCCCACCACAATGCCTTGCTATTTTTGTTGTTGTCATTTTTTAGCAGGCCTGGGC
>NW_003852584.1:1703245-1706886 GCF_000181295.1 Otolemur garnettii
TTTTTTTTTTTTTTTTTGAGACAAAGTCTCAAGCTGTCCCTCTGGGTAGAGTGCAGTGGCATCACAGCTCACAGCAACCTCCAACTCCTGGACTCAAGTGAGTTTCCTGCCTCAGCCTCCCAAGTAGCTGGGACCACAGGCCACAATGCTGCCACAACGCCCGGCTATTTTTGGTTGCAGCCATCGTTGTTTGGCGGGCCTGGGCTGGATACAAACCTGTCACCTTAGGTGTATGTGACTGGCACCTTAGCTACTTGAGCCACAGGTGCCGAGCCGCTTTTATTTTTGAAACAGAGTCTTTCTTTGTTGCCCAGAGTGCTGTGGTATCAGCGTAGTCACAGCAACCTCAAACTCCTGGGTTCAAGTGATCCTTCTGCCTCAACCTCTACCTGAGACTAGAGGTGCCCATCACAATGCCTGGCTAATTTTTCTATTTTTGGTAGAGACAGGGATCTTTCTCTTGCTCAGGCTGATTCGAATTCCTTCACTCAAGGAATCCTCCCATCTTAGACTCCCAGAGTGCTAAGATTACAGGCATAAGCCATCATATCCAGCCTATTTGGTCCCTTTAACTTGATGGGATATGGCATCAGCTATGCCCGTTTTGTCTTGATGGGGAAAGTAGTGGCACTTTTGTGACTTCTGACCACTTGTTCAGAGGTTTGTTTTTTTTTATTTTCCCCTTCCTTCTGGCCTCTCTTTTCTAGGAAACTTAAGTATCCAGAAGGCTTGTTAGTTAAAAAGGCTGTTGCTTTGTCACTCTTTATTACCCATAAAATTATGATTTCTGTCTGGAGAAATGTATGTTATTGTTTAATTACAATTGTAATTGTACTCCTTGTTTAAAGACAAGGAGTACCTCCCAGTGCCCTGGGTAAGTACAGGTCAGTTCCAGCTAATGAACTTAATGTTTGCTCAAGGTTGAGTTGATTGTGTATTTCTCATAGGAATCTTATCAATGGTGGCATATATATGCCCTCCCTATAATTTTGAGTTCATGTGTTGGTGGCTCTAAAGCCTTAGAGATCAGTGATTCCTGTGAAGAGCCAGGCTGCAGATGAGGATGAAGTCTTTGGGGTGTGAGAGGCAAGAATGTGGCTTATTCAAAGATGTCCTCTGTTTTTTACTGCCTTCCAAGCCCCTACTGGGGGGACAGGATTTTAGAGAGAATCATTTCCAGCGTATTATTCATGTCCTGTGTTTGCTCAGCAAGATGTTGCCTCAGCACAGAGTATTTTTACTTCAGGATTTTGGGACTCTGTTTTCTTACTTATAAGAGGACTTTTCTTTTAAGCTTCATTCTCCTTCAACATGAAGCTGTTGTTAGAAGAAGATAAACTAAGCAATCTTGTTTGTGTTTGCTCTTATTTTAGTCGAGCAAAAGATGTGATAATACCAGCAAAGCCACCTATCAGCTTTTTCTCCTCGAGATCTCCAGTCCTTGACCTCTTCCAAGGGCAGCTGGACTATGCCGAGAACATTCGTCAGGATTCAGAGGTGGTCCTGCTGTTCTTCTATGCCCCATGGTGTGGACAGTCCATTGCTGCCAGAGCAGAAATTGAACAAGCAGCAAATCGGCTTTCAGATCAGGTAATGCTGACATTCAACCTGAGAATCAAGTGACTGTCAGTCCTGTAGACACTAGACACTATAGTTGTCCCTATAGGGATGCTTGCTCAACATTTTGGCAAGGAAAACTCCAGGAGTACTTTGTAAATTACATGGCCTTCTATAAAGAAATAGGATTATTTCCACTTGTGGTGGTCACAGAAGCAGGAGTAGCAGCAGATTCTGCATCTTGAGATGTAGGCCAGTGCTTGTACCTGTGTATTATGTAATTTGATTTCAATGTTGAAGGAGGTGAGGGGCTAAAAATTCTAGTTCCTGTGTCTCCATTTCATATTTGCTAGTCAGATATGTTACGTAGGAGAAATTAGGTATGAGAATGATTACAGTATAGTAAGGCTGACCTTTTTTTAATACATGGACCAGAACTATATTCAACAGATATTTAATGAATGCCACCTTTGGGCTAGGTAAGAGAGATATATAGGCAAATAAGTCATCTCTTAATGGCCATGGTCTTCAGCCCAGTGGATCCTAATTGCTCTTTAGAAAATAGGTATTATTTGATATCCTTTTCTCTGTCCTGAAGTAGAATTCTTAAATGTTAAAACTTTCCTACATATGTAATTTATAGCTAAGGGATATGTATTTTAGTATGTAGTACATAAATGCATGTACAAACCAAGTCCCTATACCTTTATGTAAAACCACCATGAATGGGATATGCACATGGAGACTGATAACGGTATGATGTGTTGGTGACTCATGTATCACAGGGATATTGCTCTCATTGATAGGTTTTCTAAATGGTAAACAACTCTTGGTAAAACTTTGGACCATGCAAAGAATTTTTTGCTCCTGGTGTACATAGAAGTTACATTCTGAGAAATTCATTGAACACAAGGCCACTAGATTTTCAATATAAAATGGTCTTAGGTTCTGGGTTTGGATAATAAGACGTTTTTCTCTTACCATCAGTGTTTGGCAGGCATTTCAGAATACTCTGGGATGGTATGAATGATCCTTTCCTGTGCAGAGCAGGTCTGGTCATTGTGGAACGTCTACCAGGTCCCCTGCCCTGTACGTGCCCTGAGCTTCCTCCAGTCATTACAACAAGCAGAAAACATCCCAAAGATTGTTTAAAAGGCTCCTGCTCAGAACCACTGATCTAAGGTAACTTGGGCAGGCAGCTGTGTTACAGAAGTTCATTTGGAACTCTGGGTTGACGTTTCTTAGAAACAATGTTATAAATGATAGCTAGGGTTTTTGCCCAGCCAATCCTTTACTACATATTCCTGAAAGTGATGCCAAATACTATTTAAATGTGTAGTGTAGCTTTCCAATTTATAACATTGATTCTTTGAGGGGAATTGGGGGGAAGTGCATTTTCTGTTTCAGCAGTGAATCCATGAAATTTATCTGTTCCCTATCTTCCTTTTATACCTCCCCACCCCAAAAGTTGATAATAATAACCAAGCTGGCAGATACTTCCATGGAGAAAACAGGAATTTCACTTGGTGGAGGCAAGCAGCCTGTGAGCATAAAAGAAATTACCAGTTTTTCAGTGATTCCCTGAGTTTTCTGAATTTTGAGAATAAGATCATATCTCCCATGTGGGGAACAAGAGGGGGATTGATTGTGTTAGTTACTTTAACTGTTAACCCAAGTAGTATGGCTTGAGTGATGACACTGTAGTAGTAGTGGTAATAATAATAATAATAATAATACTGATGATGATGATGATGTATGCCAGGTCCTGTGTTAATTCTCACAAGTCTGTAGGTTGATTCCGTCAGCCTTGTTTTTCTAAAGCAAGAACTCAGGCTTAGAGGGATGAAGCAGTTTGTTAAAATTAATACAGTAACAAGCAGTAGGGCTATAGTATGGTCCACTGTTTTTCAAAAAATTGCTAAAAATTTTTTCAGCTCTTTTCAAATTGAGAGCTTATTGTTCCATTTACTCAGTAGAGAAAATGAGTACATTTATTTTTAGAAACAGGCAAACATCTTCTGAACCATATTGCTTAGTAAAATCAGTAAACATGGCTCGGCGCCTATAGCTCAACCAGCTAAGGC
>NW_003852584.1:1707160-1710622 GCF_000181295.1 Otolemur garnettii
AGTAAACATGGTAGATTGTGCCCTAATTTTGAGTGAGAAATGAGATGTCAACCTTACATGAAGATGTTGCTTTTTTTGTCTCATAAATAGACTCTAAAACAGTGGTTCTAAACCTGTGGGTCGCGACCCCTTTGTAACAATGAAAATACATCCTGCGTATCAGATATTTGTATTACTATTCATAACAGCAAAATTACAGTTATGATGTAGCAGTGAAAATAATTTTATGGTTGGGGGTCACCACAACATGAGGAACTGTATTAAAGGGTCGCAGCATTAGGAGGCATTAGGAAGTTTGAGAGCCACTGCTCTAAAAGGAGCTCTACAGAAATTGCTGTTAAGTTTTAAGCAGTATTGCTGGTTTTAGTATAGGTGTAAAAGCATCAAAAAGTGAATTTTCATTTGTAGTCTGCCTTCGTATTTTTTCAATAATTTATTATGAAAATCTTCAAATGTATAGCAAAGATGAAAGAATTTTACGTTTACCCACCACGTAAGTTCTATACATATATTCTTGTGCTTAATTTATGTCTCCATCTATCTAATCATCCCTCTAATCCAGGGCTTCTCAAATGGAGGCAATTTCTCCCCCTACCCCACTACTTGTACAGACATTTTTGGTTGTCAGTACTTGAGAGGGGGGTGCTACTGGTGTCTAGTGGGTAAAGGTAAGGGAAGCTGTTAAACAGCCATCTCTATTCTACATCCTGTTTGTAGGATACCCCCTCATGATGAAAACAGACATAACCACACTCCCTCATAATCGTTCAGCCCAAAATGGCAGTAGTGCCAGAGACTGCTTCAGTCCATCTGATTTTTGGTACATATCAAAGCAAATTACAGACAAAGGGACATTTCTCTCTAAAAATTTCAGCACCTGTCTATAAGTATGTATTTCATCCATATTTCTACTATTCAGTGCCACCTTGTAGAGGGTAATTATCAGTTATCTTTTTTAGTTTTTGAAATAGTTGTTGAAAAGGTCCTTTGACATTTGTGATGTTTTACTTGGAGTAACATTTTCTTTTTCAGATGCTTCATATCCCTCTAAAGTTTAGTGACTCATGCTTTGAAAAAGCTCATCGGCTCTTAGTTTAGAATACAGAGTGAATAATTTTCCTTTGGGCCAGACTTCAAGTCTTAGCTGGACATTGAAGATGAGAGTGTGTCTTTCTTTTTGGTTTAGTGGTAAATGATGACCTTCTTTGAAAGCTGAAAATAGTTTTTTTGTACTTTGTTTCCATGAGAGAGAAATAGTTCCATTTTTATCATTTCAGTTTTTAAATCTTCATAATTTTCAGTTGTTATTCATAGTCGTCTGAAACCTGTTTTGACTCTGCAGGTGTTGTTTGTGGCAATTAACTGTTGGTGGAACCAGGGGAAGTGCAGAAAACAGAAACACTTCTTTTATTTTCCTGTAATATATCTGTATCATCGGAGGTAAGAACTTTTTAAGCATTGTTTCTAATTCCAGTTGGGTTTGTTAATTTATAAATAAATTTTGTCTTTTTTTCCTATGTAAAAGTATTAGATATTCACTATAGAAAATTGAGAAAGTACAGATAAGCAAAAACAAGTTTTTAAAAAAAGATCTTGATAGTTTTATCAGCCATATATTATATAATCTGTTTTAATTTATACCCTATAAATGTATATGTCTCCCCCCCCTTTTTTTTTTTTTGCAGTTTTTGACCAGGGCTGTGTTTGAACCCACCACCTCTAGCATATGGGGCTGGCGCCCTACTCCTTTGAGCCACAGGTGCCATCCCGATGTCTACCCTCTTTTTTAAAGTTGAAAATGGTATTAAGCAATGATAGCATTTCCTAAACTGCTTTTTCTCACCTTTGTGAACATTTTTTCATGTCAGTACATATTCTCCAGCATTGTTTTTGTTTTTATCTTTTATTTCTTTGGAGACAGAGTCTCAAGCTGTTACCCTGGCATCATAACTCACAGCAACTTCCAACTCAGGCTCAAGTGATCCTCTTGCCTCAGTTTTTCTATTTTTAGTAGGGATGGAGGTCTCACTTTTTTGCTCCAGCTGGTCTTGAAGTCATGAGCTCAAGCAAACCATGGCCTCCCAGAGTGCTAGAATTACAGGCGTGAGCCACCGTGCCCAGCCTTTATTTTTATTTTTTTCTGAGACAGAGTGTTAACTTTGTTACCCTTGGTAGTGTGCTGTGGTATCATAACTCACAGCAACCTCAAACTCTTGGGCTCAACAATTCTCTTGCTCCAGCCTCCAGAGTGGCTGGCACTATAGGTGCCACAATGCCTGGCTATTTTTAGAGATGGGCTCTTGCTGTTGCTCAGGCTGGCCTCAAACCCCTGAGCTCTGGCAGTCTGCTCGCCTCAGCCTACTAAGTGCTAGGATTACAGGTGTGAGCCACCGTGCCTGGCTATGGTATTATTTTTAAAAGTACCAATTACTCTATTGTATGGCTATATGTTTCAGATATTCCAGAAATGTTTTGCAGTATAGGAAGACGCAAAATGTCTTATCCTGTTAAGTGGAAGCATAGCTTAGTAAAGAGGATATCTTACAATCTTTTCCACTGGGAAGAAAATTATTACAGGTCCACTGTCCCACATTCATAATTCCAAAGTTACAAACAAGACTGAAACACTTAAAAATTTTCATACTTTCTTCCCAGATTTAGTCATCTGGCCTAAAGTAACAAGAGGCTACTTATGGTCTTCAACCTACTTATGGTGCCTCTTTCTTCAATATGCTGCAGAAATATTGGTAGTTGATTGTGAAGTGCTGCCCAGACTCTGTTGTGAATGATAAGTAATGTCTAAAAATGGGACTTGAAGGGTTTTGGAGATAGGAGATAGCATTTTGAACTTGTATGTGACTGGCTCAAGTTTATTGAAGGTAAAATGAGTGAAGGAGATTTGATTAGTAAGAATTTTACTTACTAGGCTTTACTTTTTACCCTGGTCTAAACTTCCTGGGTGTAACTCATTGGGGGTTTATAGCAGACATCAACAAACTGTTGTTTGTGGGTTCTCTGTCAACATTGCATCACACTTCCTGTGCTCTGACATGAACTGTTTCGTGGCACATGGAAATACTTGCCATGAACTATTAGGTAGTATTTGGGCAGAAAGACACTTTCCTACCTTATCTTCACCCCCGAATTTTCCTCTGGATATTTGATGTTTGTAACTTTTTATTTTTTATTGAGACAGAGTCTCACTTTGTCACCCTTGGTAGAGTGCCGTGGTATCATAGCTCACCACAACCTCAAACTCTTGGACTCAAGCAGTTCTTTTGCCTCTGCCTCCCTAGTAGCTAGAACTACAGGCACCTGCTGCAATGCCCAGCTGTGTATTTATTTATGTTTTTAGCAGGCCGTGGCTGGGTTCAAACCCACAGCCCTGGAGCATGTGGCCAGCACCCTAAGCTCTGAGCTATGGGCGCCCAGCCCATGTTTGTAATTTTTTTTTTTTTTTTT
>NW_003852584.1:1710685-1712130 GCF_000181295.1 Otolemur garnettii
CTGGGCTCAAGCGAGTCTCCTGCCTCAGCCTCCCAAGTAGCTGGGACTACAGGCGCCCGCCACAACGCCTGGCCATTTTTCGGTTGCAGCCATCATTGTTGTTTGGCGGGCCCGGGCTGGGGATTCGAACCCGCCACCTTAGGTGTATGTGGCTGGTGCCTTAGCCGCTTGATCCACAGGCGCCGAGCCCATGTTTGTAATTTTAATATTTATGGCAACAAGTTTACCCTTCAGTTTTTGGCCAGTAATTTGGAGATTCAGCCCCTACTTTAAAGGTGAAAGTGCAGGTTTTTAAGAATACAAGAATATGTTCCCAAAATAACTTTATCAGAGTTTTTTTTTTCCTTTTTATTTATTTATTTTGTTGTTGTTGTTGAAATAGAGTCTCAAGCTATTATCCTGGGTAGAGTGCCGGGGCATCACAGCTCACAGCAACTTCAAACTCTTGGGCTTAAGTGATTCTCTTGCCTCAGCCTCCCGAGTAGCTTGGGACTACAGGCACCCACCACTGCACCTGGCTATTTTTTGTTGCATTTGTCATTTGTTTAGCTGGCCCATGGCTGGGTTCGAACGCACCACCCTCGGTCTATGTGGCTGGCGCTGTAACCACTGTGCTATGGGTGCCAAGCCTTGTTTTTTTTCTTTTTAAAGGTAAGTATAAGTAAGGTATTGTACTTAAAAACTGTTCTCTGTAATGGGGTGATAAGCTTGCCCTATTGAGGTCCCTAAATTTCTTTTTGCCTTTGGAAAGGGCCATAGATGCCTAGTGCTGGGTGTATAGTCCTTGCAAGCTGCTCAGAGGTGGACTTAGCTTGATGACATTAAAATCAGAAAAGTTGGCTCGGCACCTGTGGCTCAAGTGGCTAAGGCAGCTATATAGACCTAAGCTGGCGGGTTTGAATCCAGCCGGGGCCCACCAAACAACAATGATGGCTGCAACCAAAAAATAGCCGGGTGTTATGGTGGGTGCCTGTGGTCCCAGTTACTTGGGAGGTGGAGGCAGGAAACTCTCTTGAGCCCAGGAGTTGGAGGTTGCTATGAGCTGTGATGCCATAGCACTCTACCCAGGGAGACAGCTTGAGGCTTTGTCTCAAAAAAAAAAAAAAAAAAATCAGAGAAGTTCCCTTGAATGGAGTATAAATGTTATTTGGGATATGTAGGTCCACAGCATTGTCATACGTTATTTGTTTTCTTAGCTTTAGTAGAAAGACTGAAAACACATGAAGTAGGTCCAACTCTGTCAATTACAGATAAAGAATTTGAGGTGGGTACTCCCCTTGTAATGCCCTCACCTTTGCTCTTTTGGCTTTTTACAAATTGCTAGAATATAGCAAAGGCTATTCACTTGAGTAGATGAAGCTTCCAGATTGGCTGGTTTCCTTTTATTGAACAAAATAAGTTAGTACTTTGATTTCTTTCTTTAAATTAAAAGTTGTTGATGGTTG
>NW_003852584.1:1712641-1719208 GCF_000181295.1 Otolemur garnettii
TTATGTCACCCATGGTAGAATGCCCTGGTGTCATAAGTCACAGCAACCTCAAGCTCTTGGGCTTAAGAGATTCTTTTGCCTCAGCCTCCCAAGGAGCTGGGAGTACAGATGCCCGCCACAATGCCTGGCTATTTTTGTTGTTGTTGGAGTTGTCATTGTTTAGTAGGCCTGGTCAGGGTGCAAACCTGCCAGCCTCAGTGTGTGTGCCTGGTGCTATAACCACAGGTGCCTATAGCAAGTCTTAAATCGATAAATTTCATAATTCTGTCTCCTAGCTATGCTGTGGAGAATGCTGTTTTTAATTTTTTCATGCTAAAAGTCCTTTGATATCATTCCCCAGGACATCACTGAAGAATTGTGTTTTAACTCGTGTATTTCTGTAACATGTTTTATAGGATTGTGATCATAGCATTTAATATAATTTTTTACTGTGCTCTGTTGTCACTATTAACAGTAAGTTTAATGCCAGTTTAATGCCATAAGAATGATAGTGGAGTTGTTGAATTTCATCATATCCCCTATCCTGCCATACAATTGTATTTGGGCAATGACTGTATCATGTGAGATTGAACAGAGCCACATGAGAATTCTGATTTCGTTTAGGAGGATAAAATTGAATGGTGGTGGTATTATTTAGCAGTACTCAATCAAATCCTCTGCGTCCCCAAATACAGGTGGCAGGGAAAGGAAGGAAGATCATTGATATGGGTCACTGACTTCATTATCTTCACATACTTTTTGTTGTTGAAATAAAACTTAAAATGGCCTAAGGTTCTTTTACTGACCCTTTGTGTTTAAGTGCCTGTGGGTGGATTTTAATAACTGCTTTTTAGTACCCCAAGGGCCAACTACTCAACTTGTTCTTTATTTCAGAGTGATGTGCAGAAAGAAAGTGTACCCACCTACATTGAATTGTGTAGTTAAAATCCAGAATTCTTCATATAGTCAGTTGAGGGCTACCTTTATTCATTTTTTTAAAAAGAAGTCTTGTGGGATTTTTTTTCAAAGACTAGAATGACTGTTCTTTGGAAATTCACATTGTAGTTGAATTAAGCTTGTAGAAAAAGTCAAGAGCTGCTTATACCTCCCTGACCTAAAATGCTTATTCTTAAGTAGCCCTCCAGTCACCTCCTGAGCAAAGCAGGCTATTTACCCATGACCCAGTTGGATCCAAAAGCAAGATAGCTTCATTTTGTGGTGTTGATGGTTTTAGTTATTATACAATACAGGTTTAATGCATGGTATATTATTTTTATTATTTTTACTTTTATTTTTTTGGTACTAGTTTTGGACCAATCGAATACAAAGGCCCCATGAGTGCTGTTTACATTGAGAAGTTTGTCCGCCGAGTGATGAAACCACTTCTCTACATCCCATCTCAATCAGAATTACTAGATTTTCTCTCAAACTACGAGGTACCTGTCTTTCATATCTCCTCCATACCCAAGGCCTTTCACTGGTTATATTGGATTGTCTTCATTAACAGTTTTTTTCAAATACTGCCTGAATTTGCAGCAAAAAAGGGTCACTTTATACATAAGCTCCAGTTAAATGCTTTTTGAGCTACCGAATGGTTTGGCCAAGTGAATTTTAAGAGAATAGAATACTTGCAAAATCTTGTCTATTTTTTGTTTGGAAATTTTCAGTAAACTTTTAGCTTGCTTCACAGTTAACTTAGAGTGCATGAGAATTAATTTGCAAGACATATGCAGCTGCAAATTTCTAAGAATGTTATTTGAAACTTTGTAGCATTGTACTATGAGATGCCTGCCTGGCTTTTCTTCTCAGTTGTAGTTTTAGCTTTGCTTTTTTTTAAACTGGAAATACGTTCCTTTCCATTTTAATGAGGGCATACCTATTTCAAGGTCTTAGTCACAGAAAGTTTTCCAGCTTTCCCAACGTGGCTTCTCTTCTCCTTTCCCATTGCCAGGTTTAATCCTTCATAACTTAATTTATAGCATCTTTAATGCATGTTTAGGACAGTTTATTATTGAAAGACTACTTTGGGGATAATTAAAGTTTGTAATCTCAAAAATTTATAAAAATAGCTTCACAAAAAATTCATTGGGGCAGTGTAAAATTATACTTGGGTACAAGAAGTATGATACCGGCTCGGCGCCTGTGGCTCAACCGGCTGAGGCGCCAGCCACATACACCTAAGGGGGCAGGGTAGAATACCCAGCCGGCCCCGCCAAACAACAATGACGGCTGCAACCAAAAAATCGCCGGGCGTTGTGGCGGGCGCCTGTGGTCCCAGCTACTTGGGAGGCGGAGGCAGGAGACTCGCTTGAGCCCAGGAGTTGGAGGTTGCTGTGAGCTGTAATGTCACGGCACTCTACCCAGGGGGACAGCTTGAGGCTCTGTCTCAAAAAAAAAAAAAAAAAGAAGTATGATACCCATACTTGCGTGTCAAATACTTTATACCTAGGTACACAGAAATCAAGACCATAAACACATAATAGAGATTAAAAAGCATATAAACCTTGATTGACCTCATTAACTAGTTTAACTGATAATTTAGAATTGTAACTGGTTGAATTTTACCTTTTTCACTGTGTATTTTAAATAGATTGGATACAAATTTTTGACCATTTATAGCTTTTAAAAATCATGTTAGAATTCCTGTTTGTGTGTTAATATTAGCAGATTCCTCAAGCAGCAGTGTTAATATCTAATTATTCAGCTTATAGATCTTAGATGTGCATCAGAGTAAATATTCCTTTATCTTATGTGGATAACAAAATAGATCTCCCATTTTGCCTGGGCAGGCTGGTGGGTGAGAGCTATACTGGGAGGCAGGGCAGTTGAGCCTGGTCTCTTTAGCAGTACTAACTTGGTCTGTTATTTGGGGTGAGTTACTCATCTGCTGGGCATTAGGGACCAGGCCAGGGTTTTCTTGAGTGTTCTTTAACTCTTTAAGTACAGTAAAGTTGTAATAAGTGAGTATTCACATAGATTTGCAGCAGAGACAGGCAGAGTTACTGGAGATGGCACAGTAAGATGGTGAAGAATTTGGTGTCAGGCAGATACAAGTTGAAGCTCAGCTCTGTCACTGGGCTGTGTGGCCTTGGGCCAGTTACTTCTTTTTTTTTGAGACAGAGTCTCACTTTGTTGAGACTCACCTCGGTAGAGTGTTGTGCTGTCACAGTTCATAGCAACCTCCAACTCTTGGGCTTAAGTGATTCTCTTGCCTCAGCCTCCTGAGTAGCTGGGACTACAGTTGCCAGCCCCTATGTCCAGCTTTTTTTGTTGTTGTTATTGTTGCCGTTGTCATTGATGTTTTAGCTGGCCAGGGCTGGGTTCGAATCTGCCACCCTCAGTATGTGAGGCCGGTGCCCCACCAGTGAGCCACAGGTGCCACCACTTAACTTCTTTAAGCCTGTGTTTTCTCATTTGTAAAACAGAATAAAGGAGACAAGACATAGAAAATGCCTGGGATATAGTCCCAATAAATGGAAACCTGTAAAACCAGTAAAAATGACATGATGGAAAAAATCCTGGATATTTAGCACTATTGAGAGAATTTATAATGTGCATAATACCTGCTAGAATTCTCTACTTATATAAAGCAAATATATATACTGTACTATGTTTTTTAATTAAGATGATAAAAAGAGGCCATCATTCAGTTATGTTGGGACTTTTGTAAAATACTATGCCCAGTTTTTATTGATATTCTTTTTTTATTATATATACACACACACACACATATATATATATTTAAGACAGTCACTTTCTGTGCCTTAGGTAGAGTACCGAGGTACCCTAGCTCACAGCAACCTCCAACTCTTGGAGAATCAAGCGATTCTCTTGCCTCAGCCTCCTCAGGAGCTGGGACTACAGGTGCCTGCCACAACACCTGGCTAGTTTTTCTATTTTCAGTAGAAATAAGGTTTCACTTTTGTTTAGGCTGGTTTTGAACTCCTGAGCTCAGGCGATCTACCTGCCTCAGCCTCCCAGAGTGCTAGGATTATAGCCATGAGCCATTGTACTCAAACAATGTTGTTTTTTATTTAATTCTTTAAATTTTCACTCAGTCTTTTCTAAAAAGGAAAGAGAAATGGGAGAGGAACTATGGCACATAAGCAGATATTATACTGCATGTGTTTACGTTTCAAAAAAATATGGAAAAATCAAGATTAGTTAAATAAGAGGACTGAGAGATATTTCTGTTATAATTTTCATCTCTATTAGAGATTTGTATCTGGAAAGGTCTGACCCAATTTTTCTGCTTCAGTTGTTAGCAGAGGTCATGTGATAAGGGAAGAAGCCTAGTTTTAGCACTGACATTAGCAAATCTCTCATTTCTGAGTTTTGCTCAGATTTCTCATCTCTGAAGGGAGTTGACTCACATAAAATCCCTATTCATCCTCTTGGCTTCAGTGAAGTATATATATTGAAAAGAGGCTTACAGAGAAGGTTCATCAGTTTTTGGTTGTGACATTACTTTTTGAAGCAATGCCCTTGAGCATCTTTCTGCTTTTATGTTTCTAGTGTTCTTTCTAGGTGTACTTGTAGGATAGACAAGTGCACATTTATGACTGAGTAGCAGGTGACTCCTTGTGTCTAGCCTTTGTATTCTGTCTGCTTTTCAGCAGTATTTTTAGATTATGCTTCAGGTATTGACATGGAGTTCCCATTAGATCAGCGGTTCTCAACTTGTGGGTCATGACCCCTTTGGGGGGTCAAATGACCCTTTCACAGGGGTCGCCTATATCAGATATTTACATTATGATTCATAACAGTAGCAAAAATTGCAGTTATGAAGTAGCAACGAAAATAATTTTATGGTGGGAGGTCACCACAATATGAGGAACTGCTGTATTAAAGGGTCATGCCATTAGGAAGGTTGAGAACCACTGCATTAGACTAATGTTGATGATATTACTCTTAGTTGGTTTTTGGCAGCCCACTTAATTAGAGTGATGTATGACAATGATTAAACTGTCTTTAAAATGGTCCTTTCTATCAGCCTTTGAAATGATTTTCTCCCAGAAGCTGTGGATGGCTTTTATTATGTTAGCATCATCTTCTGCTTCTTACCAAGATGAAATTGTCTAGTTGGCAAGAGATAATAACTTTAATTGTGAAAGAACTAGGACGTCAAGGCTAGATAGCACTTGTGTAACCATTTATCTTGTGAAATGTACCACATTGTACAGCTTAGGAGCTATGTCAGTGTCATATGCACTCTCTGTCAGATAATATAGAGACAAAATTCTAGATACGGGAATGAAATTACCATCTTGGTTTTGATAGTTAAATGAATAGAAAAGTTAAAGGAATTTTTGGAGACTCTGTTTAAAAGCACAGTTTGCTTTTTTTTTGGAGAAAGAGTCATACTTTATCACCCTTTGTAGACTGCTGTGTCTCCACAGCTCACAGCAACCTCAAAGTGTTGGGCTCAAGCAGTCCTCTTGACTCAGCTTCCTGAGTAGCTGGGACTACAGGAAATGAATAGCCACAACATCTGGCTCTTGCTCAGGCTGGTCTTGAACTCCTGCGCTAAAGTGATCCTCCCTCCTTGGCCTCCCAGAGTACTAGGATTACAGGTGTGAGCCACTGCACTCTTCCTCACAGCCTACTTTTGAATATTCTGCTGAATTAGATATTTTTAACCTTGGCACAATTGATATTTTGGAAGGGTCAGATAATTCTGTATTGTGGGTGTCCTGTAGTTTGCAGGATAATAGTATCCCCCCACTGCAATGTACCCTTCCCTTCCATATCAGTTGTGACAACCAAAAATATCTCTAGACATTGCCAGATGTGTCTTAAGGGGCAAAATTGCCCCAGTTAAGAACCTTTGCTCTAAATGATTCAGTTTTCCCCAATTAAGGCCTTAAAATGATATATTACATGTGTTGATACAAACACATCTTCCGTCATGGGGCACTCAGAAGGCTACAATCTAATAGCAATAGCTTATCTACTTTTAATGGTGGCAGTGGAGAGAGGATGAAAACTGAACAGTGCTTTGTTTGACTAAAGAATTCTGGAATGTCGTCAGTGCAGGACTGAGTGAGGAGTGGTTAGATTGTCATCAGTAGAGCTCTCCCTGGTACTCAACTTTTACTCAAAAAAACCCCCTAAGTGTTTTAAATACGTGTGTGAAAGACCTTGCTAATTTAAAGAAATTGTGTCATGAAAGATACTTGTTTTGGTCAATGGCCTTATCTTCTACCTTATATTTTTTATAAATATGAATTTTATTTTCAGGTATATTTAAGTTGTATCAAAATTAGCTCAAAGTAATTACTTAATGTTTTTGTGACATTTGTGAGGTTTGTCTTAATGACAGATTGATTTTTTGCCTGAGTTATGTCTGTAGATGGATTTGTGACATCTGGTATGAGGGAGGGTGCTTGGTAATATTAAACCATACTGATTATAAATATGTCTCTAATCCAGATATTTCTAAGCAGTTTGGATTATAATAAAATCATAGTTTGCATTCATTACTTGGGAAGTGACAATATCCAGAAATAAGCAATTTCTCTATTGACATAAACTTCTGTTATATGTATACTAAACTTTATTCATGTGCTTATTTTTTTTTTTTTTTGA
>NW_003852584.1:1720015-1726767 GCF_000181295.1 Otolemur garnettii
AGTTTTGCCTTTAACTTAATGAAACATCTCTGAAAGACATTAAAAAGTGAAAATTACAAGTATTTAACTTCATAAATTCTAAAATACTTTAGTCATGATCAGCAAGGAAATAATTAGTAAACTGCATTGAGAAGTGCCCTTCAGGTTTCACGTTCTCAACAGCCATGTTGGAAATTGTAGCTCCTTCAGACAGATTAAGAAGCAAAGGTACAGAGAGGTTGGGATTTATCTAAGTGGAGCTTGGACTACCCCAGGCCATCCGGTTCCCTAAACCTTTCTTGTCCACTGTGATCCTTCCTCAAAGAAATGTATATATATAGTGAGTGAAGGGGAGGGCCAGGAGATGACTTGATAGCCATCTCGCCATCATCCTGTGTCCTAGTGGAACCTTTGGTTGGTTAAGTGAAGGAAGGAGGAACACTGGCAGTTGCTCCAGTGACTGTTCACCTGGTGGTTAGTTGTTCAAGGATCCGGAAGTCAACTAATGGTAACACTGCTGCCCTAACCTGGGGTCGGATGATCTTTCCACATTGGCAAGCTACAGAGTGAAGAGGGACAACCTGTGTACTGGCAGGGCTTGACTCTAGGTACAGTGTCAGGCTGGCTTGTGTGCTGGGCCAGCTCATCTAAAGCAGGCCACTGAAGGCATTAAGTAAGTATAGTTAGGCTTAGAGCTGTGTGCTTTGAACCAGTCCATGGATTTATTTGCATCTGAGCAAATAGGGACCTAAACCTAGAACAGTCAGTGTATGCGTGTATGTGTGTGTTTTGTTCAGATGAACTCCTCTTCATTCAGATGTTAAGCAGGAACAATGGGGGAAACTCAAATACGTGTAGCTAATTAGTGATAATTTTCATAAATAATGATAGCTTCTGTTGGGAAGACATTGACATTTGGGGGAAATCTTTGCAAAATTTGTTTCACTTTAAAATATAACCAGAGCTGGTTTGGTAACATTTAAATAAATGATAATTTTTAGTAGAAATAAATAGATAACTATCACTTCACTTTATTTCCTTTTTATTATTTTGAAGTAGTAATTTTAGGATATTATCCCAATCATGCCAGTTTTTTGAAATTTAATATAGAGTCACAGTACTGTGAGTATTTTTCAAACAGCACTTAAAATATCCTTATAGCTAGTATTTAACAATTTATGCAACATTTAATCATCTCATGTAGTTGTTGAATCTTACCTTTTTTAGCAATGAAAAGTAAAAGCAGTTTTGCTTATGGTATTGTTTTGCGTTAAATTATTCCTGAATTTTTTTTTAACAAACTATTTGAAAATTTCAATACCAGTTCTTCTGAAGGTAGTTTCCTTCATCCAAGCTATATAGAAATTTCAATGGCAATGGCAGTGACCAGATTAGATGCATATGCTGTAGAAATATTCACAAAGAACACTTGCAAATGGTCCACCTTTTATTCACATTTAAAGGTTTAATTTGAGTTTCCCTTGGATATTCAGAATTGCTATTTATTGTATTTCCATTAGAGTGTGTACAAGTATGTGTACGTGTACATACATACATAATTACATACATGCATGTTTATGAGCCAAATATCCTCTTCCATGAAACTACCTAAGAGAAGGTGCTATAGGAAGAGGGCTAAAATTGTCCTCATTTAATCTTAGGCCATAGAACATTTATTAGTAGTCAGAATGAATTTATTCCATTTGGTTTGGAAGATTGGTCAGAATTTAAAGAACCTTAAATGAGTTTATTTTCTTTAATTTACACCTTTTTTTTTGGTGACAGTGTCTCACTTTGTAGCCCTTGGTATAGTGCTGTGGTATCATAACTCACAGCAACCTCAAACTCTAGGACTTAAGCGATTCTCTTGCCTCAGCCTCCCTGATAGCTAGGATTATAGGTGTCTGCCACAACACCTGGCTATTTTTAGGGACGGTGTCTTGCTCTTGCTCAGGCTGGTCTCAAACTCCTGACCTCAGACAATCCACTGGCCTTGGCCTCCCAGAGTGTTGGGATTACAGGCCTGAGCCACCATACGCAGCTACTTTCCACTTTTGTTATCTTCTGTCTAGTATTAACCAACTAACTAGAATTCCTGTATATTTCTTCTTCTTCTCCCCCACCCCCCATCACTATGTTGCCCTTGGTAGAGTGCTATGGCCATGGCTTCATAGCTCACAGCAACCTTAAACTCTTGGGCTTAAGCAATTCTCTTGTCTCAGCCTCTCAAGTAGCTGGGATTACAGGTGCCTGCCACAACCCCTGGCTGTTTTTTGGCTATGGTTGTCACTGTTGTTTGGCAGGTCTTGTTTGGCAGGCCCTGGGCCAGGTTCGAACCTTCCAGCCCTGGTATATGTGGCCAGCACCCTAGCCACTAGCTACAGGTACCTAGCTTATTTTTTCTTAATTTGTTCTTAGTATGAAAGCTTATTACACAATTGCAGCATGGTTTGAAACTTTTTTTTTTTTTTTTAGACAGAGTGTCACTTTGTTGCCCTGGGTAGAATGCCGTGGTATCATAGCTAGCTGCCTCAGCCTCCTGAGTAGCTGGGACCACAGGTTCCCACCACAATACCTGGCTATTTTTAGAGATGGAGTCTTGCTCTTGCTCAGGCTGATTTCAGAGCTGTAAGCTCACACAGTCTACCTGCCTCAGCCTTGCAGAGTGCTAGGATTATAGGCATGAGCCACTGCACCCAGCCCAGTTTGAAACATTTAAGAACTCAAGTAGTATATAGTTCTACTTTAGGAATGTAGGTTGGGTTTTAAAAATGTTTTGAAGGAGAGGGCAAGAGAAAATCTTTCTTTCCATAACTGATTTCCTCATTTGTTTTTAGAAATTGTTTATTTGCTGGATTTTTTTAAATGTTAGGATTAAACATTCTATCTCAGTTTCTATTGATTTATTTAAAGGTGAATCTTAAAATAAGCAAGTCATGGAGTGACACCTGTGGCTCAAAGGAGTACGGCGCCAGCCCCATATGCTGGAGGTGGTGGGTTCAAATCCAGCCTCGGCCAAAAACTTCAAAAAAAAAAAAAATAAGCAAGTTATCTACATTGGAAGATAACGTGTTCCCCTTCAAATCATAAGTTTCCTCTTTTGTCCAACATACTGATTTGAAACTTTACCAACAAATGAAATGTCAGCTTTAAAATATGGATCCCATTTTGTCCCAGTGATCAGCTAGGCTCTCAGTTACTCATTAAGAGCATAGTGCCAAATACTGTAGGGTCAGAAAGAAGGGTTCTTCCATTCGCTTAGTGCTTTACAGTTCTCCAGATTGGTTCTTCACAGTAACCCATGAAGAATTGTCCCTGTTTGCCACATAAGGAAACTGAGGCTGCATGTTGCAGGTTTCGCCCATATCATCCAGCCACTAGAGCCTGGACTTGAGCTTGGGTCTTTTGAGCCCAGCCCTCTTTCTTTACAGGTCTTACAGTTAGGGTTTTGAGACAGATATGATTATTACAGAACAAAACTAGATGGAATGGTGCCATATGGCCTTCAAAGAAGGAAGAAATTGTTGTGAGCAGGAAGGCAGAATGTAACCAGTATGGTTTGGCAAAAGGAAGAGGCATTCTATGCTAAGCTTAAAGAAAGAGAATGAGCAGGTGGAAATTAGTTTGTGAGGGTGGAGGAGCCAGCGGGCAGAGGGTGGGTCCTCTGGAAACTGACCTGATCAGCCAGGTGCCAGGTTTGGGGTGAGAGGGAGGTGAAGCCACAAGTAAAGCCAATCAGATATAAACTGATTTTCAGAAAAGTGTGAAGGTATGTTTGGAGTAGGTGAGAGGAAGCCATTGAAAGAGAAACTTGAGAAAGGTTACAAAGAAATTATCCACACAGCTTGCCTGAAGTTGAACAAAAGTGAATGAGTGCCTTAACTTGATAGTGAGATTTTGAGCCAGGGGCGTGGGAGAATTGTGTTGTCAATAGAGGAAAGACCTACTTAGGGGGAGAGAAGAAGTTAACAGCATTGAATGTCCCTGAATATCTGCTGTGCAATCCTGTCAAAGCTGCTGTAGCTACATTCCTTACCCTGTTTGTTGTCTAAGTCCAGGGAAGTTCAACCCCAGCCTGCAATCTCTCCTGTGGTTAGGCTTTTTTAAAAAATGAAATTCAACAAAATGTAGTAATTGTCACATAATAATGTCATGTTTTATTTCAAAATATCCTCCACTACCCTGTGGCTAACAGTGCCTAAGTTACCTACTTTTATTCCTGCAGCCTGGCGTACTTGGGTATTTTGAGTTCAGCGGCTCACCCCAGCCTCCCGGTTATTTGACCTTCTTCACCTCAGCATTACACTCATTAAAGAAAGGTAACAGTGATTCATGTTATCGTGCTATTGGTATTTTAGCAGAAATGGATTGATATTTTTTGTATATATTTTCTAATTTGCTTGATTCCTTTTCTCAATGTATTTTTAATAAAGAACATTGTTTACTGTACTTTATAGTACAGAAAGCACTATAGTATTTCAAATATTTTCTCTTAAATGTTTAGCTTTTTAAAAATATAGCTTGACTGGGCATGGTAGCTCATGCCTGTAATCCTAGTACTCTGGGAGGCCAAGGTGGGAGGATTGATTGCTTGAGGTCAGGAATTTGAGACCAGCTTGAGCAAGAATGAGACCTTGTCTTGATCAAAAATAAAAGAAAATTAGCCAGGTATGATCATGCCTGTTGTCCCACCTACTTGGGAGGCTGAGGCAGGAGGATTGCTTGAACCCAGGAGTTTGTGGTTGCTATGAACTGTGACACCACTGCACTCTATTCAAGGTGACAAATTGAAACTGTCTCAGAAAAAAAGAAAAAACACACACAGTAGAACTTACACAGTTGACTACCTCCTACAATGACCACTTTCTTAAGTTGATCAAATTTTCATAAACTGGACATGTGCCACATGTATGTATCAGTACAGTCGGCCTAGTTTCTTATTGTGACCATCTTTGTATGTTGACTAGTTTGTTACAGTCCCTCAGGTGTCATCTTACAGAGGTTCTACTTTGTATGTGTATATATTATGTGTATAGTGTGTATCTTGTTTTTTTTTTTTTTTTTTTTTTTTGAGACGGAGCCTCAAGCTGTCCCCCTGGGTAGAGTGCCATGGCATCACGCTCACAGCAACCTCCAACTCCTGGGCTCAAGCGAGTCTCCTGCCTCAGCCTCCCAAGTAGCTGGGACTACAGGCGCCCGCCACAACGCCCAGCCATTTTTTGGTTGCAGCCGTCATTGTTGTTTGGCGGGCCTGGGCTAGGGATTTGAACCCGCCACCTTAGGTGTATGTGGCTGGCGCCTTAGCCGCTTGAGCCACAGGTGCCGAGCCGTATAGTGTGTATCTTGATCTTGTCAAAGATCAAGGTGCCAGGGAATGAAAAAAAAGATGGTTCAGTCATATATTGTATGTAATTATATATTTTTCACTTAAAATTTATTATATTATCCTTTTTGTGTATAGTTACAAGTTTTGGGTTTTTTTGGCCGAGGCTGGGTTTGAACTTGCCACTTCCCATATACGGGGCTGGCGCCCTACTCCTTGAGCCACAGGTGCCATCCTAGTTACAAGTTTTTGTCTGTGTTTTCAACTTTGTCAGCTAGATGTACTGTACTTTAGTAGTACATTTCCTTTGAGAAGTATTTTTATAAGTATAAAAGTTATATCACAGTACAAGCCTATTGCCAGATTCATTTTTCTCAAAACCATATCTTTTCACTCATTTTAAATCATTTATTATTTTAAGTCCTTTTAAAATTAAATATTGTATTTTATCCTTTTTTATATTGTCCAGTTAGGACTTCCCTGTTGGATACATTGTCATCTGTTCACTTGCCTCTGTCTTCTTTGTTATCACAGTAGAACTTACACAGTTGACCACCTCCTACAATGACCACCTTCTGAAGTTGACCTAATTTTCATAGACTGGACATGTGCCACATGTATGTATCAGAACAGTCAGCCTAGTTTCTTATCGTGGCCATCTTCATATGTTGACTAGTTTGTTACACTTGCCTCCATCTATGGTCTATGCCTGACACACACCTGGGCTAGATCAGTGGATACTTAACCAGTCTCACCTCTTCTTCGTCGCACTGTGGCTTGGGCACATGCTGGTCCTTCTGCCTGGATTGTGCTCCCACTTGTAGTGCCCAGCTTTCCACCTTTCAGACTCCCCATTCACCTGTCAGGGGCCATCCCAAATATCACTTCTAGGGACTGAGTGTAGTAGCTCATGCCTGTAATCCTAGCATTCTAGGAGGTTGAGGCTGGAGGATTGTTTGAGGTCAGAAGTTCAAGGCCAGTTTGAGCAAGAGTGAGACGTCATATCTACAAAAGATAGAAAAATTAGCTGGGTGTGGTATCTTGTGCCTATGGTCCCATCTATGTGGGAGGCTGAGGCAGGAGGATCACTTGAGCCAGGGGTTTTGAGGTTGCAGTGCCACTGTACCCTAGCTGGGAGACAAAACAAGACCTTGTCTTAAAAATCAAAACAAAGATAGGGATAAAATAGGGTCAAAGGGATAAATGGCTAAAAACTACTCTAGGGGCAGTGTCTGTGGCTCAGTGAGTAGGCGCTGGCCCCATATACCGAGCGAGGGTGGTGGGTTCAAACCTGGCCCAGCCAAACTGCAACAAAAAATAAACAGGCGTTGTGGTGGGTGCCTGTAGTCCCAGCTGCTCGGGAGGCTGAGGCAAGAGAATCACCTAAGCCCAAGAGCTGGAGGTTGCTGTGAGCTGTGACGCCACTCTACCGAGGGCAACAAAGTGAAAC
>NW_003852584.1:1726987-1734780 GCF_000181295.1 Otolemur garnettii
CTACCCAGGGGGATAGCTTGAGGCTCCGTCTCAAAAAAAAAAAAAAATACACTCATTAACTTTGAAAAGGTTTTTCCACCTATCAAGTCCTGGCAAAAATGTAATAAAACCACTAGACATAGGACCCATGTGGAAGCCTTGTGACCTGGGTCTTTCCCTCTGCCAGCAGCTCTGGTGCTTTACTCCCATATTCCTTTCTGTCTAATAAAATCCTATCTCACAAAAACAAACAAACAAACAAAACAGGCACCCTGCTATCTACTACTTTAAGTATTCTTAGACCAGAATTCCATGTATTCCAAAGTAATCATTTAATTCACAGTAAGTTTTACAGAGTATCTCCTATACCAGAAAACTGGAGATAATGAAAGACAATCCTTATAATTTAGGGCCTCACAAAGTAAAAGGTCTCTTTCCCATTTTTCCTGTTTCCCTATCCATACCTCTGTTCTGGACACTGACTTTTTCCTGACCCCTGACTAAGTCCCAGGCATGCTTATGTGACTTTGCTTAATCTGTATCCTCCACCCAGAACCCATTTCAAAGTCTAAGCCCAGAACTGAGTGACTAGTGTGACGGGGTTGGAAAGATGTACAGGATTAATAATAAAAGGCTTTGGCTCGGTGCCCGTAGCACAGTTGTTACAGTTCCAGTCACATACACCGAGCCTGGCGGGTTTGAACCCAGCCAGGGCCAGCTAAATGATAACTAAAACAAAAAAATAGCCAGGCATTGTGGTGGGCGCCTGTAGTTCCAGCTACTTGGAAGGCTGAGGCAAGAAAATCACTTAAGCCCAAGAGTTTAAGGTTGCTGTGAGTTGTGATGCTATAGCACTCTACTGAGGGTGACAGTTAGACTCTGTCTTAAAAAATAGATGAATAAATAATAAAAGGCTTTAGGGCGGCACCTGTGGCTCAGTCAGTAGGGCGCCGGCCCCATATACCAAGTGTGGCGGGTTCAAACCTGGCCCTGGCCAAACTGCAACAAAAAATAGCCGGGTGTTGTAGAGGGCCCCTTTAGTCCCAGCTACTTGGGAGGCTGAGGCAAGAGAATCACCTAAGCCCAGGAGTTGGAGGTTGCTGTGAGCTGTGTGACACCACAACATTCTACCGAGGGTGACAAAGACTCTGTCTCTACAAAAAAAAGAAGGCTTTATATGTGACTGACTCATTCCAGACAGTCATTTCTCCCCAGGACTAACTGCCACACCACCTCTTGTGTTTCACTTTTTTTTTTTTTTTTTGCAGTTTTGAGACAGCATCTCACTATGTGGCCCTTGGTAGAGTGATGTGGCATCACAGCTCACAGCAACATCAAACTCTTGGGCTTAAGCAATTCTCTTGCCTTAGCCTCCCAAGTAGCTGGGACTACAGGCCCCTCCCACAACGCCCGGCTATTTTTTTTTGGTTGTAGTTGTCATTGTTGTTTGGCAGGCCCAGGCTGGATTTGAACACACCAGCTCCTCCCGTGTATGTGGCTGGCGCTCTAGCCGCTGAGCTAGAGGCACTGAACCTCTTCATTTTTTTTAATTTAAAAATTATTTCAGGGCGGCGCCTGAAGCTCAGTGAGTAGGGCACCGGCCCCATATACTGAGGGTAGCAGGTTCAAACTCAGCCCCGGCCAAACTGCAAGAAAAAAAAAAGTAGCTGGGCATTGTGGTGAGCTCCTGTAGTCCCAGCTACTTGGGAGGCTGAGGCCTTAAGCCTAAGAACTGGAAGGTTCTACTGAGGGTGATAAAGTGAGACTCTGTCTCTTAAAAAAAAAAAAATTATTTCGCATGTAATGCTACCTGGCTTTACCTGGACTTAAAATGCAGAGCACAATTGATTTTTCCCCTGTCTCATTGGTTGATCAGTTAGCACTATTTACAGAATGATGCTTCCTTCCTTTTCAGCTTGAAGTTTGGTCTATTTCTCTATTTTCTTTTGATTTAGCTATCTGTTTTTATATGAATAATATAATTTAATGTCTTGCTTTCTTCTCTCACTTTGTCACCCTTTGTAGAGTGCTATGGCGTCACAGCTCACAGCAACCTAGTTGTTATTGTCTAGTGAAGTCTGGGCTCTGTTTCCTCTAGGCCTTGTGTTTTGTAGAATGTTATTTTATATTCATCTGTGACTTTGGCTGGATTTTGGTTGGAGTTATATTAAATTTGTAAATTGACATGTTCATAACATTTAACTTCCCTTTCTAGGTTCACAGTGTGGTTATTCACTTATTCAAACCTTACTTTTAATTTTTTATAGTAAGACTTACATATTTCTCATTAATGTTTAATTATTTCAAAGTGCTGGATGATTAACTGTGTGCTGCCAGTGTTTGTGTATGTTTCAAGAATCTGCAGGAATTGTCTTCTTTCCTCTTTCCAGACTGCCAAGCCTGTTCCTCTTGGAACCTTTTCACATGTGATCATGGCAGACAGGCTTTATATTTTTTACCTAAAGAAAATTTGATGAAGGGGTTATATTCTGAAGTTGCTTACTTGACTTTTTGTAATCTTATGGTTATTTCATCATTTGCTTTAAAATTATGTTCTGGTAAAATTTTATCTTTTGCTGTGATTCAGTGACTCTTTTAAAAGAGAAAATTTGTAGCAAATTTTGATCTTGTTTTTTATCTAACCTACAACAGGAGTGTCATCTAGTCCAGGGGGAAAAGCAGAGGCTAAGAGCCAGCAGGAACTCCAGATCCCCAAGTGCAGCCCCTCACTTGAGTCCAAACTTCACAGAACAAATCCCTTTATTTTATTTTATTTTTTTTTTTTACAAATCCCTTTATTAAAAGGGTTTGTTCTGGGTAGTACCTATGGTTCAGTGGGTAGGGCACCAGCCCCATATACCGAGGATGGTGGGTTCCAACTCTGCCCTGGCCAAACTGCAACAAAAAATAGATGGGTGTTGTGGCGGGTAGTGTGTGCCCGTAGTCCCAGCTACTCAGGAGGCTGAGGCAAGTCAGTCACCTAAGCCCAGGAGTTGGAGGTTGCTGTGACCTGTGACGTCACAGTACTCTACCAAGGGTGATAACGTGAGAGACTCTGTCTCAAAAAAAAAAAAATTATAAAAAAATTTGTTCTGTAAAATTTTGGTTTAGTCAAAAGGCACACCTTAAGGACCAAAAGGCCACATGTGGCCCCAACGCTGTGGGTTCCCTACCCCTCTGGTTCTTATCGTTTATATGCCCCTGACTGGGTCCATAAACTTGAAAGAAAATATTTAACTTTTCTGTGTTTACCTATCAGTAAATTTGAGGAGGGTGGAGATGAAGATAAATGCTTGTTTCTAAGGCCAAATCATGTGTGAAGTACTTTGTGTATGAGTAAAGTAATAGTCTGAAGTCTAGAGTACTTTAGTCATAAACTACGCCACCTGGCTGAATGCACCTCAAGTAAAAGTATTATGTCGATTTTAGTGAAAGCATTTACACAGAAAATTACGTCACTTGACTGGCCAGCAAGCCCAGTCTTTCTCTCCCCTTTCTGTGGCAGCCTGGACCTGCTTCTGTTTGTATTACATGATTTTCTCAGCGTGGAATGAACGGAGGAGCTGATTGTTTAGATACCATTTACTGAGTGCTTTGAGGCAGAAGTTTTGTCTTCTTTCTCTATTAGCTCTAATATGCTGCTCTAGCAGAAAGCTAAAGTGTGACTGAATGACTAGGAAGGGACACTGGGGAAGGATTTTAGCTGTGGGATTTTAAAGGTCATATTGCATCTCTTCCCACCACCATCTCTGCTTCTGGTGCCTGGCCCGTCCCTGGAGACCATTGAGTAGGAATGGCCTCTGCCTGGTTCATTCTTCTTTCTTTTTCTCTCCACTGGCTTCTCACTGTCTCATGACACTAGAATACTAATGAATTGAGTTGAAATTCACTCAGTGACTAAATGTCACCTTGAAAATGAACTAAACTATTTTATAAAGATAATGTTTCCACTCCCTGCTACCACCTTTGAGAATTCCTAAACGTAGTTGATGTGGAGACCTTGTGGCATTTGTTTCTGAGGAACTCCCTTTCGGAAATACCGTTTTAAAAGAATTTTTTAGAGAAGTTTATTAAAACTTCCAATTCTGGTGTAGGACCCTTCTACTCCACCAGGTGGCATCTGATACTGCTGAGATTTGCTTGTGGAACGGAGGACACATTAAAAAGTGCCCTTGTCCACATCTTTTTTTTTTTTTTAAGAGACAGGGTCCACTCTGTCATTACCTGTGAGTTGGAGTGCAGTGGCATAGTCATAGCTCACTATAACCTTAAACTTCTGTGTTCAAGTGATCCCCCTGCCTCAGCCTCCTGAGTAGCTGGGACTATAGGTGCCCAATACAATGCCCAGCTGAGTTTTCTATTTTTAGGAGAGATGGGGTTTTGCTCTTGTTCAGGCTGGTCTCAAATTATAGAGCTCAAGCAAACCACCCACCTAGGCCTCCCAGAGTGCTAGGATTACACCGTGAGCCACTGTGCCTGGCTTGTGCATATGTTTTTACCTATGTTATATACTTCCTAGTTGCTAAAACCTGTGTGTATGTACATGGCAAGGAGAAATTAAGCTTGCAAAAGGAATTAGGTTGCTAGTCAATTGACCTTGATGTTATCCTGGGTTATGGAGGTGGGTCTGTGTAATCAGAAGGATTCTTAGAGGTGAAATTGGGAGGTAGAATAACAGAATGATGCAATGTAAAGAGGACTTGTTTGGCTGTTGCTGGCTTTGAACATGGAGGAAGGGCCCACAAACCAAGAATGTGAGTGACCTCTGGAGCTGGAAAAGGCAAAAAAATTGATTCTCCCCTAGAGCCTCCAGAAGGAACATGCTGGGTTATTAAGGGCAGTGTTGATTTTAGCCCAGTGAGACTCATTTTGGACTTCTGCCCTCCAGAACTTTAAAATACGTTTGTGTTGTTATAAGCTACTGAGTCTGCCATAATTTGTTAACAGCAGTAACAGGAAACTAACACAGTCACAGACCAGTCAGTGCTAGAGCTGAGATAGAAACCCAGACCCTGGGGCAGAACTCACTGTCTCTTCCCCACTCAGCTTGTGGCCCCTGTGCTCTAGTGGGTAGTGCAGTGTGATGATTCTCTCCTGGCCTTGCCCATGATACAGCCTTAAATGCAATGCCTTTTTCCATTTAATGTGCGCCTTCCTGATTTTTTTAAGGCCTAGCAGAATTGCTGTGGGTTGATAACTGTTGCCTGTCTAGCATGGTGCCTGGCATTCTGTGGACATCACATGGAGCTTTTCATACCATAGCTCCTCTTCTTAGAGCTCCTAGTGCACTAATAGGTGTGTATCCACCTTGGTTTCCAATTTTCCCTTGGATGCCATTAGTGGCATCCTTTTAACAAGAAGTACCACATAGGGAGGGACCAAAGACTCTTGGTAAGTCATTTTAATGGCTGGTATCCTGGTGTGACCATGGCTTGGCCACCTCTTCTCACTGGCTTTCAGGTTCCTCTTCTGTAAAATAAGGGAGTTTTGCTACTTCTACTAAAAATGCAGTGCCCCTTGGCCTGATTTTGTTGACCCCTGTGCTAGGCCATAATAGTGGTCTGAGAGAGGGTAAAGGAGGGTTTCTAAGCAAATATGTTTGCAAAGTTCTTCCTTCTCTTATGTTTTTTTAAAAAATGGAATTTAGTTGAAATGCATACAGAAGTTTTTGAATTAATCATTTTAATATTGTGCTTTGGCATTTATTAAATGAGAACAGCTGGTGTGAGGGTGTTTATTTACTGTCAGGTTAAATATATATGAAAATTCATATTTAACTCTATAGTTTATTTTCTCCTAAAATAATGTATTTGGAACTATGTTTCTCTTTCCCTCCTCCTTAGCTCATGAGGAAAAAAAAAAAATCACAGCTAAGAAGTTCCATGTTTAGAGTTTGTCAGTATCTTGGCAAGCACCAGAATATAGCTATGGTACTCAAACGCCATAGTTTTTTTTTTTTTTTTTTGTAGAGATAGAGTCTCACTCCATCGCCCTAGGTAAGGTGCTGTGGCATCACACAGCTCACAGCAACCTCCAACTCCTGGGCCTAGGCGATTCTCCTGCCTCAGCCTCCCCAGCAGCCAGGACCACAGGCGCCTGCCACAATGCCTGACTATTTTTTGTTGCAATTTGGCCAGGGCTGGGCCCAAGCCCGCCACCCTTGGTATATGGGGCTGGTGCCCTGCTCACTGAGCTACAGGTGCTGTCTGAATTGTACACTTTAAAAAGCTCATTTAAGCTGGGTATGGTGGCTAACACTTGTAATCCTAGCACTCTGGGAAGCCAAGGCGGGTGGATTGCTTAAGCTCTGGAGTTGGAGACCGCCCTCAGTACCTGGGGCCGGTGCACTACCCACAGAGCCATAGGTACCGCCCTCAAACACCATATTTTTTTCTAGATAATTGCTTTGTGCTTTATATTAAGAATTTTGAAAATATATAAATCTCAAAGTCATACTTCTGGGGGGAAAATGCAGGTAATAGCAATAGTTTATACATTGAATTTTTGTAGCATTTCTGTAATCTGGTACATTTCTTTGAAGGTTTTGTGTTTTCTTTCTTTTTTTTTTTTTGAGACTCACTTTGTCGCCCTGAGTAGAGTGCTGTGGTGTCACAACTCACAGTAACCTCCAGCTCTTGGACTTAGGCGATTCTCTTGCCTCAGCCTCCCAAGTAGCTGGGACTACAGGTACCCACCACAATGTCCAGCTATTTTTTTGTTGCAGGTTGTCCGGGGCTGGGTTCAAACCTGACACCCTTGGTATATGGGGCCGGTACCCTACTCACTAAACCACAGGCACTGCCCTGTGTTTTGCTTTCTTTTTTCTTTTTTTTTGTTTGTGGCTGTGTTTATCATTGGAAACATATGAAATTACCATCCAGTAACTGATTATGAAGCATTTGAAAAGTGAATCACTATGTCAGTGTTATATAGCATTAGGAGGGTTATTTTAATCTTTTAAAATATAATCCTAAAGTTCTCTTCTTTCTGACTTATCCAAAACCTTGGAAAGAAGAGTGGGAAAGTAGAAGTTAATAAAAATGACAGTGTAGACTGGGCATGGTGGCTCAACCCTGTAATCCTAGCACTCTGTGGGAGGTCAAGGCAAATGGATCACTTGAGCGCAGGAGTTCAAGACCAGCCTGAGCAAGAATGAGACCTTGTCTCTACTAAAAGTAGAAAAACTAGCCAAGCATTGTGGTAGTTACCTGTAGTCCCAGCCACTCCCAGCTACTTGGGAGGCTGACACAAGAGGATCACTTGAGGCCAGTAGTTTAAGGTGGCTGTGAGCTGTGACTCCACAGCACTCTACCCAGGGCAACAGAGTGAGATTCTTTCTGCCTCACCCCTTCCCCCTTCCCTTCCCCCAGGTAAATGACAGCAGGTATAGATTAGAGTGAGGATCATTTCTGAGCAGGTGGAAGATCCCAGGATACAGGTTTGCCTTTGAATATCTCTATTTTCATGGTAAAGAAATGACAGAAATATTCCCATGGAGTAAATGATTTCTTAGCCATGTTGATTAAATAACATGTGACTTAATCCAGTAGTATTTTATTTTGAAGTATATTGTTTGTATTTATTAGCATTATCTTTATGGACATTTTTCTTCGCTTGATATTCCATTTTGTTTCATGATCCCTGAGAGATTATTAGATCATACAGAAATCTCCTGGATAGCAGATGGCCAGCCCTGATGTAAAGAATTCCGTGTTGTTCAGATCCGGCATTTCTGTCTGTTCTTTCAGTGTATTCTTGGGTACCTTACTTTGTAATACATCAAGTGCTGTTTACTGCAAGCCTCAGAGAAAGTT